>NC_063334.1:34203277-34408058 GCF_021869965.1 Rhincodon typus
TCAGCTTTCCTGCTCCTCTGATGCTGCCTGGCCTGCTGTGTTCCTCCAGCTCCACACTGTGTTATCTCGGACTCTAGCATCGGCAGTTCTGACTATCTCTGGCTTTAGTACTCAATGTCTCACTGCAGGGGTTAGGAGTACTGTTATCTTGCGCAGTCAAAGATGGCACGCACAAAAGAATTTGATGGGCTGAATGGCCAATTTCTACTCCTACATCTTATGGTCTTAGGTCTATTCCTCATTAAATAAGGAAACCAAAACAAGATACTTTCCTTGATTTGTTCTTACCAATATCCTATCAGAATATTTCTACTTCTAAACTCCAGACCCTCTCATAACAAAGGCAAACTTTCTTTTTGTCTTCCACTTGTATTTTCTGCATGATTACTTTTCTGTTTCGTATGAGGAATCCCACTGCATCGCAGTATTTTGTGTTCTCTCTACTTTTAAATAATACTGCTTTTCTATTTTTCCTGTCAAAATGGCCAACCTCACATTTCCCACATGATACTCATACCGCAGAGCCAATAGTTACTTTCTCTAACTGACCTCATCTACATAACTCCCAGCGGGAGTTAAATCCAAACTATTTGTTTTTGTCTAA
Source organism: Rhincodon typus (assembly GCF_021869965.1). Classification (NCBI taxonomy): domain Eukaryota; kingdom Metazoa; phylum Chordata; class Chondrichthyes; order Orectolobiformes; family Rhincodontidae; genus Rhincodon; species Rhincodon typus. Next base: position 34,203,882 of record NC_063334.1, read on the forward strand.
GTAAAGATATTCATCCATATAATTAGAAAAATGTTACAAAAGACTTTCCATTTTCCATTAAGTAGCCGTGCTCTTCTAACCAGTTTTCATCAAGTACCCGAGAATCTGGTTAGTTCTGATTTAATGCAAAATGCCTTCAATGTTTACTACAGTGTGTGCACTCAGGAGATAGGCTGGGAAATTTGCTGTGTGAAAATAATAATAACAAGGCTATGTTAACCTTTAGTGATTTACTTGTCTCTCAAGGCCATTGTACATTTGACTATACAGTTACAGACAAATGCATCGTGCTTTCTTCCTATCCCAATATTCATTTCTATGGAATTATTTCAAGCTGTTTAAGCTTCATGTATTACAGCAACTCTCTATTAACCTTTAGGGCAATAAATATATGTAATTGAATAGCATGTGTAACTTAGAAATTCAGCAGCAATCTTCAGCACATAAGGATATGTTAGTTAAAATTCAATGTGTTACTTTTACTGATGCAGGTGTGATGGTTGTAAATCAGTTTCCAAATGAAATTTAATTTGGCTTTATTTATTTTTTTCATAGGATGTGTGTGTCACTAGCTAAGCCAGCATCTGTTGTCCATCGCCAATAACCCTTGAGAAGGCTGTCATGAGATGCCTTCTTGAACCGCTGCAGTGTCCATTTTATAGGTACACACGCACAGTTTTTTTAGAACAGCGTTCCAGGACTTTGCCACAATCTCACTGAAAGAACAGCGATACATTTCCAAGTCATGATGGTGTATGGCTCAGAAGGTAACTTACAGGTGGTGCTACCCTTTCAATTTCAGTGGTAGAGTTTCCAGGTTTGGAAGGTGCTTGGGAAGGAGGCTTTATGAATTGCTCCTGTGTCTCTTTCATTGTTGGTCATGAAGATGGTAAATGATTAAGTTAATGGACAATGTGCTAATCATGTTGCCTGCTTTGTCCTGGATAGTGTTGAGGCTTGTGGTAGTCACAACAGTCCAAGGAAGTTGGGAACATTCCACTACACTCATAGTTTGTGCCTTTTTGATGGACTTGCGTTGGAGAGCACAGAGGTGTGTTAGTCACCACAGAACACAATCCCCGAGCTGGACTTCTTGCCAAACATTTATATAGCTATTGATACAGAGATGTGACATACAGCAGAGGTAAGAACTTTGTATTTAGAAGACGGAAATAATTGTGTTTTTAATTTCTAGAAAGTGAGATGAAATACCAAGGACCAGCTTAAATATTTAGACTTGTTTTGAGAACCTCAATCCTAACTCTGATAACATTTTATCTCTCTGCCTTCCAAGAATTTACCTACCTCTATCTTAATCAATGACCACTGCCTTCTGTGATTAAGAAATCTGAAGTAGTATGGCCTTATGAAAAAATTCTCCTTTTTCTGTCTTGAATGGGTCCTAAATTCTTAAATAGTTCCCCCTAACTATAGAGTTACCTAGAAGAGTAAACCTCCTTTTTCACGCCCACCTTGTCAAGACTCCTTCCAGGTATCAATCTAGTAAAATTCCTCCAAACTGCCTCCAAGCATTTATATCATCCTTTAAATAAAGAAACCAATACTGCACACAGTATTTGAAATGAATGAGTTTTACTGAGTTGGTAGTATCAATCTTGAATTTGAAAAATCTAAAGATTGCAAGCCAAATTGCTTAGTTCTTGAGGTTCTGGAAGAAAAAAGTTGAGTGGAGGACTGTGTGACGAGTTTGGAATTCAGTACGTTGGGTTATAATGATTCCACTCAACTACTCCATGCAGTTTTGATTTTCTCATTCTTACCACTCTATCACGAATGATGTTTCTTCTGGATTGGATTTATTAATCAATAACTTTTATTTTGGCCCTGGTTTTGAATATCCCTTGATGTCGTCCCTGCATCTGCTCTATCAAATCCCCTCCTAATTTTTAAAGCCTTCTATTAAGTCTTCTCTCAGTCTACACTTTGCAGTTGAGAAGAGTGTCAGCCTGTTCGGTTTGTCCTGATAGTTGTCACTTTGCAGTTTTCATATCATTCTGAAACAGCAGGTTGCACAGTTTAGAGATAGTTGAGACATCAGAGGGGAGATGGATCTACTATGAAATGACAAACAGTAAATTTCAGTTTGTGCAGCAAGAAAATTCAACCTGAGAGCAAGTCAGGATTCAAAATGAAACAATCACCAAGGAGACACACAGCTGCTCATATATCTTATGAGATGATTGACAAAGTAATTAATCACATATGTAATGAAGCTGTGTTTTGCAATACATTAGCTGACCTAATGAAATAATAAAATTCCCTCATTCCAATTCTTTATAAGCATTTTTTGGGATGTAAAATTTAAAGAAAAGTGAAATGAAATATTTTGGGCAGCATTATATTTGAGACAATACACATTTATATTTGCACTCCTGTGTTAAACTACAAAGGCCAAGTGGTCAAGATCAAAAGGGAGAGAGATGGGTATTTAGGGGATTATGCTTTAGGATAAGCAAAAAGTGCTCTTAACAGGCACATAGCACCCTCTAAAAGATGACCCTTTTTCATAAAGTTAGGTTAAAATAAGCAGCCTTTTGAATCTCACCTGTTTGTGCAAAGCATTTATCCTGTGGACAGTTTGTTAAGAACAGAAGAACTAGGAGCAGGAGTAGGCCATCTGGCCCCTCGAGCCTGCCCTGCCATTCAATAAGACCATGGCTGATCTTTTTGAGACTCAGCTTCACTTACCCACCCACTCACCATAACCCTTAATTACTTTACGATTCAAAAATTTATCTAGCCTTGCCTTAAACACATTCAGCGAGGTAGCTTCAACCGCTTCACTGGGCAGGGGATTCACAACCCTTTGGGTGAAGAAGTTCCTCCTGACCTCAGTCCTACATCTGCTTCCCTTTATTTTGTGGCTATGCCCCCCAGTCCTAGTTTCACCTGCTAGCGGAAACAGCCTCCCTGCCTCCACCTTATCTATTCACTTCATAATCTTATATGTTTCTATAAGATCTCCCCTCATTCTTCTGAATTCCAATGAGTATAATCCCAGCCTACTCAGTCTCTCCTCATAATCCAACACTCTCAACTCTGGAATCAACCGAGTGAATCTCCTCTGCACCCCCTCCAGTGCTAGTCTATCTCTTCTCAAGTAAGGAGACCAAAACTGCACACAGTACTCCAGGTGTGGCCTCACCAGGACCCTATACAGCTGCAGCATAGCCTCCCTGTTTTTAAACTCCATCCCTCTAGCAATGGCAGACAAAATTCCATTTGCCTTTTTAATCACCTGCTGCACCTGCAATCCCACCTTCAGCGATACATGCACAAGGACACCCAAGTCCCTCTGCACAGCAGCATGCTGCAACTTTTTTTACCATTTAAAACATAGTCCATTTTGCTGTTATTCCTACCAAAATGGATGACCTCACACTTATCAACATTGTACTCCATCTGCCAAACCTTTGCCCACTCACTTAGACTATCTATATCCCTCTGCAGACTTTCAGTCTCTTCTGCACACTTTGCTCTACCACTCATCTTAGTGTCATCTGCAAATTTTGACACACCACACTTAGTCCCCAACTCCAAATCATCTATGTAAATTGTAAACAATTTCAGCCCCAACACTGATCCTTGAGGCACACCACTAGCCACTGACTGCCATTTACCACTACTCTTTGTTTTCTACTAGTCAACCAATCCTCTATCCATGCCAATACATTACCTGTAATACCATGCAAATTTATCTTATGTAGCAGCCTTTGGTGTGGCACCTTGTCAAATGCCTTCTGGAAATCCCGATACACCACATCCACAGGTTCCCCATTGTCCACCATGCAAGTAATGTCCTCAAAGAATTCCACCAAATTAGTTAAACATGACCTACCCTTCATGAACCCATGCTGGGTGTTCCAATGAGACAATTTATATCCAGATGTCTTGCTATTTCTTCCTTAATGATAGATTCAAGCATTTTTCCCACTACCGAAGTTAAGCTAACTGGCCTATAGTTACCTGCTTTTTGTCTGCTTCCTTTTTTAAACAGTGGCATCACATTGGCTGTTTTCCAATCTGTGGGAACCATCCCAGAGTCCAGTGAATTTTGGTAAATAATTACTGGTGCATTTGCTATTTCCCCCATCACCTCTTTTAGTACACTGGGATGCATTTCATCGGGGCCAGGAGACTTGTCTACCTTTAGCCCCATTCGCTTGCCCAGCACTGCTTCCTTAGTGATAATGATAGTTTCTAGGTCCTCACCTGCTATAACCTTCTTGCCATCAGTTTCCAGCCTGTTATTTGTGTCTTCCACTGTGAAGACCGACACAAAATAAGTGTTTAATGCCTCGGCTATTTCCTCATTCCCAGTTATTAAATTGGCCTTCTCTTCCTCTAAAGGACCAATGTTTACCTTCACCACTCTTTTACGATTTACATACTTATAGAAACTTTTGCTGCCTGTTTTTATATTCTGAGCTAGTTTACTCTCATAATCTGTCTTACTTTTCTTTATAACTTTTTTTGTGGCTTTCTGTTGGCCTTTAAAGATTTCCCAGTCTACTAGTTTCCCGCTTTGCTTTGCCTTTTTGTACGTTTTTTTTCAATCTGATACTTTCCTTTATTTTCTTAGACATCCATGGCTGACTATCTCTTTTCCTACAGTTCTTCCTTATCACTGGAATATACTTATGCTGAGCACTGTGAAAAATTGTTTTGAAAGTCCTCCACTGTTCCTCAATTGACCCACCATAAAGTTTTTGCTCCCATTCTACCTTAGCTAACTCCTCCCTCATCCCATCATAGTCTCCTTTGTTTAAGCACAGGACATAGGTACTGGATTTAACCTTCTCACGCTCCATCTGTATTTTAAATTCGACCATACTGTGATCGCTCCTTTTAAGAGGATCCCTAACCGTGAGATCATTAATTATTCCTGTTTCATTACACAGGACTAGATCTAGGATAGCTTGCTCCCTCGTAGGTTCCATTACACATTGTTCAAGGAAATTATTGCGGATGCATTCTATGAACCCCTCCTCAAGGCCGCCATGACCGACCTGGTTTGACCAATCGCTATGTAGATTAAAATCCCCCATGATAATTGCTGTACCATTTTTACATGCATTAGCTATTTCTATGTTTATTGCCCGCCCCACCACGATGTCATTATTTGGTGGCCTATAGACCACACCTATCAGTGACTTCTTCTCCCTGCTGTTCCTAATTTCCACCCAAATGGATTCAACCTTTTGTTCAGTAGAACCTATATCATCTCTCACTACCGCTCTGATATCATCTTTAAAAATCAGAGCGACACCACCTCCCTTACCTTCCTGTCTGTCCTTCCGAACAGTTTGATACCCCTGGATATTTAACTCCCAGTCATGACCATCCTGCAACCATGTCTCTGTAATGGCCACTAAATCATATCCATTTGCCATGATTTGCACCATCAACTCATCCACCTTGTTTCAAATGCTCCGAGCGTTCTGATAAAGTGCCCTTATGCCAGTTTTTGAACCTTCTTTTTGAGTCCTATCACCTCCATTACTAACAGCTCTGGAGTTCTTCTTCCCTTTAACTTTTTTCCTAATTTTCAATGGAGTTGAAGCTTCCTTGTCACCTGGTAACCTGCTGCTTTGCCTTCCATTAATTGTTATACTCCCTGCACGCTCACTCCTCCCTTCCCCCCTACTTATTAGTTTAAAGTCCTATTGACTACCCTATTTACCCTTTTCGCCAGAACACTGGACCCAGCCCTGTTCAGGTGGAGTCCATTCCAGCGGTATAGATCCCTCCTGTCTCAGAACTGATGCCAGTGCCCCATGAAAAGGAAACCCTCTTTCCCACACCACTCTTTTAGCCACGTGTTTACTTCCCCGATCCTTGCCTCCCTACACCAATTTTCACGTGGCTCGGGCAGCAATCCAGAGATTATGACCCTTGAAGACCTGCTTTTTAATTTTGTTCCTAGCTTTTCAATTTTGTTCCTAGCTTTTCATAATCCTGATACAGGTCTTTTTTCCTAGTCCTGCCTATGTTGTTTGTACCTACATGGACCACAACAACTGGATCCTCCCCCTCCCTCTCTAGTATCCTCTCAAGCCGGTCAGAGATGTCTCATACCCTGGCACCGGGTCGGCAACACACCACGCGTGGCTCTCTATCCTGCTCGCAAAGGATACTGTCTATCCCCCTGATGATGGAATCCCCTACAACTACAATCTGTCTTTTTGCTCCCCCCTCTTGAATGGCTTCCTGAACCATGGTGCCATGGTCAGTTGACTCATCCTTCCTGCAGCCTTGTTCCTCAGGGAGCAAGTGCCTCATACCTGTGGGACAATGTCAAGGGCTACAGCTCCTGTGTTCCTGTCTGCAAGGTCCCTCTACCTCCCTCACTCACAGTCACACACTGCTGTCCCTGCCCGCCGATCGAATCAACATTAGTTAATCTACTAGGTGTGTCTGCCTCCTGGAACACAGCATCCAGGTATCTCTCCCCCTTCTGGATGTGCCGCAGTATTTGGAGTTTGGATTCCAGCTCGTTAATTTTGAGCCGGAGCTACTCAAGCAGCCAACACTTGCTGCAGATGTGGTCACTGCCGTTCTCAATGGGATCAGCTGGCTCCCACATCATACAGCTACAACACATCACCTGACCTACCATCTCTACTTAGTTAATTTTTTAAAATTAATTAGTTTTTTTTAGTTTTGCAGTGTTCTCTCTTTAAGTGTTCTCTGCACCAGTAAGTTTACTCCGTCATATACTCAAACAGACTCCGGTTTTGCCTTCTGAACCGCTCCCAGAGGATTTGGCGTCGAGGTGACCTCCCCGAAAGATAACAAAGGGATGAGAAACAAAAAAGCAAATAGCTTACCTGCTCACCACACTTCGTCTTTATTATTAGGTTAGAGGAGGTGGAAGGGTGGGAGGCACTACACGTGTAGTATCTCGGGTATTAATTATTTCCCAAATTTATTGGGTGAAAGATAACCATTACCCAGCCGACCACTTGCGCCCGCTCTGGGACTCCGCCTCTGCTTAACAATTGCCTTGTTAACAAGCTCAACCACCTTCATAATTACTTTTTCCCCAAAATGGAAGTTGGGCCACCCATCATATTTTACATGACTGCTCTTCTCCCTGCTGTAATAAACAAACCCAACAGAGTCATAATATCTAGCCCCATGCCACCCATGTCTCGATGGGTGATCCTCTCAGTATTCAAATACTGCAGCATTCAAACCACTTTAGTTTATTTGAGATTATTTTATCTTACTGTTATATACCCTGCATGATTAAGAAGATGACCATCTCTATACACTTCCTGAGTCAGACATTATGGGTCTCCACAGAAGTGTTTTGTGCTGGACTCTTCTCTGAAATTTCTTTAATGTTTCTGGCCTTCTTTCAGCGTTGATGCTAGCAACATGGTCGAAAATGGAAGGAAACCAATTGGTACATTCTAAAGTATAAATCTTGTTTTGTTGGTCTATACTATGTTTGTTACACTAAATCATATTCATTCAAACAGAATGTTGATTGATGGTTAGGATACCAAGGAAAATAGGTTGAAGCGATCTCCTCCAGAGGTTAATAATGGGTGCATCAAATTTCTCAGTATAGTTTGGTGGTCTGGGTACTCATGTGGCACAGTGGTAGTGTCCTTGCCTCTTGGACAGAAGATACAGGCTCAAGCCCAATTTGCCTTGGAGTTGTGTCATACCATGCCTGAACACTTACAAGTGGCTTGAACAAGTATTTTGTGAATGATTCAACAGAAGCATGTTTGGCAATCAGTGAGGAGACTTGTAAGAAAACTTTGAGTAGACATAGCCTAATGTAAACATAATCGTCTACCATTGCCCCAGAGGGCATGCATTTAAGGTGAGAGAGGGAAAGTTCAAAGGAGATCAGAGGGGCAAGTTTTTTTTTAAAACAGAGTGTGGTAGGTGTCTGGAACACGCTGCCGGGGGTAGCGGTGGAAACAGATACAATAGGGGCATTTAAGGGACTTTTAGCTAAGCACCTTAAAATTCAAGGAATCAAGCGATAAGGACCAAGGGCAGGCAGAAGGGGTTAGGTTAATTTGGCATCACGTTCGGCACAACCTCATGGGCCAAAGGGCCCGTCCCTGTGCTGTACTATTCTATGTTGCATGTTCTAATAGACAAGCAGATGGAATTTAATATAAATAGATGAGGGGTAATATATTTTGTGACATAAAACGTGGAATAGTAATGTAAGTTCAATGCAATAACATCACAGTTTTGTGACTAACAGAATAAAAGAAAAATCAAATATCGAATTTTCTGAGGGTTCAACTACAGGTAGATAAATTAGCAAGAAAGTCTAAGAGCATTTAGTGTTTTCCATATTAGAACATAGAACTTAGAACAGTACAGCACAGTACAGGCCCTTCGGCCCACCATGTTGTGCCGAACTTTTACCCTAATCCTAAGGTCTATCTAACCTCCACCCCTACCTTACACTATCATCCATATGTCTATCTAATAGCCGCTTAAATGCCCCTAATGAGGCAGACTTTACTACCCTCTCCGGCAATGCATTCCATGCCCCGACCTCTCTCTGAGTAAAGAACCTACCTCTGACGTTTCCCCTATATCCATCTCCACTCACTTTAAAACTATGCCCCCTCGTAATAGCTGCCTCCACCCTAGGAAAAAGTCTCTGGCTGTCCACTCTATCTATACCTCTGATCACTTTGTACACTTCTATCAAGTCACCTCTCATCCTTCATCGTTCTAAAGAGAAAAGCCCTAGCTCTCTCAACTTTTTCTCGTAAGACCTTCCCTCCATTCCAGGCAACATCCTGGTAAATCTCCTCTGCACCTTTTCCAATGCTTCCACATCTTTCCTGTAAAGAGGTGACCAGAACTGGGCACAATACTCCAGATGTGGCCGAACCAGGCTTTTGTACAGCTGGAGCATAACTTCACGGCTCTTGAACTCGATCCCTCTATTAAAGAAAGCTAACACACTATACGCCTTCTTAACAACTCTATCCACCTGGGTGGCATCTTTCAGGGAACTGTGGATATGAACCCCAAGATCCCTCTGCTCCTCCACACTGCCAAGAATCTTTCCTTTAACCCTGTATTCTGCTTTCAAGTTTATCCTACCAAAATGAATCACCTCACACTTTTCAGGGTTAAACTCCATCTGCCACTTCTCAGCCCAGCTCTGCATCCTATCAACGTCCCTTTGTAACCTAGAACAGCCCTCCGCACTATCGACCCACCTTCGTATCGTCTGCGAACTTACTAAAACACCCTTCCACTCCTTCATCCAAATTTTTTTAAAAATCACAAATAGAAGAGGACCCAGAACAGATCCTTGTGGTACACCACATGTAACTGAGCATTGATCATGAAACCATTGTTGATTGTCTGAAAATCCATCTGACTCACCATTATGGAAGGAAATCTGCCATTCTTACTTGGTCTGGCCAACATGCATTTCTAGAGCCACAGCAATTTGGCTGACTCTTAACTGCTCTCTGAAAATTGCTAGAGCCTCCCACAAGTTGTACCATCCTGCTACAGAAAGACTTCAGACCTTCAACAAGATGGTTCACTCCCACATTCTAAAGGAAAGTTAGGGATGGATAACAAATTCTGGCTTTCCTACAATACCCACATCTCGTAAAATAATTTAATAAAATACGTTTTTCAAACATTCTGAACAGACAGGTCATTGGTCCCTGCAGTTGTGTTCTTTATTATCCAATTTTCAGTTCAGACCAGAAGGAGGGTTAGACCCTTGGGCTGCAGTTTCATTTTATAGTTAGGTACTAAGCATGCTCTCGAACATAAGATAGTGAAACAACTTACAAGTGTAAGAATTACTATTGACGTAACAAAATATTGAAAGAATCTTAAAACAACAAAGCACACTATCTAAATTTGCCAGCGCTAGAACTCTTACAAGGAACAATTTGCCACATTGACTATCGCCACCTCAAAAAAGGGTAAGGCAAGACTTAATAGCTGTTTTTGTTTTAAAAAATAACTAATGTATTGTATTCATGATGTGAATGGGAAAAATTATTTCCTTTCATTAAGTAGTCAATGCAAGGGCCATCAATTTAATTGGAAGGAGTGAGATGAAGACAAATTCATTTTTACAAGAGATTTTTGGAGCATCAAATTCTTTACCAAAGTGAAGGTTGAAACAGAAACCATTGTATCCATTAATGAAAAACAGATAAATATTCCAAACAGAGGAAAATGTTGGCTGTGTGGGGCAGGCAAAGGCACAATAGTTTAATTTTATGCTACGTATTTTGAGAACTCAAGCTATCCTGTATAAGTATAACTTATAAAACTACCTTTACATTCATCAGGCAGTAAGGCTGCAGAAAACATTAATATAGTTAATCTTCTTGATGCACTTTTAAATCATGATACAGCCTTTTCCTATTCTCTCCTTGCTTTCGTCGACAAGGCATGTGGCTTGCCTTCATTGGCTGGGGCATTGAGTTTAAAAATTGGCAGATAATATTGAAGTTTTATAGAACCTTAGTTAGGCCGCATTTGGAATATTGTGTTGAATTCTGGTCGCCACACTATCAGAAGGATGTGATGGTTTTGGAGACGGTACAGAAAAGATTTACCAGGATGTTGCCTGGTATGGAGGGCATTAGCTATGAGGAGAGGTTGGAGAAACTTGAGTTGTTCTCACTGGAATGACAGAAGTTGAGAGGCGACCTGATAGAGGTCTACAAGATTATGAAGGGCATGGACGGAGTGGACAGTCAGAAGCCTTTTCCCAGGGTGGAAGAGTCAGTTACTAGGGGCCATTGGTTTAAGGTGCAAGGGGAAAGGTTTAAAGGTGATGTACAAGGCAAGTCTCTTACACAGAGGGTGGTGGGTGCCTGGAACTCACTGCCGGGGAACGTAGTGGAAGCAGATATGATAGTGATTTTTAAAGGGCGTCTTGACAAAAACATGAATAGGATGGAAATAGAGGGATACGGTCCCCGGAAGCGTTTTAGTTGAGATGGGCAGCATGTCGGTGCAGGCTTGGAGGATTGAAGGGCCTGTTCCTGTGCTATAATTTTCTTTGTTCTTTATTGTACACACTATGGTGGTGAGGAAATGGTACAATTAATCTCTCATTCATCATTTAGTTCATGGTAGACATTTATGTCAATATGGGGCCATGGTATTTGAAACATAAAAGAGCAAAAATGTGTAATATTCAAAAGAAGTGGTACTTGAACTTTCAATCTTCTGACTCAAAAGCAATCCATTGAGACACAATGCAAGATGCACCAAAGGAAGTCTAGGTCAGTTCTCTGAAAGGGCAACTCAGTTGAATACCACATGTCAGTCTTATTTTCTTTGAATATTCCTAGGGAATCCTTTCAGGTGTTATGTTTGAGATTTTCACAACACACTGCAAAAATAAATTTCCTTATTTTCTCTATCATTCTTTTGCTAATTATTTTAAATCTATACCTTTGATTTACCGACTCACTTTACAGAGGTAACTATTTCTGCTTGTCAACTCCATCAAAATTCCTCAAAAATTTCAATACCTCAGGCAAAACTCTTCATTTATTTGTATTATTATGTCCATAAAGAATCACCCCAGCTTCTTCAATCTCTATGTAATTAGTGTCCTTCAACCCTGATAACTTATTAGTAAATTTCCTCTGTATCTTCCTTAATATTCTTCTCAAGTGTGGTGCCCAGAATTGTACACAATCAACCAGTTCAGGACTAACCATTGCCGCATACAGAATGTGTCCATTTGCAAAGCCAATTATCCCATAAACTTTCCTTATCACTTTCTCAATGTACCATTAATATCACATTCAGATATTTATATTTCCCCTAATCTTCTCTGCTCTTCCACCCTCTCAAAATTGTCCTGTTTTACTCATTCTCTGTGCACATCCTATGATCCACTTTGCATGTATCCACATTAAATTGTCTACCATCTGTTCATCCATTTCACCAAATTAATTCCTCCTGAAAGCTGTCGATTTCCTCTTCATGATTTATTTAATTTTCATGTCTTATATCAAATGTAGACTTCAAATTCATTCTCCCTGTGCCCAAATCCTTGTCAATTATGCACAACAAGAAATATGTTATCTTAAGGCTGACCATATACCAACCCACTGTCTACTTCCCTCCAGTCATAAAACTGCCCATTCCCACTACTTTCTGCATGCTATCCCTTAGTCAGTTAGGTGCCCAAATTACCAACACTGCTTTAATCCCATGTACTTTAATATTCTTAATGAAACTGTTACGTGACAGTCCATTAAAAGATATTTAATAATTTATAAATACAGCATTGAATCAAGAACCATCATCATCTCTTTTATTACACTGCCAAATAACTCATTCAGCGTACAATTTGCTATTAAGAAACCTGTGTTGGCTATCTTTTATTGGCCAACAAGAATTTATTTTCTCTTTGGCAATAGTCTTCCATTGCTGACCTTAGCTCAATTGATGTGTGGTTATCATGCTTAAGCCCATTGCTTATTTTGCATAGTTTATGTGGTACTTTCTTTCCACTTGGGGAAATGCAGAGGAGGTACATGGAGGAAATCTATATAGATGAAACCACCAAGGTTTACAAGTCTGCCTTCAAGCATGTATTGTATTAATTAAGCTGTTCAAGCTTTGGCAGACCATCATGCCTCAAAGTGGGAGGACATAAATCGGAGAAGTTGATGCAAAAGTCGTCAGTGTAGATAATGTATCAGACTGTTAATACTGGAGTCTTTTTTACATCCTTCATTCACCATTGTGGATTTACAATACCTCGAACACTTCACCAAAGAACTTAATCAGGCTAGTCAGGCACAAGTTGCTTTCAACAAATCCTTCTTTGCCATCCATTATTAACTTACGGTCCTCCCAGGGAGAACTAGTTTTGGCCTAGACAACAGTAATTAAAAATTTTCCTGTTCTAGATACATGAAGGAAGAATCAAAGACAGAGTTCCTATTGGTCAGCTCAGACACAGATACTGACAAAGCAGAAGCCATTCCCCTTGACTGAGGCTCAGCAAGAAAAGAAAGACAGAACAAATTTTAACAAAAGAAAATTACAATAAATTTCACTCGGACAGCACTCTAGTTTGCTAAGAATATGAGCTAATGAATTGATGTGCTTCATTATTTCTCCCTTTGCTGTTCTGTCAGTTATTTTAATTTCAGTATGAGGTGAATCTGATATTTTCAGTCTATTATTAATTGGTGCAGCAGCAAACTATCAAGGTTCACTTAGCATTACAATTCTTATTCATTTAAAATCGATATTGTAACAGAATAGTAGTTTTCTACAGTATTTTAAGGGCAAAGATAGCCTTTATAGAAAATATTTTATTCTTACAGTCATGTACATACATTCAGAATAACATCAAGACATCTCATTTGAGTGAGCCATGGCATTTTTGTTTCATGTGGGAGTTAAAGGTTTTGTCTATAGACTGTTCCAGAAAGCAACAATGTTTTAAGTTGGGCATATAAGAACTACACTCATACAATATGGCAAGTGTGACAGAGGGAGGATAATTGGTGGCTGGAGCCGAGCTATGAGGCAGTAATTCAATCAAGGAATGCTGATAATCTCATCAATTGCATCAGCAAAGCCTGAGAAGCTATTGAATGCCAGCAGAGCAATGAGACTGAATTGCCGCTTACATTCACAGCCAGAAATTTGTTTCAACATAGATGTAATAAAGAGCAAAAATGATATTTTCATTTTTCATTTTCATCCTGATATGACTGATGAAAGGAGTGCACTGAAAATCAAACTCCATTTTCCTACAATCCATATCAAACATGTAAATATTTATGATCAAAATGGTCAACTTATTTCTGTTTATTACATTATCTAAAATAAAGAACACTTTCATCATGCTTCTTCAAAAAATGCAACAATGACTCATTTATTAAGAACGAATTTATTGTTTAAGCAAATGGCAAGATGATTATTACCTAAGTTACTATGCAGACTGAAACTATACGCTCCTTAAACAAACACAAAAAGCACGGGAGGAACTCAGATCTTGCAGCATCTTTGGAGAGAAAAACAGTGTTACTTCACAGAGTCCTTCCACAGAGGTTGCTTTTCCTGCTGAGTTTCTCCAGCATTTTCTGTATTTGTTTCAGATTTCGAGCATCCGCAGTGTTTTTCTTTTATATATCCTCCTTAATCCTAACACAAACACACATATATACAATTATACAAAGACAGGATAAGCCTCAGCTTTTCAGTGGTATTATGGTGGGAAAAATGTAGGAAATAGAATACCCTTGTAAGTCAAGCATTCAAAATCAGAAAATGCAATGGGTTGACTTCTCCTTTGATTTCTTGCCAATGAGATCCAATTTCTCAGAGATGCAGAATTATGGAAGATCTACAGTTCAGGTTTGGCTAACATTCTATATCCTGGTGTTTTTCATCAGATTTCCTTGAATTCAATTATGTAATCTCACGAGATTATTGTCTGCTCTTTGGACAATTTAACCAGCTTATGTATTGAAAACACTTTACTCAAACACACTTGTCAGTGAGGTGGGCAAAGGGAAATAGAATTCAGTTTGCAGTTCAACTCAATTTTATTAACAAAATAATCCTCATTAAAAAACACCATGTCAGCATTGCCCAAATCCCCACAATATTTACTCTCTACCTAGTTTTTATCTGTCTGAGATATCCGTATTATCTGGTTTCCTCCCACAGTCCAAAGATATGCAGGTTAGTTGGATTGGCTTGGCTAAAATTGCCCATAGTGTCCGGGGATTTGTAGGTTAGGTGGAATAGCAATAGTAAATGCAGGGTTATGGGGATAGGGTATGGAGGTCGGATGCTTTTCAGAGGTTCTGTGCAGAACCAATGGGCTAAATGATATCTTTACACACTGTAGGGATTCTATGAGAAGGGATATTACCTGTAATTATCCATATGTTTGAACTTGGCTGTTGGAACCTCCTTCTTCTTTGGTGTAGGACTGGCTCTCTTCCACGAAGTTGGGTCTTGCAGGTCAGGGTGAACTTTCTCTCTCTCTCTCTGACTTTCCAGGTGGTCCAAGCTCCACTGCTGGACAAGGTCAAATCTTCACTGTGCGTCTTCACTGATGGGGTGACTTCCAGGTGTGCGTTCTTATCCCCTCACCTCACCTTGGACCTTTCTGAAGGTTTGTGGCCTTTGGCCATTGGGGTCATGACCTGGGTGTAAAGCATCCAATGGAGTCATGCCAACACATTTCACTGTTGCTATGCTGGGCAAGTATGTGTGAAAGAGGGAGGGACGAGGAGAGAGATAGGGAGATAGAGACAGAGACAGAGAGATTGAGAGACAAAATGATGTGGAGGGGCCGGTGTTGAACTGGGGTGGACAAAGTCAGAAGTCACATGATGCCAGGTTATAGTCCAACAAGTTTATTTGAAATCACAAGCTTTTGGAGTGCAGCCCCTTCATCAGGTGAAGTCACTGACGAAGGACCTACAGTCTGAAAGCTTGTGATTTCAAATAAACGTGTTGGACTACAATTTGGCGTTGTGAGATTTCTGAGAGAGAAAATGTGAGAGATAGAGAGACAAGAGATCTTTCCTTTCTGCCAGCTTTCTTTCAAATCCAACTCGCAGACCTGCGGCATAACAGAAATCAAAACACCGAAGACTGTTGAATTGAACATTTAGATTGGCAACCTGCAGTACATGACCTCTTCCAAAACTCAGTGTTTGTCTAGGATTTAAGGTGAAAGCAATTTCTTATATGTTTTTTAACAAACTCCAGACTATCTTTGATTTTCAAAATGATTTATCTTTTCATTAAACAGCAAATAACTCTCTTTTCTCGAGTGTTGACTTCTTCCAAAAATACTATCACATTATAAAGCTTCATCAACTCAGTAAAGCGCAAAGTGTTCCATTTTTCACTTTTTCATTATCCATCAGTATGTATGTGGTTTTAACAGTCCATAAGTTAAGCACAATGTAGATGTCATCATGGGCATGAAATAAGAAAGAAACAGTAAAGCAGACACTCGGGTTAGAGATTCCCCTTTGGTTGCTATCAGGATGTTGCATCTTAAATACACTCAAAATGGTGTTGCTCAGTTTCCTTTGATAAATGATGTTGTATAATCACAACCATTAAATCTTCCATCAACTGGAGCAATCAGGCAGCGTTATAGTTATAAATATTTCTTTGTTTTCTTTCAAGTAAAAAAAATAAGTCCTTCATGTATTTAAAAATGTTAACACAATATGGTTTAAATAATATGACTGAAAATGTGCACATCACAAAGCATGGCTAGTCATCCATCAATGGGTAAATCAATTTAAAATCACTGAAAATGATATTATTAAAAGTTATACTGAACCACTTAATCGACACATTGGTGCATCCTAGAGCCACCTTTCTTGTTTTCAATACTTTTTTGATTTCAGTAAGCCTTTAAAGTGTGCCTACTTGTGTCTGTGCAGTTGAGAAAGTGAGTGCAGAGGCTTCCGATTTACGAATGCTGATACTTGCCAGTGTGATCCCACACAAGATTCGACATATGAACATTTCCCTACTACTTATGAAAGCCTCTTGTACTGTCCTGCATTGAGTTCTGACTTGTGTACAAATTGCCTTGCAAACAGACTCAAGAACAGAACCAGCCTGTACCCAGAGACTTCTTGTACAATTTGAAGAGCTTTTCTGGCCAATGCAATTGGTAGAATCTCAAAATTTTGATCTGGATGGCAGGGCCAATTTTGCTATCAGGAAAATTGAATCTCAAACATTTGCAAAAGATTGCTGAAACATGACTCAAATAGTTTTGATTGTAGATCATTTTAAAATTCCTGGTTTGCCACATGGCAGGGCCATCAGCAGAAACAAGAGGAAACACAATTACTTGTATCCATGGCATGTCCACAGTGCACCCTTATCTCTCACAGCACAACACAGGAGTTCAAAGTTTTCGAATGGCAGCAGCTTAGAACACCAGCAACACTGGAAATCAGAAAAACAGAAAAGGCTGGAAATGTACAGTGACAGATTGATAGATGTTCCCTTCCAGGAGGTGATTGAATGATTGTGCATTTCCAGCAGTTGCTTTTACTACTTTTGGCTCAGAGCACTTATAATATACAGTGCGTTGCAGGGAATATACTGCTTGGATAACTGTCCAGTCATCCTTTCATTGAGTTCTATGCCCAAAGGCAGATCCAACCCACATCACTACAATCCCCACCACATGAAGGGGAAGAAGGGGTTTCCTGAATCCAGTCAAGTGGGAACAGGGATTGTACCCCATGCTGAGACCAATTTGATACACACCAGCCATCCGGCAAACAACCAGCCTCCCTCCCAAGGAGAACAAGTTTCTGAGGCAACAGACACTTTTCATATACACATTGTAGCTTAAAGCTATGAATAATGAGTCTAGCGGCTCAAATCTCTGTTCATCACATTGCTGACCAGGAGCATTTCCCACTCTTATCACCTGCCATTGTAGGATTTACAGAGTGATAATAAGTAACCTGTTTGGTTGATAAGTGACATTACAAGCACATCTTTCTCGGTCATTAAGTCTTGGTGTTGGAACTGAACCTGAACCCAGAGCCTCTGGCTCTGAACTACGCAGTGAGTTGCAAGGCCTCTTCAGTGAAGTTGTAGTGGCTACACCGAATCACTAGTCCTTGTGTGTCTATGTCACAATAAATCTGTAGCACACAACAAATCTCCACTCTAAAGGTGGAATTTCCTGGGCCTGCCCAGAGTGTCTCCAGTGATGGACAGAGGAACTTAATTGAGCAGGAGGGCACAATTTGGATTCCCATCATTGGGTTAAGTTTTGGCATGAAGTTTTCCGAATCTTTCAGGCAGGTCAGCCTATCTGATCATAACAGACAGCAATTTAAGTTGCATTCAGCAGTATGCCAGCATTGCTCATTAACAACCAGCCTCATGGAAACTACATTCATAGGCACAAACCTATTAGACAAAATGAAGGAATGTTTGTTCACAAACTGGAAAGCATATATCTGTGGCATGTTCCTGGCAGAGTAGACTTTAATCCTGGAAGTTCTGATGAATATACACTTCTCCGTAGTCTGGGTCCTTCATAACCAAGGTATTTCTTTGCTTAAGATACCAATTGCCTGGTTAATACCGTTCATGAGAAATCTCATCGTAACTGGTCATACAAGTCCAAAATTGTAAGGGGTGCAGACTGTACAAGTCATTTGCCCTGCCACAGTGAGGTAGCACACTGGCTACCAGCAGACATACCAGCTGCTAGACAGCAAACCCGATCAGGGTAGGCATAAGGGCCAACACAAAAATAGCTCACAAGAAAAATTACAGATAAAGATGGAACGTAGAGCAGGGAGCTAATCTTAAAAGACCTGGTTATTGGAAGTGAAGATGGATCCTATGGAATAAAGGTAGGCAAACTGGAGGCAGAGGGGAGAGTCAAATCATTAGGGCAAAGAGAGGCAAGGAAGAGTGGTATTGTATATTGAGAGTCGGGAACACAATGGGGGAATGGGGTCTACTCAGGATTAGTGAAGGAGCAAGTGAATTGTATTAGGTTGTTATAAAGCTAAGGATGAGCTTGCAGAGCTGGATGGGTGTAAGTGCAAATGTTCAGGAGGGTCAATGGATGATGAATGCTCAAGGAAAGGAAAAGGTTGATCTCGTTATGAGATGAAGAGTTTAGGTTAGAGTTGGAGAATCCAACATGGAGGAATGAAAAGAAAAAATAACATTACATGCTCAATTCTTTTCTTCAGTTGGGCCAATAAGGACATAGAGAAGAAAGTAATGGATGTTGGAGTTCCGAAATAAAAACAAAATGCTGGGGGAGGAACTTAGTAGCTCTAACAGCATCTGCAAAGGGATAAACAGTCAATATTTCAAATCCAACATTTCTTTGGGTTTTGAATGGTCATAAGTTTGCACTGACAACTCGCTGCTATCCAATCTGAACTAGGTCATTTCAGGGATGCATAAAACACCTTTTGGGAAAAAGATGCAAGTAAACAGAGGCAGTCCAAGTTAAATTTTATTGCACATATTTGAGGTCTGCCTTGGAATTCCATTCCCAGAGCTCAGAAATTGGTCATCCAACCTGACTGTTATGTAGTACAATTGCAAGGCTAAGAACTGGAAAATCTTAAGATGACCTAAACAAGTATATTATAGTGATCAAAATCTCATTCAAGCTTTGATGTACTACTACCCTGGGATGCAACCTGAGCATTATCTGTCTTGTGTTCCAGATGTAATTAGTCTTGCGTGCTGTCTGAGAGGCGTAGATGAGTGAATTCTGCTACAGTTGCATTGTACTTATAATTACTCTGGCTAAAAATATTTCAGAAAGGTTAAAGGCTAGTAGAAGATTCCCATGAATATAATTTTCCATGCATCATCCTTTCTTCAACAGCTGTACTAATTAACGTTGTAACACTTTAAATGAATGATAATACATTTTGAAATAGATTTCTGCATAATGGGTCTTGAAGTGATTCTTTGGGATTGAGTGGTTTACAAAGGTGAATACATTTGCATCAGAATAGTATAAATATTAAATAGCAAAATATTAAAGAGGAAGTCATGCCAACTTTGGCTCATTTGCTCGCACTCCTGCCTAATGAGTCACAGGATTGAGGCTTCAAGTCCCATTCCTGGATGAGAACTCAAGTTCAGTACTGAGAGACCACTACTTTACCAGAGATGTCACTTTCAGATGAGATGTTAAATGAAGACGCTGCTTGTTTCTTCAGGTGACTGAAAGAAAACATCCCTTTACACTATTTTACATTAAAACAGGGAGTTTTTGTTGATGTCCTGCCCAATATTCATCTATCACATGAATAGATTCATTGATCCTTATCTTATTGCTAATTGTGGAAGCCGACCAAGCACAAATTGGCTGTCCTATGTTACAACAGTAACTACACTTCAAAAGTTCTTCATTGACTGCTTCACAATGAGATAATCTGGCGGGCATGAAATATGTCAGACAAATGCAAATCTTTCATTTTTGCATTCTATTTTTGACAACATGTGCACACATTTCCAGTTTTGTAAACAGTCGCTACCTCTTATCCTGGGATGACAACATCATTGTGACAGTTTCAGGGACTGTATTTGAAGAGCTTCTTTTCCCTCAAACAAAAATTAAAGGGCCGAGGCTTACACCATATGGCAACAGCCAGATTAAAACTGGGGAGATGCCTGAAAATTATTTATGCTACAAAAATTTGCAGATCAGAGAAGGAAAAAAATCTTAGCAGTGGAGGAATTGCGCCATCCTTCAGGAATATCTTTTTTTCACAATCAGAGAAGGTCCGCAGTGATACTCACCACATGGAACTCCATTTGAAACTCACTTGCTCCTGAATATATCAGCCCTAACCTATTCAGCTCTTTGTAATGTGGGAATAATGTCACTAAGTACCAAATTTCACACTGCTGCAATCATTTCATAGTCAAATCTATTGGAGAGGACTGCAACAATGAAGCCAGTGGACATTCGCTGTATCACTGACATCAACATTTACATGTCTCTATGACGTGTGCATCTTTCAGAAGTTGCTGTCAAATTATAGAGCAAGAACTGATAGTTTTATTATGTTCATTACAAGTTTCAGGTGCTAGATTTTGTGCAGTACTGTAAAATAGCTAATACCAAGTTGGCAGCCCACTTTACATCCCTTCAGAAAAGAGAAACAAACATGACTAAGTCAGTAAAGCCTGTTCCGACATTCAATTATCTTTGTATCCCGATTCCATCCATTTGATTCTATATTCCTTAATTCCCTTAAGTAATACAACACTAACAATCTTAGTTTTCAAATTATTTAACACACTAACATTTACAGCCTTTTCAAAATGGGAGAGAGTTCAAGATGACTGCAGAAGCATCTCTTACTATCTAGGCTCTGATTTTAAAGTCATGTCTTCTTGTGCTAGGCGCAGACAACAGCAGAAAATATTTTCTCTACCTAACCTTTTTTTTTGATATGTAGGAAAGAATTAAAACTTAATATTTACTCATTTTATTTTTATCACAATCAACAGAAATCTGATGTATGTCTACAGTTATCTTTTATCACATCCCTGAACTTTTGGATCTTGAAGGCATAGCATGGCTACTGTATTTGTTTAAACAGCAGAAGGTGTTTAAATTTGTACGCAATTCATCGTATTAAATACTTTGAGGTTAGGCATGTCATTCAACATTTATTTCCTTTTTCACTCACTCAAGGCTTTGTTGTGTCAAACACCATCATCAAGCTAAGGGATAGTCCAGTTAACTTGCACAAACATCATTGTCAATGCCAATTTGTAACTGGTTGCTGGAGGCTTTGGTTCAGCACTGACAAGATTCTCTTTCGAATTATTTCCTCCTGACTTGTGGCAGTGCATCTTAATGTAGAGCAGCCGTGTGCCCAATGAAGAGGCAGATGATGCCTAGGACTTGCTGCCTGGAATCGTATGTTCAAAACTACATCCAGGACTTGCTGAATGGGGCAGTGATTATCATAGCAACCCTGAAAGACTGGAAACTAGAAATTTACACATCCAAACAATTATCCCACTTATACTAAATATATTTAACCTTCAATTGCTTTCATTAACTAATTATAGTCGGACAATGACTCCTGAAATACACTGCAATTCCAGAGTTGAAGCATTGCGACTCAACAGTTAGCACTGCTGCATCACAGAGCCAGGGACTCGGGTTTGATTCTATCCTTGAGCGACTGTGTCCAGTTTGCATGTTCTCCCCACATCTGTGCAGGTTTCCTCTGGGTTTCATCTCACAGTCCAAAGTTGTGCAGGTTAGGTGAATTAGCCATGCTAACTTGTCCCATAGTGTCCAGGGGTGTGTAGGTTAGGTGGATTAGTTGTGGGAAATGCAGGATTACTGGGAATAAGGTGAATGGGGAATGGGAATGGGTCTGGATTGGATCTTTTTCGGACGGTCAGTGCAGACTTGATGGGCCGATGGCCTGCTTCTGCACAGTAGGGATTCTATTAATATCATCTTCCTTGAATTAATTAATGTGGGCGATTGCAGTGGGTCAGCAGGGTGTCAATAGTATGAGCAGGGAAAAGAACATATAAAATAAATCTTAATGAAGTCAATACTGAGACTGAACCAGCATTTGATAAGCATTCCCCCATTATGCTGTCATTCAAATGTAATTTCTAATCCTCCTTATCATTGGAAACATAACATCGATGTGAGTCAGTCGCTGACCTCAAAGCTGAAGTATGAGATTCAATACGCATCATGCCTTTTCTGTCTTCCATTTAATTCAGCAAAGTACTACAGCAGTGAACTCTCTAGTGCAGCAGCAGCAGACTAACATTGGCAGGGGGTCCTTGTGCATCCATGCCATTACAGTAACCCAATAGGAGTTCATGATGTATCATGCTTGAACAAGTTTCTTTTTAAATATCAAGGGCTTCTTTTTTAAACATGCTTCCCTATGGCAGCTCTTCAAAATATATACTTTTTTTTAAATAAAGAACACTTCACCTCAACATAAAGCTATCAGTTTACCAGGTAACCTCAACTTGTGTATGCTGAAATTTCTACTTTAATGGCAACGTACTTGTGAATTCAGAGTGGCCTGGGAACCAATAAGGGACCACCTGATACCTGGACTATCTTTCCTATTTAACAACCAGAATACATTACATGATACAGATAATGAAGGCTGCAAGGGAAACCTGTGCTGAAGAACACTCAAACCAGTCTGTTTTGACTGCAGAAGAAAAAGACATGCAAGCAATCGTGTGTGTATTAATTAAATGTTTGCATAAGAACAGTACTGTTTGAAAGCTATACCTCGCAATATCAATTTTATTGTTACCTTAAACAAAAAGGCCTTCAATAGAGTGCATACTTAGACTCGGATAAATTTGACACTGAACAAAGTCATCAGGAACAGATTAACAACATTAAGAAATTAAGAAATTCTAGAATGGAATGGTATGTTAAAGTAGAGGATAGGAGAACAAAGAGATTTGAAATAAAGACTCGAGTCAGACAGGAATGCTCCTTATCTCTCCTGTCACTTGACCAGAATGTGATCAAGCAAAGGATGATAACAATGAACCCAGACGGCAATGACAACAAACACTTGGCAAGCTCAACGCTTTGAATGAGACAGTATTAATGACACAAGGAAGAGGAGGAATGGAAATGAGAACATGCTCTTTACGCCTCACAACCAAAATCTTCAGTGACATGATACCAGCATTCAGCACCACCGCCCATCTGAAATCATTTAAGTTGAATAATTCCACATAAACAGAAGAAGTAAGGATATTCTCTGAGCATTTTGGCTGCAGTCATTTAGTAATTTAACTGACCAAAGCAGGTAATGAATCTGAAGGACGTAACTGCCCAGTGAACAGATAGTAAGGAATTCTGACACAAAATGGAAACTAACTACTTTGACGTGCATTTAGTTCACCCTACAATACAAAGTAGCTGGATTTTAAAAAACATTTTACAAAATTCTGAATGAACAGGTACTACAGAAATGTTAAATACAACATCACAGACTTATTAGCACAATAAACATGAAGAGAAGCTGACCATATTGTCCGTCAAGAGATAGTAGGACCTGCCGATGCTGGAGAATCTGAGATAACAAGGTGTAGAGCTGGATGAACACAACAGGCCAAGCAGCATCAGAGGAGCAGGAAAGCTGACGTTTTGGGTCTAGACCCTTTTTCAGAATTGGGGTGGGGGAGGGGATTCTGAAATAAATAGGGAGAAAAGGTGGAGGCGGATGGAAGATGATCTATCCACCTCCCCCTTTCTCCCTATTTATTTCAGACTCCCCTTCCCCTCCCCTATTTCTGAAGAAGGGTCTAGACCCATATTGTCCGTCAAGCCTTCTCTTATCATTCAAAAAGATCACAACCTCAACTTCACTTTCCTACCATTCCGCACAGCCATAGATTCCCCTATACTTCAAGAATCTAAATAACTCTGCCTTTATATATATAATGACTCAGCCTTCACCGTTCTCTGGGATAGAGATTTCCACACATTTATGACATTTGAAAGACGAAACTCCTCTTCATCTCCAACTTAAATGGCCAACCATGTATTCTGAAAAAGTATTGCTACAAAGATACCTTTATATTTAATATTGTTTGGGAGACTCAGGTTGTAAAGGATTGTGAGAAAAGGAATTGACTTCAAGATTTGCAGACAAATTTGCAGAGTTTTATTTTAAAAGTGGTCATTAGATGTTCGCAGTCAACATTGGGGATTATTTGAGAAAGCTTCCAGAAATTACATGGCTGATGATAACTATTAACTTTGCTGTAGACTCTGTTACGGTTCCTGCTGAATAGTGACTGGCTTGGAGAGGTTCTTGTTTTATCTAGCTGAGTTAGAGGAAAGCCTGCTAAAGTCAAGCTGAATTGGAAGAAAGCTTGCAATGGGCAAGTTTCCCAACTGATGTCTCGTATTCAGTTCAGGGTGAAGTATGCTTGTCCTTTTGAAAACAATAATTAAAAGAACATCTCAAGGTTGTTTTTCTTACCAGGATGTGTCTATAAGACCTCAAAGACAATTACTGACTAGATTACACATGCCAGAACATCAGACACTTTATCCTTTTGTTCTCAAGAATAATTTACTGGCCAAAGTATCTTTAAGAACGCCAATCTCTGCTGAGAAATTTTCTTCTCCTTTTTAGTATCATAAAATCGCTACAATGCAGAAAGAAGCCATTCAGCCCATTGAGTTTGCACCAAGCCTCTGCAGAGCATCCTGCCAACCCAGACCCCTACCCTATACCACATTTACCATGGTCAGTTCACCTAGCCTGCATATCCCTGGGCTATGGAAGGAAACCATAGCACCTGGAGGAAATCCACACAGACACAGGGGGAATGTGCAAACTCTACAGAGACAGTCACCCATGGCTGGAATCAAGCCCCATTCCTGGGTCTCTGAGGCAGCAGTGCTAACCACCGTGCCATCCATAATTTGATTGAAGAGTATGTATGTCTGTGGGATATTTATAGGGGTAATTATTTATATTTCTTGATTATGGCTGTTTATGGTAAAAAGTTAATATATGTGTACTGAAATTTTGTTTTAATATAAACCCACATTTTTGTTTACTACTGGATAGCTCTTATGATATTTATAAGATATTTAATTAGCCTTTTTGGTAGCTGGGAAAAACACTTTTCTTATATGTTGTGATGCATGGAGTACTGGAAAGACAGCAACAAAGAGTTGCACCAGCCTCATTCATAACAATATCCCCCCAATGCTAGATTTCCCACAACATGAATGCAGCAAAAGTGAAGCCCATTTGTTTAAAGTGAAAGTGACAGCATGGATACAAGATTGGAAAGGGGGCAGACAGAAGAGAGTAGTAATGAGTAATTGATATTCATGCTGAAAGGTGACAGAAAGTTGCAATTCTCATTGGTTCGTACGAGAAGCACTATTCTTTTTGACACAGTGTTATGACAATGGATCAGATCCCCAAAGTATTGATTGATATTTTTTACTTTTAATTCCAATAAAGGATTCTTACAAAAAATTAAAAACAGCCGATATAAATTCAGTGACTGGCAAAGTCCTGTGTGAAGGGCATGGAATGTCACACCTGTGAAGTATCAAGGACACTTTAAATAACAAGTAACAACGGGGCTGACTATTCCTATCCCTTCTCAGCAGAAAGCCACCTGTTACAGGTAATTCTGTTTTACCATCCTGGAATATACAAGAAAAGGGGTTAACAACTGTCTGTAACATTAGTCCATGTGTGTTATTGGCCAGATGTCTGAGTTTGCAAACTGGAGTGTTAAGGGTTCCATATTATTGAGAATATAAACAGATAAAAAAAAGAAACTCTCTCTCAATCTGAATGCTGTAATTCAGTAACTGTTGGCAGGAATCAGTATTTCTGCCAACTTACAAAATCAAAAATCTTGAAACAGACTGCTCAATTGCCAACGTCATGCTACTGGTGCCATCTAATAATTACCTAAAAAAAATTTATTTGTTCTTTGTAAACAATTCACAAACTGATTTGTTTTTTTGTTTTACTGTAATCATTTTGGACTCACTTTTTTTTCTACTGTGTGTTGTGTAACTATTACTTCTCAGGTTTAGTATTTAATGAAGTTACTCTTGCTAAATTATGAAAACCTGGTTAAACTTGTTCCTTTTAAAATATAAGTTCATTTGGGTTGGGTGAGAGATATCCACAAGGGAAGGGATCCTTTTGAAATTTGACTTGTTGTGAACACTTGAGGGGGTGAGTATAATCAAGGGAAGTCACTTCATTTTTCTTCATCTGGGAGCTTAATGACTTGGAGTACTCCATCCAGAGCTACAAAAAAAAATTGGGGCACGTTGCCTGGGGTCAATTTACAATAATATCAATGATCTAGATTTGTGTATGCAATTATAAAGTATGCAGATGATACAAACATTGGAAATATAATAAACAGTGAGAAGGATAATAACAGGAATGAGGAAAAAAGTATCTAATAACATGGAGAGATATGGAAGATGAAATTTAATGCAGAGAAGTGTGAATAGAGTACAAAGAAGAATGAGCTGAAGCACGATTGATTGAATAGTACAAAAACAGAAATTGCTGGGGAGAATTGGCAGGTCTGGCAGCATCTGTGGAGAGGAAGCAAAGTTAACATCTCAGGTCTGGTGACTCTTCAGAGATTCAATGGTGTAATTTTAAAGAGGGTGCAGCAGAGAGACCTGGGAGTACGTGTACAGTTTTTCTTAAAGGTGGCAGGAAAGATTTAGATGGTTATTTAAAAAATGCAAATGGGGTCTTTGGCTTTATTAATACAGGTATAGAGCATGAAAACAACAAGGCTATGCTAAATCTTTATCAAAATAAAGTTTCAGCCTCAGTTGAAGTGTTCTATTCAAGTTTTGGATACCACACTTTATGAAGGGTGTCATCTCTATAGAGGAATTGCTGAAATGACTTACTAGAATGGTATTGGTGATTAGGGACTTTATTTGCTTGGAGAGACCAGAGATTATGGGTTATTTTCATCAGAGCATAGAATGTTAAGGGGTGATCTGATGAAGGTGTTCAAAATAATGAATAGTGCTGATCGATTAAAAAAGTAAGTATTGTTGCCAGTTACATGCAACACAGTACTCAGAAGAGACAACTTAACATTTTGGCTAAAAGCCAGAGGCAACAAGAGGGAACATTTTCTACACAGGGTATTATCATTTCCAATGCAACAAAATAAAGAAAAGAATTACAGATGCTGGAGATCTAAAAGAGTAACAAAGTGCTGGAGAAACTCAGTAAGTCTGTCTGCATTTGTGGATAGAAAAATAGAGTTAATGTTTGGAGTCCAGTGACCCTTCTTCAGAACCACAAGGAGCTGGGAAAAGGTGGTATCTATGAAAATGATGAGGGATTAGTTTGGGAGAGGTTTTCGGGGTGGCAGGGTGTAAGTGCGGAGAATGGAATGAGACAGATATATGGAGATGGCACACAGAGAGAGAAAAGGGAAGCAGGCAAAAGGATTGCTGATAGTAAGCCGGGGAAGAATCTAATGCTGAATAAGTGGATCACAGGAACTGTGAATAGTTGAAAATGGGTTGACTGTGGTTGCAGCAACTCATACAGAATAGGACCTAAGGGTGCTAAGTGGGTAATAAACATGGAGGAAGGTATTTGTGGTCTGAAATTGTTAAACTCACCGTTGAGTCCCAAGAGCTGTAAGGTACCTGGGTGTTGAGGTTTGTTGGAGCACTGCAGCAGGCCTGAGACAGGAAAGTTCACATGGGAGCACACCCACAGGGGATATCCGAATTCTAAATTCCTCATGTTATAATTGGAAACTGTCTTTCTCTCTAACTTTTAGTCAGTCCTCCGAATCTGACTTCCTTGTTTTGCATCCAATGTCCTTGCACTTCTTTGTGAAACACCCTGGGCATTTTGTCATAGAAGTATGAGTTGTTGTTCTTGGAGGCAACTTAGAAAATACAAAATAAGTTGCACAAAACACCTATGTCAGTTGAATGGCAGGCAAAATCAAAATGAATAAGTGCAAAGTACTGCAATTAGGAACAAACATTTTAAACATGCGCTTTCTCCAAGAACGGCATTTAAATAACTAAGGATGAAATTGAGACAGTCCAAGTTTCAAAGACTCATTATTCAACATGCCTGATTGCAGCAGAGCAATGATCAGCAAAGCTACGCTAAAATATTTCGCTAACAAGCATTCATCAGTAAGTCTCAGATGAGATTATACCTTGATTGAGTATGGTATCTAGTCAGTATGAATAAGTAAGACATCTAAGCACAACTGGGGACCCCTTAGGCCTTCTCGTGTTTAAAATCAGGAGAAACCTGAACTTTTTCTGATTCAAGTAAAGACCATATCTTTTAATTCTCAGATTGTGGACTGAAAATTAGGAAAATGGACCTGGCTTTTAAAAGGGGAGAAAATGCAAGGAGTTGCTTGTCACTTAGTAAAAACAAGTGAAGCTAATTGATACATATGGAACAATATTACTTTTTAGGGACATTGAGTTCAGACAAATTAGTACCATGTGGGTCCAGACGGCCTCATTACCATAACTTATTCTGCACTTCGATGGCAGAGGAGTAGGACTCCTCAGCTAAACCTCATCCACTCCATCTATTTCTTTTCATTCTTTTTCTCTTTTTTTTCTCATTGGTGTGTTTTTTCCCTTCTTTTGTCTTGGTGATATTCTGAACTCCCAGCCTCAGCATGGACTCAGCATGGTGATCTCGCGGCGCCGTGTGGTGGACTCTCAGGTGGCATGGCTGTCTCCCGGCCCGGCGAGGCAGGGTCTCTCCGCAGCCTGGCCCAGCGAGGTGGGGTCTCTCCGCAGCCTGGCCCAGCGAGGTGGGGTCTCTCCGCAGCCTGGCCTGGTGAGGCGGTGTCTCTCCGCAGCCCGGCCTGTCCTGGTGAGGCGGGGTCTTTCCGCAGCCCGGCCTGGTGAGGCAGGGTCTTTCCACAGCCCGGCCTGGTGAGGCCGCTCTTGGCAGCCCAATGTGTTCTTTCAGCGCAGCAAGGTCTCAATGTGGATTTCCGGTCTCGAGGTGAAGTGAGGCACTGTCTGGAGTCAAGGCCTGGTGTGGAAGGACTGTGATTTCGAACTGGGTTAGAAATACAGTTATTCTGAATATTTTATTTCTTTATTTTTCTAATTTATTCCAATGGTCTGTATTGCTGGACTTTTTATTTCTTTATTTTTTCGAATTCTTTGCCCACCCCCCCCAACTTAAGAATTTGTACTCAAGAATCTGTATCTAGGTACCTTTGTACTTAAGATGGTGCCAGACGTGGTGAACTTTTCAGTGTTTATTTGAATACATATGACAATGAAGCTAATTCCAACTTTAATTCTACAGTCACAACCCTGCCATTGGTCCAGCTATAGTTTAACCCAGACCATGTGAGGAAAAGACAAACAGAAGCAAGGAAAAAACTCCAACATTAGTCAACGTTGCACGCTCTCATAGATTTAAAGAGTTTTACTGCACAGAAAGAAGTCTTTATGTCCAACATGTTCATGTCAGTAGGAGAAAAATTACTGCAGATAACTGTAATCTGTACTGGAAACCAAAAAAATGCTGGAGATCACAGTGGGTCATCAGAACTCTAATGAAGAGTCATCTAGACCAGAAACGTTAGCTTGCTTTCTCCCCATGGATGCTGCCAGACCTGCTGTGATCTCCAGCATTTGTTGTTTTCATGTCCATTTCAGTTATCAATTTACTCCGTACCTATTTTTCAGTATTTAGCACATGGCCTCGTATGTTATGCAATTTCAAGTGTTGATCTAAATATATCTTATTTGTCGTGATATTTCCTGCCTCTGCCACCCTTTCAAACAGCAAGTTCCAGATCACCATCAGTTTCCAGGTAAAAGAAAATCTAAGCTTCCTGCTCATTCTCTTAAAATTATGCTCCTTGGTTATTGATCCTTCTACTAATGGTAAAGGTGTCTTTCTGCCTACCCTATCTATGCCCCTTATAATTTTGCACATCTCAATCAGAATTTCTCAGCCATCTCTGCTCTAAGGATGTCTCTAGATTCTCTTTATAGCCGAAACACTCCAGCCCAGGGAACATTCCTACTGAATCTTCCTCTTTACCCTTTCTAGTGCAATCACATCCATCTTAGTGTTGTGAACAGAACAGCACACAGTACTCCAGTGATGCTTAATTACAGTGCTCCAGCTGTGGCTTAACTAAATTCTTATACAACTCTATCATAACCACCCTATTTTTGAATTCAATGCCTCAACGAATAAATATCCCATATGCCTTTTTAACTATCTTATCTACCTGTTCTGTTGCCTTTGAAGATCAGTGGACATGAAAATCAAGATCCCTGTAATATTTTGTACCTTCTAAATTCCTATCTTTCAACATTTATTCCTTCACTTTGATAGTTCTACCAAAATGAAAACCTCATACTTTTCAGGATTATATTACATTTACTATTGTTCTGAACACCTGACAAGCCAACTATATTGTTCTGCACTCTAAGGCTTTCCTCCTCGTTATTTATCACACCACCAATTTTCATGTCATGCACAAACTTACCTATCAATCATCCTACATTTATATCTAGATTATTAATGTAGACCACATAATTCAAAGTACCCAGCACTGAAAACTGTGGTACATCACTGGACACAGGATTGCAGTCACAAAAAAAATTTCGACCATCATTCTTTGCCTCGTGTCACTAAGTCAATTTTCAATCCAATTTTTCGAATTTCCCTGTATTCAAAAGGCTCTTACTTTCTTGACCAGTCTACCATGTGAGACGTTGTCAAAAGCCCTACTGAAGTCCATGCAGACTATATCAACTGCACGAGCCTCAATAACACACCTAGGTAACTCCTTTAAAAAGTCTAATCAAATCTGTCAGTCATGATCTCCCCCAACGAAGCTATTATGGCTATTTTTGATTTATCCTTGAATCTCCAAGTACAGATAATGTTGTGTATCAGAGATTTTTCCAGAAGCTTCAGTACCATTTATGTTAGGCTCAGTGGCCTTTAATTCCTTCTTTATCCTTACCACC
This sequence comes from Rhincodon typus, assembly GCF_021869965.1. NCBI lineage: Eukaryota > Metazoa > Chordata > Chondrichthyes > Orectolobiformes > Rhincodontidae > Rhincodon > Rhincodon typus. The sequence goes on from NC_063334.1 coordinate 34,234,978, forward strand.
CGTCTTGAATAATGGTACCACATTAGCAGTCTTCTAATCTTTTGGCATCTCTCCTGTGGCCAGAGAGGATTTGAAAATTAATGTCAGAGCCTCTTGCAAACTCTTCTCTTCTATTTGTGCAACAGCCTAAGGTAATTTTCATCTGTGCCTGGGGGTTTATCCAATTTTAGGACCACAAAAAGTCCTAACACCTCCTCCCTCACAAGGTTAATTGGTTCAAGTATATCACAGTTCCCATTCTTGATTTCTCCATTTTCCTTCTTTATCATGAATACATTATTCACCTCTGCCCCCTTACTCAGTAAGGTTGCTCTCTCCAATTGTCTATTGAAAAACAGGAAAACTACTGCAGAAGTACTGAAGGAAATATTTCTAAAACACAAAGGAAATGGAAAGACCTGGATCCAACCAATCAACTTATGAACTAATGACTGATCATCAATATGCAAGTAACACCATATTAGGAACATAGATAAGGGAGCAGGCCATTGAGCCTACTCCAATTTAATATAATCATGGTTGTTCAAACACTTCAATGTCTTTATCCACACTGTACCCATAAGCCTTTACACCACTGTTTATCAGAATTCTATCAACTTCTACCAAATGGATAACCTCACATTTTTTCACATTATGTTCCAACTATCATATTCTTGTTCACTTACTAAACCTGTCCAAATCCTCCTGAAGCTGCTTTACATCTTCCGCACAACATACACTCCCACCTAACTTTGTAATATCCACAAATTTGCAAATATTATGTCTCAGAACCCTGCTTCCAAATCATTCTATTCCTCCTTTTTGTTTTCTGCCAGTTAGCCAATCCTTAATCTGTGTCAGTACATTATGTCCCATTCCATGATTCTTAACTTTGCTAACCAACCTTCTGTAACGCACCTTATCAAGAGCCTTCTGAAAATTCAGATATACAACATCGACTGACTCTTTACAAATTTTGAAAATAACATTTTCAAAAAAAAACTCCAGCAAGTTCTTCAAATATAAATTCGCATTTGGAAACCCACATTGATAATGAATTGATTGGGCATAAACAATCTATTTATCCCATACTTTAGAATAGATTCTTACATTTTCCCAACTACTGATGTAAGGTTAATAGAATTATAGTTCCTTGTTTTCTCTCCTCATTTCTTTCTTGAATAGTGGGGTGACTTTTGCTAGCTTTCAAGCAGCACCATTTTGAAATCTATAGAATTCTGGAAGATGGTCACTAATGCTTTGACTATCTCTGTAGCTGACACCTTCAACACTCTGGGATGTAAACTATCAGCTGAGGACTCATCAACTTTCAGCCCCATTAATTTCTTCAGTACAATCTGTTTCTTATACTAACTACCTTCAATTCCTCATTTTCCCTAATCACTTGGATCTCTATTTTTGGAAGATTTCTTTTACCTTCCACAGTGAAAACAAACACAAACTAATCATTTAGATTCACTATCATTTCCCTATTCCCCATTCTCCTGACTCTGCCTGTAATGGGCCCACATTTGTCTTCGTCAAGCTTTTCATTTCTGTGTTTTAATGTTTTCTTGTTTACATTCATATTCTATTCTCCTTTTCTGTATCAATCTTATGGTTGTCCTTTGCTGTATTCTGAAAACCTCCCAATCCCAACAGATTTACTACTATTTCTGGGAACTTTACAAGCCTAGCCTTTTACAGATGGATATGGATAGGTTAGGGTAATGGGCAACAAACTGGCAGATGGATAATTGTGTGGTTTTCTATTTTGGTTGGGAGAATAAAAAGGCAGCTTGCTGCCGAAATGGAAAAAAAAATTCAAAATGCTTTGGTGCAGAGGGATTTGGGTGCTCTTGTTGCTTGAGTTGCAAAAAGCTAATGTGAAGGTACAGCATGTAATAAAGGAGGACAAATGGGATTTTGGCATTTACCACTAAAGGAGTGGAGTGTACTAGTAGGGAAGTGTTGTTGTAATTATTCAAGGCGTTGGTGAGACCACACCTGGAGTCCTATGTACAGTTTTCGTCCTCTTACATAAGGATATAACTGTATTGGAGACAGTTCAGCGAAGATTCACTAGATTAATTCCAGAGACATCTATGCAAGGAACCATAAGAGATTGGTGATATAGTAAACAAATATTTCACATCAGTTTTTACTGTGCAGAAGGACATGGAAGCTAAGGAACATAGGAAAATAATGATGTCTTGAAAAGAGTTCATGGGGTGGCACAGTGGCTCAGTGGTTAGCACTGCTGGCTCAGAGCACCAGGGATCCAGGTTCGATTCCACCCTCAGGTGACTGTCTGTGTGGAGTTCACACATTCTCTCCAAGTCTGCATGTATTTCTTCCGTTTGCTCCGGTTTCCTCCCATACTCCAAAGATGTGCATGTTAGGTGGATTGGCCATGCCAAATTGCCCATAGTGTTCAGGGATGTGCAGACTAGATAGATTAGCAATGGGAAATGCAGGGTTACGCAGATAGGCTAGGTGGGTGGGTATGGGTGGAATGCTCTTCAGAGGATCGGTGTGGACTCATTGGGCCAAATGGCCTGCTACCACACTGAAGGAAATCTATGATTACAAAAGAGGAGACGCCGGATGTCTTAAAATACATAAAATTGGATAAATCCACAGGACCTGATCACGTATTTCTCAGAATTTAGTGGGAAGTTGGGAAGAGATGTCTGGAAGCCTTTTTGAGACACTTGTATTATTGACAGCCACAGGTGAGATGCTGGAAGACTGCAGGTTGGTTAATGCGATGTCATTAAATAAGAAAGGCTGTAAGGAAAAGTTAGGGAACTAGAGACCAGTGAGCCTTGCATCAGAGGTGGTAAGTTGTTGGAAGGGATCCTGAAGGATAGGATTTACATGCATTTGGAAAGGCAAGGACTGTTAGGGATAGTCAACATCCCATGGTGAGATACAATTTCCTATGCACAAACTTGATTGAGTTTTTTGATGAAGTGACAAAGAGGTTTGATGAATGCAGGGCAGAGGACATTGTCTATATGGACTCCAGTAAGGAGGTTGACAAGGTTCTGCATGGTAGACTGGTTAACAAGTTAGATCACACAGAATGCATGGAGAACTAACTGTTGCGATACAAAATTGCCTCAAAGGTAGGAGACAGAGGGTGGTGTGGGAGAGTTGCTTTTTGTAATGTTGGCCTGCAACCAGGAGTGTGTTGTGAGGACTGGTGCTGGATCCTCTGCTTTTTGTTATTTATGTAAAGGATTTGGATGTGAACATAGGAGGTATGGTTAGTAAGTTTGCAGGTGACACCAAAATTGGTAGTATAGTAGACAGCGAAGAAGGTTACCACAGAGAACAATGGGACCTTGATCAGATGACCAAATGGACTAAGGAGTGGCAGATGGTGTTTAATTTAGTTAAATGTGAGGTGCTTCATTTTGGAAAGGCAAATCAGGGCAGGACTTATACACTTAATGGTAAGGTCGTGGGGCATGTTGCTGAACAAAGAAACCTTGGGATGCAAGTTCATAGTTCCTTGAAAGTGGAGTCACAGGCAAGCAGCATAGCGAAGGCGGCATTTGGTATGCTTGTCTTCATTGGACAATTCATTGAGTATAGGAGTTGCAAAGGCATGTTGTGGCAGTACAGGCTATTGGTTAGGCCACTTTTAGAATACTGCATTCAATTCTGGTCTCCCTGCTACAGGAAAGATGTTCTGAAACTTGAAAGAGTTCAGAAAAGATTTACAAGGATGTTGTCAGGGTTGGACGGTTTGAGCCATAGAGAGGCTGAATATACTGGGGCTATTTTCCCTGGAGCATCGGAGGCTACAGGGTGATCTTATAGAGGTTTATAAAATCATGAGGGGCATGGGTAGAGTGAATATCCAAGTTTTTTTCTCAGGTGGGGGAGTTCAAAATTAGAGGGTATAGGTTTAAGGTGAAAGGGGAAAGATTTAAAAAGGAGAGGGTTGTGCTTATATGGAATGAGCTGCCAGAGGAGATGGTGGAGACCAGTACAATTACAACATTTAAAAGGCGTCTGGATGGGTGTATGAATAGGAAGGGTTTAGAGGGATAGAGACCAAATGCCGGAAAATGGGACTAGGTCGGATTGGGATGTCTGGTCAGCATGGACAAGTTGGACCAAAAGGTCTGTTTCTATGCTATATGAAAAGTTTGTCTTAGGAGGACAGATTAAGCAGTTTAGGCTTATACTTGCTAGAGTTTAGAAAGATGACAGGAGACCTAATTCAAGTTTGTGAGATGCTAAAGAGATTAACAAAGCAGACATAGAGCAGAATTTGTTTTTCTTGAGGGGTAATCTAGAATGATCAGTCATAGTTTTAGACTAGGGGTGGTAGATTTCAAACAAAGATGAAGAGAAATTCTCTCAAACGGTTGTGAGTCTGTAGAATTCACTCTTCCAGAACGCAGTGGATGATGAGACATTGAGTAAATGTAAGGAGGAGATAGGAGGGCTTTTAATTAGTCATAGGTTGAAGGGTTCTGGATAGTGGGCAGGAAAGTGGAGTTCAGGCTGAGATGAGATCAGCCATATTTGGATTGAATAATGGAGCAGCCTCAAGCAGCTGATTTGCCTTCTCCTGCTCCTAGTTCTTATGTTTACTCTTATAAAATCCTTAACCTCCTTCGTCAGGCACAGTTAATGGGTCTTTTTTTGTGTTTTTGCATCTTGAAGGAATTTATAGTTGCTGTAAATCATGTAAAAGCTCTTCAAAGATTATCTGTTGCCTATGTAACTTCATACCTTTTATTGCATTTTCCCAAAGTACCTCAGACCTTCACAATTTCTCTTATTAAACTTTAACATTCTAGCTTCAGATTGAAATACATGATTTTCATTCTATTGCAAAATTCTGTCAGATTTTGGTCACTCATCCCTAAATGTTCTTTTACACAAAGATTGCTAATTACATAATACTAGATCTAAAATAGCCTGTCATCTATTCAGCTCCTCAAAATATTGCTGTAGAAAACCATCCTTATTGCATTCCAGAAACTCATTCTTCAGAGTTTGTGCTCAATTGCTTTATCCAGTCATTATGCAGATTGAAGTCACCCATGAAAATTGTGTTGTCCATGCTACATGCTTTTTTTTATTTCTTGAATGATACCAAGCATCAGACGATCACTACTATGTGGTGGCCGATAAATAACTGCAACAATGTCTTCTGCTCCTTGCTGTTTCTTAGATCCATCCAAATTCCACATAATGTTCTTCCAAATTGACATAATACATGCTCCACTTCGGAAGCATATTCTATTGTTCTGCTTTGCTCCTCTTTTTTCTACTCTCCAATAGCAACTTTTCTGCTTTAGTTACCAACTTGACTTCCTTCCAGCTTGGGTTTTCCCTCAAGTCTCCATCTCCCTAACAAGTCGGCTTAACCCCACACCAACAGCACTAGCCAATATCACTGGGTCAACTGATCCAGTCCTGTTAAGTTGTCCACTTTGTACAGGTCCCACCCGTCCCAGGTTGCGACTCTACTCTTTATAAAAGAATAAGAGGTGATCTCATTGAAACATTTAGGATTCTTAAGTGTTTTGACAGGGTAAATGCTGAGAGGATATTTCCCTTCATGGGACAGTCTAGGATCAAAGGGCATAGTCTCAGAATAAAGGGGTGATCACTTAAAGACTGAGACAAGGAGGATATTTGTCTCTCAAAGGTTTGAGAGTCTCTGAAATTCCTTGCCACAGAGAGCTGTGAGGCCATATTCCTTGTAGAAATTTAAGGCTGAGACAGATAGATTCTTGTTCAGTAGGGGAATCAAGGCTTATGGAGAAAACACAGGAAAGTGGATGTGAGGAATATCAGATCAGCAATGGTCTTATTGAATGGCAGAGCAGATTTGAAGGGCCGAATGGCCTACTCTTGTTCCAATTTCTTATGGTCTTATGTACCAAAAATCTGGTGCCCTCTCTCTCACAACAATTCTCCTCCAGAAGGATGGCCTGCAGCTATTTAGAGATATCCTTGACCCTGGCACCAATGAAGCAACACACCATCCTGAAGTTAAATCTAATGCCACAGAAACAGCCTGTCTGATACCCTGACTAGGCAATCCTCTAACACTATTACCCTTCCAGTCATCTTCCTTTACCTGACCTTTCAATACAACTGAGATGCCTACTGTGCCATGGAATTTGCTATGAATGTACTCCTGCTGAACCAGTTTCCAAACTGGAATGTAGACTAACAAGTACAATGTACTCAGAGGACGTCTGCACTACCTGCCCGTTTCTTCTTGACTACCTGGTGGTTGTCCATTCTCTTTTTCTGACTGCATGCTTCTGACCTACAGTGTGTCCTCCTCCCTTTACATGCACACTGCATAATATTCTGCATCACAGATATGCAAGAGAGAAGTCCATGACTTCATACATACCACAGCATATTACCTACATGGCTGAAAGCATGACTATCAATTGGTCAATTGTGGGTGAATAAAGTTGACAGAAACATGAGTTAGAGACAGGAGTCAGCCACTTGATCCCTCAAGACTGCTTCATGATTTGATCATGGCTGATATGATTGTGGCTTCAATCCACTTTACTGGCTACCCCCTGTGTCTTTGATTCTTAGTCAAGACTTTGGTATTTTTAAAAAAAAAATCAATACCTTACCTCAATTGCTCACTCAGCAAGAGCATTCCACAGAATTGTGTTGCTCAAAAAGAAAGTTTCCCGTCCACGTATCCGAAATGGAGTCATACAACATAGAAACAGGTCCTTCAGCCCAACTCATTCATGTTGACCAGGTTTCTGAAACTGAACTAGTCAAATTTATCTGTGTTTGGCTCATATAACTGGAAACCTTTCCTATCTATGTACCTGTCCAAATGTCCTTTAAAGGTTGTAATTGTAGCTCCCTTTACCACTTCCTCTGGTAGCTCATTCAATGTATGCATCACCCTGTGTAAAATTGCTGCCCTCAGGACCCTTTTAAATCTTTCCTCTCTCACCTTAAACCTATTCTCTATAGTCTTAGAGTCCCTTACCCTGGGGAAAAGACCTTGGTTACTCACCTTATTTGTGCCCCTCATGATTTTATAACTTCTATAAGGTCACCCATCAGCCTCCTATGCTCCAGGGATAAAAGTCCCAGTCTATCCAGCTGCTCCTTATAACTCAAGCCTTCCAGTCTCAGTAACATCCTTGTAAATTTTATTTGCACCCTTTCCAGTTTAATAACATCCTTCCTGTAGTGGGGCGACCAGAATTGTATGCAGTACTCCAAATGTGGCCTCACCAACATCTTGTACAGGTGTAACATGATATCCCAGCTCCTGTACTCAAAGGTCTAAGCAACAAAGGCAAGTGTGCTAAATACCTTCTTAACTACCCTGTCTACCTGTGACGCAAATTTCAAAGAAGTAAGTACCTGAACCCCTAGGTGTCTCTGTTCTACAAACTAGCCAGGGCCCTACCATTAATTGTACAAGCCCTGTGCTTGTTTGTTTTACCAAAATGCAATACCTCACATTTATCCAAATTAAACTCTATCTGCCACTCCTCAGGCCATTGGCCCAATTGATCAAGATCTCTTTGTAATCTTAGATAACCTTCTTCTCTGTCCATGATACCACCAATTTTGGTGTTATCTGCAGACTTACTATTCATGCCTCCTATATTATCATCCAAATCCTTAAATAAATGATGAATAACAGTGGACTCAGCACCGATCATTGCAGTACACCACTGGTCACAGGCCACCAGTTTGAAAAAACAATGCTCTACCACCATGCTCTGTCTCCTACCGTCAAGCCTATTTTATATCCAATTGGTTAGCTGTCCCTGGATCTCACATGATCTAAGCTTACTAACCATTCTACCATTCGGAATCTTGTCAAAGGCCTTGCTAACGTCCATGTAGACAACATCTACCACGCTGCCCTCATCTATTTTCTTGGTTACTTCTTCAAAAAATTCAATTAAATTTGTGAGACATGATTTCCCATGTGCAAAGCCATCCTGACTATCCTTAATCAGTCCTTGCCTTTCCAAATGCATTTAAATCCAGGCTCTCAGAATCTCCTCCAACAACTTGCCCACCACTGATGTTAGACTCACCAGTCTGTAGCTTCCTGGCATTTCCTAGCAGCCTTTCTTAAATAATGGCATAACATTCGCCACCCGGCAGTTTTACGGTACCTCACCTGTGGCTGTTGATGATGTAAATATCTCCAATAAGGGCCCTGCAATTTCTTCCCCAGCTTCCCACAATGTCATGAGATACATTTGATTAGGTCTTGGAGATTTACTGCCTTTTATGCAATTTAAGACCTCCAACCATTCCTCTCTTGTAGTGTAGGCTCTTTTCGAGACGTCACGATTTACTTCCTGAGTTCCCTTGCTTCTACGTGTTTCTCCATGATAAATACTGATGAGAAATGTTCATTTAGGACCTCACCCATCTCCTGTGGCTTGAGACATAAACAACCACGTTGATCTTTAAGGGGCCTTTTCTCTCCTTAGTTACTCTTTTGCCCTTAATATACTTGCTGAATCTCTCTGCATTCTCCTTTACCTCATCTGCCAAAGCTATCTCATGTACTTCTGTGCTTCGGATATCCATCGTAAGTGTACTCCTACAAACCCTATACTCCTCAAGGGATTCAGTTGATCCCAGCTGCCTCTACCTGACACTTGCCTCTTCCTTTTCTTGACTAGACGGTCAATATCTCTCGTCATCCAGTGTTCCTTACTCCTGCTGACCTTGCCTTCATACTAACAGAACAAGGCCCTTATGTACCTATGGAAAACCTTATATTTTTAAAGTCTCAAAAATCTAGTCTCTTCAATCATTTCAGCATCTCCTTGTCAGTTTTATAAGATGTCTGAATTGGAGGAATCAACCAGGTTAATGCAGGGCTTGAAACCATGGGAAGGGTCAAGGCCATGAAGGGTTTGAATTAAAATGAAAATTTAAATTGGATAAATGACGAAGCGCTAATTAAAGTCAATGGAGTTGAGTAAGCCGAATGATAAGTTAAGCAAGAATTGGCATAATTCAAGATATGGGCAGAGTTTTGAAAGATCATACAAAGTATTGAGGATTGAACCAGATCAAATCCCATGAAAAATATATTAATAAGATAGCCTGGGCCCTAGGTCTTTTCTTATTTTAAAGATAAGTGTAAGGCATTGCATTCCAGCTGCAATTTGATTGGTCAAACTACTCGACTTGAAGCAAAACACACATTTTAAAATATAGATAAAACAAAATAAAAGAATTGACTTAACTGTAAATATATCAAAATGCTTATATATATATTATATATATATGACTACTACCAATTAACTGTTCCAATATAGTAACATCCCATAAACATGCTCTTGGCAAAGGCAAATTTAGTAAAATAGATTGTCTCACGTACAATTCTAGCAGCAGGAAGAGAACTCCAGCTTTTAACTGTAACAGAGAAAGGAAAAAGCTTTCACACCCAACTTCAAGACTCCAACTGTTGAAAACTAAAACTAGAAATCTTGGTTCTGTGAGAGTTTGACCCCACCCATTCAAGCTGGTTCAATTGTTCTAACATTAGAAAGAAAACCCTAAGTCTTCACAAGCTATTTGTTCTATTGGCTCTGAGCTGACTGCTCTGCACCTCTGTCTCAACCGCTCTCCACTAAACAAAAAAAAGGACAAAATGCACCTCTTAAAGCCATCGTATCATCATGTCTCACCCCTTAAAAACATGAACCATTAACATACAAAGATGGTTTCATTTTTAAAAACCTTTAGCCTTACACTATTAATACACTGCAATACATATACACATCTTAAGCATGCAAATATTCACTTCTGCTGTCCATTTCAGTCCTTTTTACCCCGCCACCAAATACCTCCATCTTTCTTTATCAAAGCTGCAACAACACATAGGCAATTAGGTTCCCTCATTCTGCCAGGTATATAATTTCCAGATTGAATGGCTGCAATAATAAGCTCCATCGAAACAGTCTGCTATGTTAATCCTTAAATTTTCCCCAAAACTTTAAGGGGTTATGATCAGTATTTACAATAGTCTTGGACACATTACTGGCAATATAAATGTTGAAATCTTAGAACACCAACACCAGACTCAAGGTCTCCTTCTCAATTGTAGAATATTTCTGTTGATGATTATTCAATTTTCTGGAAAAAATACCCAGTAGATCTTTCTATCTTCTCTTGTCTTCTTGCAACAGTGCAGCATCACCAACCACATCATTCGCCTCAATAGCCACCTTGAATGGCTTTCCATAATTAGATGTGGTGGTTAACACAGCTTTCAGGCTTTGAATGACTTCTGACATTCCTCTGTCCACTGAAATTTTCTGCACTTCTTCAATAAGTCAACTTCTGATAAAAACCACTCAGTCCCAGGAATTGTTGTATTTCCCTCTTTGTTGATGTTATGGGAAACTCCCCAATAACCTTTGTTTTCACATTCCGTGGGACCATTTCTTTACGTTCAATGACATGACCCAGGAGCATGACTCGGGTTTTGCAAACTCTCTCTTAGTCAGGTTTAATGTCAAGCCTGTCTCCTAGAGCAATCAAACAATTCTGATTGATGCTCCAAGTGTTCTTCCCATGTGTGACTAAAAACCACCAAATCATTGATGTACACCACACAATTGGGTAATCCTGAAATGATCTTTTGGTTAGTCTATGAAATGTGGCTGGCACATTTTTCATACCAAATGTCATGACTTTAAACTGGTGCAGTCCATTCGGTGTCACAAAAGCTGAAATGTCCTTTTCTTTTTTGGATGAAGGTATCTGCCAATATTTTCTGAGTAATCATGGAATAGGACCTGAATCAGATTTTGTAACTGCATTGACTTGATGATATTCCACACATAATTATTGGTACCATCTGGTTTTGGCACAATAACCATGGGGTGAGCTCCATTTGCTATAACCCATTTCTGTTGTCTTTGAGCATGTGTTCAATCTTTTTCTGAATCTGTACTAACTTTAGAGGGTTAAGTCTATAAGGATGTTGCTTAATTGGAACAGCATTTCTTTTATCTACGTCAAGCATTAGTACTTCCCAACGTATTCCCACATATCTCCCCATGTGATTACAGTAAGGCTTTCAAGTCATTTCAATTTTCCTCTGGAAGGTAAATCAATAATTTATCCCAATTTTTGAGAACTTCCTCGTTGTCCAAGTTAATTTGAGGAATGTCCAATTCAGAATCATCTGAACTTGGTTCTTCACTCTGTGTTGTAACCAGAAACACATTCTCCTGCTGCATTCCTTCCCTATCAAAATACCTTTTGAGCATATGCACATGATAGACTCTATGCAATTTCTTTCTATCTGGTGCTCTTATCAAATAATTCATCTCACTCACTTTCCTTTTAATTTAATAAGGCACACTAAACCTTACCTTTAAAGGTTCACCTACCACTGGGAGTAACTAATACTTATTCTCCACTAGAAAAATTATGAAATTTTGATTTCTTGTCTGGTTGCTGTTTCATCATACGATATGCTACATTCAAATGCTGTCCTGCCAATGTACCTACTGTATTTGATCTTTTCTTAAAATTTGACATATCATCCAAATGTGTGGTCTCTGAACTCTGACTCACCAATTTCTCCTTAATTAATTTCAGTGGTTCTCACCTCATGCCCAAAAATCTAATTCAAATGTAGTGAATTTAGTCGATTCATTAGGTGCATCCCTAATTGCAAAAAGGACAAATGGAATTCTTTATCCTCTGGATAGAATTTTCTATAAGTCCTCAACATGGTCTTTAAAGTTTTGGACCGTTCTAATGTTCCCTGCTTTCTGGACGGTACTCAGTGGATTTGAATTGTTTTACTCATCAGCTATCCATAACTTTTTTCAATAATTCTGATGTAAAATTTAACCCTTGATCCGATTGTATTTCTGTGGGTAGTCCGTATCTAGTTAAAAATTTGAATAACTTTTCTACAATCCTTTTAGCCATGATACTGCGTAATGGAATGGCCTCTGGAAATCCAGTAGACACATCTATTATGGTCAACAAATACTGATACCCACATTTTGTTTTAGGAAGGGGTCCTACCTAAATTAAGGCTCCTGTAAAAGGTTCCTCAAATGCAGGAATGGGTATTAAAGGTGCTGGTTGTATTACTGCCTGAGGTTTTCCAATTTCTTGATACATATGACATGTCTGGCGAAATTCAACCACATCCTTATGCAGTCCAGGCCAATAAAAATGTTTTTGTATTTTGGCTTGAGTTTTCCTTCCTCCTAAACGACCTCTTGCTGGTAACTCATTTACTACTCACAACATCTCCTTTCAATGACCCACCGGTAATACAATTTGATGAACTTCTGCCCATTTTTCATCCGCCTGAATATGTGGTGTTCTCCATTTCCTCACCAAGACTTCATTTTTAAGATACTAACATTCTGGGATACACTCAGATTCTTCTTTTGTTTACACTTTTTGATACAAGTACTTCAGTTTTTCCTCTTTCTGTTGTAATGCAGCTAATTTCTCTGAACTAAAACTATTCACTTTGTCCTCCACCTGTTCTTTTATTCTCCTCAACCATTTGATCAAACATGGTTTCTGATAATTGTAGTTCCTTATCATTACTCCTTAATTTCTCCTCCTGCTTCAATTTACGGGCTTTGTGAACTTGTTACTACACAGTTAGGGAAAATCCCAGGATGCACTTCCTGTAACACCTCAGGTTGCCTGATTTTCCACTGGCTTTTCAACCACGGTGGGTATCACTCCTACCTGTGATCCAGCTGTATCATTATCAAGGATAAACTGTATTTCTGGAAACAAGAATTTCTCTTATTACTCCCACCAGTCCCTCACTACGTTTCACTAGACTCTCCAACCCTCACTTTATATTATGGAACACTGCTGTTCTCACCATGAATTCCACTTATGACCACTTTTTCTGGCGATACTCCTGAACTGCATCTCTCCTCATTTTTCACCATAAACAATCGAATGTGCTCCCATATCTCTTAAAATCTTAATTTCTTTACCTGGTCCTTCTGGCATACATGAGTAAACCTTACACTCACAAGTAAATTCTTTAAGGAGATCTGTCATTTTCTTCTCAACCAACCCCGTGATCAGGTTGTACATTCCGTTGCAGCTTTTTAGCTTCCACTGTGCTTTCTTTTACCACTTCGACAAAACTCACTGGCTTATCCTGTTTTCCCACATCTTTCTTCCCAGTGATTTTCTAAACCACCAGCTGTGCGGCTTTACGTGGCTGCCTTAGTATGGCGAAAACATCTGAGGTCTTTTTCTTCTCTTTCCACCTCATGGGTTTTCTTTTTACACTGTTGTAAACTATCTTTATTATCTTCAATGTGATCTCCTTTTTCCTTACTACCTGAGCTTTTCTCTTTTCCCCAGTTTCTATTCCTCATAGATTGAAATTGATGTTGGAAACCAAACTGATTTATGAATCAACTCATAATCATCCACCATTTCTGCTGTTAATCTTGCTGCTTTACAATTCTGTTCTGCCACATGAGTTCTCACCACTCCAGCAAATGAATTTTTGAACTCCTCCAAAATAATTGTTTTTCTAAGAGCATCATATGTTTGATCTATTTTTAATGCCCTTATCCATCTATCAAAATTACTTTATTTGATTCTTTAAAACTCTCTAGGCGTTTGACCAGGGTCCCTCCTTTGATTCCTAAAACTTTATCTGCAGGTTTCTGGTAATAGTTCATTTGCACTTAAGATGGCTTTTCTCACCTCATCATACTCCCCAGGTACATCATTTGATAGTGATGCAAATACTCACAAGCTGTTTATTTTATTGTCTTTGAGCAGACTGGTATTCATCTTTGTCTCAACCTTTCTTCATTAAAGAAAGGACAAAATATCCCTCTTAAAGCCGTAATATTGACACACTAGAATGATGCTAGAATAGTTGAGTCTGGAGGTGTCAAAGGCAGAGGTGGGTAAAGGCAGGTGATGTCGACGGAAAATGGAAAGTGTATACGGTCACAAACTCAGTTTAAGGTCAAATCAGACAATGAATTTGAAAGAAGATTGGTTTAACCAGAGATAGTGGTCAGGTCGGAGATGGAATCTATGCAAAGAAATCAAATAATGGTTACGTTATTTCAAACGGACCTAAAGTAATAGGACAAAGGACAGAATTTTGAAGTTTATCATTAGGAATTATAAAATGAATTTACTGTGCATCAGGTTCTGAGGAAGGGTAACTGGACCTGAAATGTCAACTCTGATTTTTTCTTCACAGATGCTGCCAGACCTGCTGAGCTTTTCCAGCAACTTCTGTTTTGTTCCTGATTTACAGCATCTGAGGTTCTTTCATTTTTTTACTGTGCATCAGCCTGTGCGATGTATGAGATCTAGGACTGGCCGAAATAGGAGGCAAAATCAAAAAGGATTTCTCTTTTAAAGTTATTGTTGATGTTTGTCATTTTGACACGCAAATGATTTGGTGACAGCAATCATTCCCACAGAAATGATAAATGTAAAAAAGGATAATCTCTCTCATGCTCATTTTTTTATGCATAAAATACGCTAAATAAATCATTAACATGTCAACTTTTTCAAAAGTGTAATTTACGTTAATAGTACACAACACAATTCCAATACAATAAATCTCCATGACTGTAAAGTAAAAGTCAGTGATTTCTGCATCACTCCAACATGTTTCAGTGAATGGCTCAAAAGAACATTTTTTCCATGGATCTGAGAAGTGGCTCACAGATTCTATCCTCCAACAATCATCAGTTAGAGGTAACATGTGACTTGAGAAAGGGAAGTAAGAGTTAAAACAAAGGAAAATTTTCAAAAAATGCGTGAGATGGGGTGGTGAAATCACATGTTTCTGTAGAATCGCAGGTTTTTTTAAACCAACGCGTAACTTCCCAAAGCTGTCATTTGGAAACTAGGGAAAAATATGATCCTGAAAGAAGCATATCAGTAATAAAACTAAAAACTGCAGATGTTGGAAATCTGAAACAAAAACAGAAATTGCCAGAGAATCTCTATAAATCTGACAGCATTTGCAGATAGACAACAAGAGTTAATGTTTTGAGTCCAGTTGAGAAGTTAATGCTGTTTTCTCTTCATAGGTGCTGCCAGACCTGCTGAGTTTCTCCGGCAATTTCTGTTTTTGTTTCAGAAAGATATCTGTACCAACCAAACAAGATAGAACACATCATTATTGCCAACTGTAGTGTTAAATATCTTCTTCCTTCTTACTTTTGCTACATCATGCTTTAAGAAAGCACAAACCAGCTGAGTATTCAAAACAGACCATTTGCACAGCATTAATGATTAGCCCATAGAATACAAATGTGGGAATTTGGGTTTCTATCTCTAAATAGCTTTGCACTTCAGCCCCATACTTACATCAGAACAAATACAAGGAGAGAAATGCCTGGGCTAGTAACTCATCCAAAACTTATTTGTCTGAGGTATCCTATCCCATTTGGAGGAGAACCTTGCAAGCAGTGATCCATATACTTACTGGATTGCTACCAAGCATCCCATAACATTGTCATCTTCACTTTGAAGGACATACAAGGACCAGTAAGAGGGCACGTCATGTGTAGGTAGATCTTCACACTACTAGCTTCTTTAGGAGGTTATATTCCTTAATTATTTCAAAATAAAACTATGCTATGGATCACACTTTTACATTAAGCCCTTATTGTCAATGTGCATGCTAGCCAGCATCTGCTTTGCTTGTCAGTTGATAAGCATGCTTCCAGTGTGGAATAGAACAAACACATTGACTCATGTTCTTTTTTGGTCTCCTGGGCAACCAATTCATCCATCGACCAATGTGGCTGCTTTAGGGCATTATGCTGATTATAGTTCAGTTCAGTTATGAATTCACAACTTATCATCATGCCCAACGTGGAGCCTCAAACCCTTGTTATTATTAACAAAGAAAACCATTGCCCTGTGTGTCACATGCATGCAGGAATTCAAACCTCAAAATTAATCATCAGATTTATAGGGAAGATAGCAATTTGAATGATGGACAAATTTTTACATGTTGTTTGTTCTCCTTTAACTTTTGTTTTTTGGAACATCTGTTTTTGACTTAATATTGTATAAAGTTGAAATAATAAAGGTTTTGCTCTGAGCATTTATAAGAAACATGGGACAGGAAACATAATTATTTATATTCTATTTCAATTTGTGAAGTAATCTCAGTTGAGCAGATTACTTTCCAAAGCACAGGCTAGTGATTCATTGATAATGCATAAAAGGGAGCAGCAATATATGATAATGAGATGGGGATACCTGCCATCTTTAAAATTTAGTAGGAATACAGATTTTGACAGATTTAACACAGAATCTGTTTGGTATAACGACTGCAAATTGCATCTCAGAATGGATTTTATTTATAGCAGAATGCAAGTAATCTTACAAGGAACTGATTTGTGAATCTCCAAATTTCATAATGCTTTCATTTTATTTTTGACATGCTTATATCAACAGAATATGACATAGAAATATATGATTCGAGATTAGGAGTAGACTGTTCAAGCTCTTGAACAAATTGTAACTGATCTGGTTGTGGTCTCAATTCCATTTTGTTGTCTGCTCCCACATAATACTCGATTGCCTAAGCTATCAATACATATCTAAGTGAGCCTTGAATAAATCCAGTGACTCTGTCTCTTCTGCTTTCAGGGGAAGAAAATTTGACAGACTAATAGCCTTCACAGAAAATGAAAACTCCTCGCAGTCGTAAAAACTTCCTCCAGGATCCCTTCAGGATCTTGCATGCTTCAATAAGGCCACCTCTCATTCTTCCCAACTCCATTCGGTAAAGGCACAGCCTGTATATTTGTACCCAGTGAAAATGAGAGGAGTCAATGGCTCTGACTAAAAAGCATAATGTAACAGAATCTCATAAGTTGATTCTGCAAAATCATCTGCAAGGCAACAGTCCAACCCCATGCAGCAATCGTCCTGAAATCAATTAAGTCACCTGTTATTCAAACCAAAGAGACAAACCATTCTCTTCAGTAGTAGCAATTGTCTCCTTTCCAACACACATGCATACAGTTGATACTATCTCACTGAAGGAAGAACCTAAAATTACCTTGTCATGAACTGTCATTCTAATGGTATTCTTGACATCACAAATAGTGTAAAACTTATGTAACTAGGTTGCTCAGAGATTTTATACTTAATAATAGTGTAGTATATAATAAACCATAGTCTCTTCAATTGTTTTGTCTTTGGACCTACGTTTTGAGGTGAAAGAACTCCTTTAGTTAATTATGTTCTGTAGTCCAATAGCAAGGGTGTCAATTGAGTTTACATGACTGTATTAACACAAGGAGGAGAAGGCAAAAAAATATCAGCAGGTACCTCTTCCAGATCAGCAGGAATGGGAAGCCTCTCTGCTCCTATGATGCTGCTTGGCCTGCTGTGTTCATCCAGCCTTGCACCTTGTTGTCTAGGAATGGGAACAGCTTGGTTTTATCGCTATGCAAGCTGAAGATGGCTAACTTTATGCTAATTTCCATGTTTCTATCATTCTGTACAAAGTTCCATCTGGGACAGAGCACTTTGCTGGGAGTTTGCACAATGAGTGATTCCAGTATTGAGGGTTGCTGCAGCAACATCCATGGGTGCAAAAGCAACTTAAAAAGAAGAGGCCACTTTGAAGTAAGTCATCAGCTGTGACAGAAAAAACACGTTTCAGTGAACTAATTAGTCACTAGCTATGGAAGTGTGTAAATATAAAATGAAGTGCTCCAGTAAAGACAACAAAAGGAAAAGTAATGTGGAAATGTGACCTTCAAAACCCCTTCTCCTTTCTGATCAATAAAAAAAATGGCACTGCTACTGCAGGAGGTGGAATGCCCCATTTGGGATTCGGTAAAAGTGCTTTGAAATTTGCCAGGCAGGTGATGGCAGCCAAGTTGAGTGCTGTAAAACTTATGAACAAAAATGGTAACAAACTTATTTAATCTTTGACAAGGTAAGTCTGTCCAACAGAAATATATACTGGGTACTTGGCACAGCCCTTCATTGTGTGCTACAAGTACTCCCTAGTACCTTGCTACATAACTGCAAACTCACATGAGTCATAGAATTATAGAATCCCTCCAGTGTGGAAAGAGGACATTCAGCCAATCGAGTTTGCACCAATCTTCCAAACAGCATACCCCCCATATCCATCACCCCACACTATCCCCATAACCCTGCAGTTGCCACGGCTAATCCACCTAACCTGCACATTCCTGGACATTATTGAGCAATTTAGCATGACCAATCCACCTAACCTAAACATCTCTGGACTGTGGGAAGAAACTGGAGCACCCAGCAGAACCCACACTGACATGGGGAGAATGTGCAAACATTACACAGTCACCTAAGGCTGAAATTGAATCTGGGTCCCTGGTGCTGTGAGGCAGCAGTGCTAACCACTGAGCCACCGTGCTGCCCAAATCTTTAAGCTATTCGTCTTCGAGCTTTTTCAATGCTCATCACGCTTTTCCACAGTCCAGTAGGACACATAACCAAACTGCAAATAACATCCTTGGAAAACTGGCATCTCGAAGGACAACTATATACAGCAAACTTTTCTAAAATGGATGCACCTGAGTGTACGTTCTCGCAACAAGTAGTTTCTAATTAGTTACAGATAATACAACATCCTAATTGGACAAAAGTGCACATTATGCACTTTTTAAATTTACAATGTCAACTGTATTCTCTGCTTTTACAGCAAATATGAGAACATATGTGATAAAAACCAAAAGAACAAGAACAAAAACAAAAACAAGAACATTTTCTGAAGAAGGGCCTAGACCCGAAACGTCAGCCTTCCTGCTTCTCTGATGCTGCTTGGCCTGCTGTGTTCATCCAGCTCTCCACCTTGTTATCTTAGAACAAAAACACAAGTTATTGGAAAAGCTCAGCAGGTCTGGCAGGATCTGTGAAGGGAAAATCAGAGGTAACGTTTTGAGTCCGGTGACCGTTCTGAGGAAGGGTCACCAGACCCGAAACGTTAACTCTGATTTTCCCTTCACAGATGCTGCCAGACCTGCTGAGCTTTTCCAACAACTTCTGGGAGCACATGTGAACTATATGAGACCCTAGCATTTACAAGACATTGATTCATTTTAGTGAAGCCACAATGGGTACTTTCTGCCAATTTGAGGACTGAGGGAAGATGAAACCTCAGAATGAGGGCTACACCATCCTGCTGTTTCAAAACCTGAACTTCTTTCTCGGTGATTAATGTACACAGCATGCCAGACAAGCATAAAATCATCAACTGCACCACCAAGGCCCAGTTGACAACATTGCCCACGCAGAGAACAAGAAAAAGAACACTCCACAGTATTCTGTGTCCCTTTCACTGCATACTGACACCTAGCAGCACCGTTGCACATTCCTTGGTAGGCCGTAGATCGTGATGTTGAATACTTTGAGCTGCACTGGGGGTGTGATACCAAAAGCTATTAGCAGCTGGCTGCCCAGATGGCAACAAAACTGGCATCAGTGATACTTTGGATAACTTCCTCTTTATCCATCTTTTTGAGGTGCTGGTTCTTATCAACTTTCCTTTTATTCCTTTTTTAAAGAGCCTCTTCACTGATTTTGAGAAAAATCACATAAGAAATCCATCTACACAAAAGTAAACCAGTGCAAGGAAACAATGATTCCAAATCCTTTCTATACTTAAGAACTTCTTTCTGAATAGTATTTTCCTTTTCCCTTGCTGCAAATGAGAGCAATTTCCATGCATGATGCAATTCCAACAAAAGGAATGGTAAATTGTGTCAAGAAAATTTGGCAGATTCTACACCATAGATATGGGTACAATAAATAGGCTCACACTTCACTGCAGCACTCAGCGAGAGCCACATTGATTGAACGGCAGTCTTTCAACTGACGTGTTAAACCAATCTGTCCTCTCAAAGTGAGTGTAAAATTTCCAATGGGACTAATCTAAAGAACAGCAGGGGAACACTGGTAAATACTTAAACCTGAGCCAACTTCACTAAAACTTTATCAAATCTCTATTACAATGTACGTGTCTTTCAGAGCTTTCCATGTGAAAATTGACTCTCTTATAAAAGCAACTAAACCTCAACTGTGCTTCGTTAGCTGTCAAGCACTTTGGGATGTACTGAGATTATGAAAGGCACGACCTAACTTCAAACTTATTATGTTGACACAAAATTACATTTATCAATAAGGCTCCCACGCATGAAGTACGAGAGCACTTTCCATTGACCTGACAGACATAATATGTCATTTTTATCAGCCTTTAAATGCTTTGTGATTCAAAAAAGGAAGCATGTAGTTGCCCAATTCTTGCATTGCAACTTTGTATTTCCAGTGACTGGGCATGCACATTTCTAAAATATCTTCCTTTTTAAATTTATTGAATACCACTTCATAGTATATTAATTGTGCACATTGTTTCATTCTCTCCAGTATATTGCATTTTATCTAATTGTTGCAGCACGTCTGCGTCTAAGTCTCAAGCTTAATTGAAATACTTTATTTTTATAACTATTCTCAATGTGAAGCATTTTCGACATTTCAATCTGGATGCTTAATATTTATCTATAATGAATGTTAATCAATGGGCTTGAAACTTGCGCAATCAGAAATGCTGGGCTATTAGATTATTGAATTTCCTGCATGGGGTCAGAGATACATTTAATATAGTATTGGCAGGGTACAGTTTTGCTGAGGTACTAGTCGCGCTGTGTCAGCTAGAAGATCTTTGAAAGAAGCAACAATTCTAGCAATTGTAAAAACAAGGAACAAGACATGGAATTGAGAAGAGATTAGAGTTAGATTTTAGGTTTAGATATATTTCAGGAGACATTTGTGCAACCTCAGGACAAGATGAAATAGAAGATGAATTTTCTTATTCCCCCAAGAACACACTATTGATTCATCCTTTATTGCGAATTGTCGTTATTGGGGAAAAATAAAGTGTGAATGAGAAGCTACATATGAAAAACAATCCTATTTGGTACCTAAAGTCTTTGCAGTTAGGAAACAATGTAAATATCTTATTTGATCCTTAACCCTTTGTATTCTGAACAAGAGAAAAGAGAAATCTTCCAGCTTTAAGGTTCCTGGAAGGCTGATTTTTGGAAACAGATTACTTACTTCACAGATTTTAAATATCATCTGAAATTCTCCACAGTGTTTATTTTGTACAGTAAACTGATGGCGCAATATGAAAGAAGTTGACAGGTTGATCGTGATAGTATATCAAAAATTCACTGTCTGTTACTTGCTTTAACAACCCACTGGTCCTGGATAACTATCACGCTTCTCAACAGTTGCAGTTGGCTCCTTCGAGTATTGGCATCACAGGTTGATGCTTCTAGTTGGCCAATAGTGCAGTTCATTGACAGCAAACTGAAAAATGTTTTGAACCAATGTATTGCTGCCTTTTTCTATTCAGCAAGTTCCCTCAGGTTCAGAAACAGTATGTCTAATACAATGCACAAAGGAATGCATTAAAATGGCACAGGTTTGCAAGTGACCATACAGTCATGGATAGTGAAAAATTGAACAACGGGAATTCTCATGGTGCACATCACTTACAGTTGTCAAGAGTTTAGAAAAAATGTAGATCAATACATCTCCTCAATTCTGAAAGTCTTTTCAACCGATAAAAAAGCATAAACTGAATATGAATTTTGCTTGCCCTCAAGTGAACAGGGTGAAAACACTCTCTAAATAGTTGGGTTAATTCTGCAGCATTATTAGTTTCACGTTCATGGATTTTCAGAAAAACCAAGCGACATTACACGTGATAGCGTCTGTCATTTTTACCTCATAAAATCACTTCTCAAGGAATAGTAATACCGTCACTTTCAGTAAAACTGAGAGACAGCTAGCATCCCCAGTGCTTCTGTACCTTCACGTCTACGGTTAGACAAGCTATTCAAGCTATTTTAGGAGTATGCTGTGAAGGTTTTACCATTAGTAAGTTTGAACTGCAGTTTGAATCATAGTGAAAGAAAGACTTAGAATTATTACAAGGCAGAAGCAGACCTTGGAATGTGAATTGAATACAAAATATTTACCTTGTTGCTGCATAATTTGCTCCCCTCAGAAGTCAGAGGGAAAGACAGCTGATTTTGCTCCTTGATAGGGATGCTACAACATTTGACAAAGTATTTGTCAGAGTTTTGATGTTGTTTGAGGTGAATAAAATCCGCAGATAAAATTCTAAGCTGACATGAATTCACAAAAGAATCAGAGAAGTGTTGCAGTGCAGTAGAAGGCCATTCGGCCAATCAGGTCAGTCCCCGCTCTTCAAATGGGCATTATAACCTAATGTAATCGATTGCTTTTTCCCCATTTTCTTGCACATCCAAAATAATTGTCCAATGTTCTACTGAATGTCTTAAGTGAACTTTCCTCCAGGCAGTTTCAAGCAATGCATTGCATATCCTAATTATTTGATGTGAGGAAAAGTTTTTTCTTCTCACATCACATTTGTACCATTTGCAACACATGCCTGTGGCTCAAATCCCTTGATACCTTTGCTTAACAAAAATGTATCTATCTTAGGTTTAAAATTAACAACTGATCTAGCATCAACTGCCATTTGCGGAAAAGAGTTTCAAACCTCTACCACACTTCATGTAGAGAAGTGTTTCTTAATATCTCTCCTGAATAGCCTAGCCCTCATATTTAGTCTATGCCCCCTAGTTCTAGAACCTACAACCAGTGTAAATAGTTTATATTTATCTGCTTTGTTTGTAGTGATTGTAACATGGTCAGTCAGGTGGACCTCTTGAAATATGAATTCCCTGATTGGTCCAATCACAGAGCCAGGCTGACAGATAAAAAGAAGACTGTCAGACATTCTGACACTCTGACTGCTGGCTCTGAGGGAGCTGGACCAATATCAAGGACTTTCCATGTGTAAATAAAGGGTCTCTTGGTGATGGGATAATTTGTATAATCTCTCTTCATTACCCTGAAGTTCAAGTATCATTCTTGTACACTATGTTGTACTCCCTCCAGGGTCGCTATATCCTTCCTAAAGGTATTGTGCCCAGACCTGATTATAGTACTTCAAGTGAAGTCTAACCAGGTTTCGTATAGCAGCAGCGTAACCTCTGCAACCTTATAATCCAGTCCTCTAGATATAAAGACCAACATTCCATTAGCCTTCTCGACTATCTTCATAGAATCATCGTAGAATCCCTACAGTGTGGAAACACGACCTTCGGCCCAACAAGTCCACACCGACCCTCAGAGCATCCCAACCTGACCCATTCCCCAATAACCCACCTAATCTACACATCCTGAACACTACGGGCAATTTAGCATGGCCAATCCACCTAGCATGCACATCTTTGGATTGTGGGAGGAAACCGGAGCACCCAGAGGAAACCCATGCAGACATGGGGAGAACATGCAGACTCCACACAGACAGTCACCCGAGGGTGGAACCGAACCCGGGTCCCTGGCGCTGTGAGGCAGCAGTGCGAACCACTGAGTCACCGTACTCTGAATGCTATCATCCAGCTGATTATAAAAAATAATTGCTTTATAGTCAATAAGCAGCCTGCCATCTTAAATGATAATGGTTTGTGCTGTGGTGGGTACTCCTCCATGCAAAGCGTTGCCTGGTGTGACTCAGGAACTCTTGGAGCAGCTTTTGCAGGCTAAGAAGGTGCAGCATTTGGTCCTTTCTCTGGACCCTCTTCTTGGCTAACAGAGCTTCTTGACTCTGCTTGCTTCTTCCCATGCCTCTACCACTTCCCCCCAAAAAAATAGCCAGCCTCCAGAGATCATTGGCATCAGTGACTGTGTCCCAGTAGTTTGTGTTAACGTCTACCATCTTCACATCTCATTTGCATGGCTTTATGTTGCTGGAAGAATGCAGACATCTAGTGAGGGAGAAATCTGGCTGGTAATATTCCCTTTGCTGTTTCTACTCAACTATATTCTTAGTCTGAGGTG
Source organism: Rhincodon typus (assembly GCF_021869965.1). Classification (NCBI taxonomy): domain Eukaryota; kingdom Metazoa; phylum Chordata; class Chondrichthyes; order Orectolobiformes; family Rhincodontidae; genus Rhincodon; species Rhincodon typus. The sequence continues at coordinate 34,258,918 of NC_063334.1, forward strand.
CCCAAAATACACAAAATCTAAACATGGTGTTAGAAGAAACTGCATATGATACCAGCAGTTTTCTTTCGCCTTTTTGTTTAATAATAAGCATAATAATTAAAATAGCAAAGAGTAACTAACAAAAACAGAAATTCCTGGAAGAACTCAGCAGGTCTGGCAACATCTATGGAGAGAAAGCAGCATTAATGCTTTGGGTCCAGTAACCCTTCAGAACATCTGCCTTAATTCATCAGAAGCAGCCCAAGAAGTTGAACCTGATTGATACCTCCTAGCTTGAGATCTATTTGGTCCACTTATTTTCTGATGCAATGTGAGGATCTGATAATATTCCTAGATTAAATTGTTTTAAAAACATATTCTCTGTATTTTAGCTTCAGTGATCAAAAACTGCAAACGGTCCACAGGATATTGAGTCGGGGTCATCAACACATCTGTCACAAAAGAGGAGAATGCCTTGTATTTCTCCAATTTTTGTTCAAGCATTTACCCTCGCATTTTTGGCAGAATGGGGAGATCGATCACAACTAACAACCATTGTACTAGATGCCAGGGAGGTGAGTTGTTCAGGTTTTCATTTTTATGAGCCTGGCAGGTTAATTTTTCTAGATTGCGTGTATCTTTTTGAGACATGGAGAATAGGTTGGTGGTATTTTTATCTTTAGAATGTGAAGGATGACTAGGCTATAACGTCACTTCTCTGACCCTTTTGAGCACAAGTTTGAAACTGCCTTAAATTCTATAACTTGTAGATTTTAATTTTAACATAAACTTGTGGATGTAATTGTAATGCTGCTTTTTATTTGTTCACGGACTCTGGGAGTTGCTGCCGTGACCAGCATTTGACATTGAAAATATACTGGTGAGCTCCTGTCTAGGCACTTCCTCAGTGTTAGGTCAGGAGTTACAGGACGTAGCAAGTAATTATATCTTCACGAACCGTGAAGTGTGAGAGTTGGGGGTAGTGATGTTCCCATTTTCTATTGATCTTGTCTTTCTGGGCGGTATTGATTGTGGGTTGTAAAGTATGTTGTTTATGGTACAAGCAAGTTTTTAAAAGTAATTCCTTTGACTCCAAATTTGCTAAAATCTGATAAAACCAACAAAATAGTTACAACAATTGATTATTTTCACAAAATTTTGTTTTCCACACCTTTCCTGGCCAAAGTGAAAAAAAAATCTATTTAAGCATGGACTTGAGTAGGCATTGTAGAAATCTTCTGCTCCTGTTTGTGACATTTTAAAGATATATGCACCTGAACACCAAATCTCTTTAGACAGCTTCTTTATTTAACTTCATACCATCTAGAAAGTGCCTTGATTTATCCTCTTTTGGTCCAAAATGGATAACCTCACACTTGATTACGTTGAAATCTATCTGCCACAGTTTTGTCCATTAACCTAGTCTATCAATATTCCTTTGTAATTTCATGATAACCTCTTAATGTCTACAATGCTGCCCAACATTGCATATGTGACTTTCCAAATTGCTAATAAATAATGTGATTAATTGAGGTCCTAACACATTTCCATGTGGGACACCACGAGTCACATTGTGTTCCTTGTAAGAGCATGAACGGTTTCACAGTCAAAATTCATGTTTTTGCTTGACATTACTATATGAATATAACAACCAGTATATTTCATTGTTTTTCATAAATTTAAAGACCTAAAGGTTTTGTCAGAAATTTGTTACATGTTAACATAAAGAAAAAAGCATTCCTTTTAATAAACATTCACATTTACCATTATCAACGGGAACTTGTATTCATATAGTACTTTTAACTTAATAAAACATCTTTTAAAGCCTAATGGTGAACTAATTGAATCACATCTGGAACACAGTAACTTACACTTACATTTAAGTGAAATAAAAAGATACAGTCTAGGCTATCTCCTTGATATATTTTGCAGGGGTTTTCATCTGGTCGACAACAGTTACCTTGAGAATTAACAATTCTAGATACCTTGTGGCAGGCCTCCCATCTTCCATCTTGTATAAACTGAGCTCATCCTAAACTTTGCTGCCCATATTCTAACTTGCACCAAGTCCCCTTCATTCACATCACAGTAAAGTTCACAGATCAAATTTGACACAAACCAACATAAGGAGAGATTTACAACAGTAAGACAGAACTGTGACAAAATAGGGAAACAAAAAGAAGTGGCTAGAATTGGAGAGGTGTGCAGATTTCAGAAGGTTTGTGGGGCACCCGGAAATCTCAGGGCTAGTGATGAGTAAGGCCAAGGAGGGAATTGAAATTGAGGCCTTACTGGACGGGGAGCCTGAGCGAGGTTATGTTACACTTCAAAAGTGCATGTTGTTTAATCAAATTTTAAGGCCAGATTTTAGTCAATCCAACCATTTCTGTCCTCACTTCTCATATTGTTCATCTGTCAGTACCAGAAAAAAAGTCAATTATGAACAAAGTTCAGTTCACATCAATGAACTGTTGCCACAAGCAAAACAAGGTTGACAAACAATGACAACATATTATTAACATTTAGCTTACACCGGATAAATAGAAAACAAACCGTATATTTGACATTGATACTGACTGCTGAAGGGGTGGGAGTGACTACGAAAGAAATGGCCTTATTAAAATACTCAGATATTAATCAATGTAGTGGAATCTAATCTCTGAAGCTTTGAGGTGAGATCTTACATATTATCAGCCAGCCATGACTCAGATTTTAGCACTCATGGTGCAGAAAGTTAAGGTTGTGGATTCAAATCCCATACAAGCACAAAAATCAAAGTTGCTACTAGTTGCTACTAGTAGAAAAAAGTGCTACACTGTTGTGGATGCCATCTTTTGGATGTGACATTGATCTGAGACTCTGCCTGCTTTCTCAAATGGCTATAAAGGATCCTATGGCACTATATTGAAAGACAGGGAGCTCTTCTTGATTTCCTGACCAATATTTATCCCTCAAACTATATCCCAGAAACAGATTGCATGGTCACTGCCATATTGCTGTGGGGAGAGGGTGCCAGAGGAAGTCAGAGCATAGCTTTCAAAGTAACCCTCTTGGCCTCTTTCTCTCGACATCTAATTGTCCTAAGATTTGATAATTGAAAAGGTGCTGAGTTGAGTCTCTTAAGTGGCAGCAAATAGACCAGTTAAGGGCATTAACTGCAGGGAATTTGAGAAATTTCCCAATGGGCCAACTCACCCAGTATTGAATTCTTGAAATAGTGAGGATGTGAGTATCTCTCCTGGGACAACTTGCCCAATTATTCTATCTTCTTGTCATATTCAGGAGGGGAAAATACTGCAATTAATCCAAGGACGACTTCTCCTTACGTTCATTTCTTCCTCCTCTCTCATCCTCTCACCACCTATCTTAAACTTTCTCTGTACTTACTGAAAACATTTTCTAATTCTAGTGAAGGATAATCAACCTGAAAGTTAACTCTTGTTGCAGATATGCCCGACCTGTTGGCAATTCACTCCGTTTTCTGCTTTTATTTAAATTTACAGTCTCTAAAGCAGTTTGTTTTCGATGTTGAGTATTATTGCTGAACTCCGTATCCTCAGATCAAGAGTGGACTATAAATTAGAATTCCCACCATTCCATTGATGATAACTGCTCAGTGATTCCTGTTACACACCTACATTCGTGGGTGTTCATCAAGAGCAGAATCAGGCTTGTGTGTGAAGGCTCTCCTTTGATCTGAAGACAATTCAAACTGTTATAGTTCATCAAATTCTTTCAATGTGCATGCTGCATTGTAGGAAACATGGCAGCCAATTTGCACAAAGTCATACAAACAGCAACATGACAATAACCAGTTGATCTGCTGTTGTGACAAGTGTTGAGAGATAAATATTACTTCTATTAAATATCTTCAACATAGTGCCAGGGATCTTTTATGTCCATATGTGACAGCAGGTAGGATTTTAAACTAATCCTCAATCTGAAACCTTGAAACCTCCTGGACACCCCTCAGGCACTGGACTACTGTCAAGAATTTTATGCTCATATCCCCTCTAATTCAGAAGCAAAAGTGCAACGACTGAGGTAAAATGTAAACTTAAGCTGAAGCTATTATGGTGTGAAATGCAAAAATAAGTTTTGTATCTTGGCAGACCCGCCTTCTATAAGAGGGCCACATCTGTCATATTTTCATTCTGGCCAGGTGGAAGCACGCCAGAGTCAGGCCCTCTACCTCCAGAGGCAGTTCGGAGTGGATATAAAGGTGGATGAGTACTGAGGAAGATTGCTTAGAAGACAGGCCTCAGTTGAGATATTTCTGTCCAGTTGTACAAAAGACTGTTATGCCAAATAGACCCAACCACCATACAGACCCATTTCCCCATATCTCCTCCATGTTCTTCACACCCCCAAGTCTTCTTAGACTTCCATGTTGCCTCCAAGCCATGTCACTAGTCACCCACCCAGAATGAATTATGGGATGATTTCAAGAGCCATGTGCATGTGGATTATTAGATGTTAAGTTTTTCTAAGAGAATGATTATTCCAGAATCTTGATGCAGAAAAGAAAAAAAAAGAAACCCATTAAAAACTAAATTCCTCAATCAGTTCATCTGATGTTTAAAGAAAAACAAACAACCTTGTATTCACGAAACACATTAAAGACAACTGATCATTTAATAACCTGTTAAAACTGTCAATTGAAATGTGAACTCTGTCCCCTCCTGAGCTAAATGGCTTTGGAGCTCTTGAAAGTCAGCCAAGCATTCATTATTGAATGCTCTGTAATATGAACTCTTTGAAAAAGTAATCAATAACATGTATTAAAACTATTTGAAGAAATGGCTATTATCATATTTTTCAGTTGCTTCAGACAGCCAATCAATTAAATCTAGCAATCTTTATCGGCTGTTTAATCTGAACAAAACTAAAAAGAACACATTATTTTCTTATATCTGATGGGTTGGTGACCTAATTTACTTCAGATCAAGAAACAAACATATCTCATCAATCCCTGAAGAAAAATTATACCTACTCCATAAAATTGCGGTTCCCACACTGCAGTGCTTATATCAGTGAAAATGGGGTCTGTTAAAACTCAGCACTAAGTTCCAATGGTCCTGCCTACATGATTTACATCCTGTGTTCTTTGACTGCTAACAACAATGGGATGCATTAGAAATATGGGCCAGATTTCCATAATCAGGTCCCATTTGCAATTTTCAAAAAGCTCTGAAGTCAGCCTGACTCGTCAAAATCATGTCCTCTGTGTCAATACTCATGCACATATAACTGTCTTTTAAGGTACAATTGCATTCCTTATGAATATACCACAGGTGGCATGTGCTCAGTCATGGTCTGACATCAAAGAAACAATGGAAGGAATTTGTGCTGTCGAATGCTGCCAAAAAAGGTTTCATGTGAATGACAGCATTTATGGTGAATTAAGGGGTTCAGACAGAGGTGGAAAGAGCAGGTACAGGTGTAGCCCCACTGACAACCTCGCGATTCTGAGGTTAGGCCTTAATCCCCATTGGGAGTGGATGGTAAAGGTGGCTACAGAGGCAGTCAGCATCTCCTCCATCCCTACTCCTACTCCTGACCTCCCTCCTCCCCTGACCATTATCAGTAGTGTATGCACATATGGTTGTTTCACCACATTCAGAATGCAGTGATGTAATTACAGGATGCACAGTCGCCTCCTCTAGCATTTCCTGTCACTGCCAGCTAGTATTACTACTTACATTTGTGTATGGATGGCATCTATACTGCACTATGGAAAATCACTCTTTTATGGTATAGAGCCTCAACTTGACTCATGTCTTTGGCATTGTTCTTCAACAGTGAATCAATACGTTTCATAGGCCAAGAATAGAGTGGGATCAATTGGATAGCTCTTTCAAGAAAACAGCATAGTCACATTGATCTCCACCTCCAATTTCTTCTATCTGTGCTGTAAGATTTTTTGATTCTACGAATCCTAGATACTTGACACTGACGTAGTGCAGGAAGTGCAAATGACCTAAGATCTAACATTTGGAAGCTGCTGTTTGTGCTAATATTAGCATCTGCTTTGTTAAGATGCCCATTTTTTACACTGGCCAGCCTCTGTAATCTGTTAAATTGATCTGATTTAAAGTAATTCATGATGAAGTGATTACGCCAACTTATAAATGGTATACAATGTAATAATGATACAGATTTGATACAGAAACTGCATATGACAAATTAATTTGAAGAAAATCATATTATACTAATGGTGTCATATGAAAACGTGGCTGTGCAAATATCTGAAGTATCAAGCCCAATCCATCTACTGTAGATCCCCTTCATTCAGTTCTTTTCCCTAGGTGAAACAAAAACAGAATTTGCTGGAGAAACTCAGCAGGTTTGGCAGCAATCTGTGGAAAGAAAGCAGAGTTAACATTTCAAGTCCTATGACCTTTCTTCAGAACTGAAGTTTCCCCTGCAATTTTGGTTTTTGTTTCAGATTTCCAGCATCCACAATTATTTGCTTTTTGTTTACTATGTCCTAGCTACTCACTGATAAAATCAAGTTCAGCAATGGTATCTCTTAAAATGCTCAATCTCCTTCCTTAACAGATATTATCCAGTGCCAATTCAAAGGTCCAATTAAACATAAATGACCTTTTGTTCCAATTTATTCTAAATACTCACTGATCTATACAAAAAATGTCCTTTCAAGTCTCCAAACTTACTTGAGGCTTGCTTAAATTGCTTGTGTTCTAGTCCACAGCTCTATTAAATTAATTGCTTTTTAAAGTAGTATACGTATTTCATTACATTAAAAATCTATTTAGAACTACAAAATTATTTTTCGCTTTATCCCTCATTCCATCTTCCAGCAATTCATCAATGGTGCTGCATTTGAAATCCTTTATGACTCTCACAAATGGATGCAAAAAAGAAAATTCAGCCTTTAATGTCTAAATTCCAAATGTTTCCGACTCTCCGTCTTCAAAAGAAAGTTTTACATAAAGCCAAACATTAAATATTTGCCAAAAGCTTACTTCATAGGAAGTTCCTATAGGATGTGCAGGCAGGAGAAAAAAATAGCTGATTAAGGAGGGATATCGTCACTGGTTTTGCAACTGCTGCACTTCAGCTCCAGATTATAATGGCCCTTAAACAGCTGGATCTGGATATCTCCTCGCTAAAAGACATTTTACCTCAATCATCAGCTCAGAAACATATTGCATTTCAAGTTGTTGAAAGTGTAACTTGTTCATCTAGGATATCAGGGCATTTGGGGATCTTAAGTACCAGCCCTACTCATATGCAATATTTAAATAAAACAAAGAATGCAGGTTGTGGAGATGGCAAACAAACAAAAGAGGAATTGCTGGGGAAGTTTCCATGTTCCTAATGCAACATAACTCGATTGGCAATTATTGTGCAAATCTAGCAATGGATTAGATCACACAACAAAAGTTGACATGAAACATTGGTAAATATCAATCACATGAATTCACCCTGATGCTGTGAATTTACAATAATTAATTTTCATACATTGCAATGCAAAAATAACACTACAGCAAGATATGTGGAACTCATGACTGGGAGTTATTACATGAAAATTTGAGAATAAATTAATCATCAATGAAAGATTTAACCACTTTCCCTAGTGAAGAAACATCAGAAATCTTTTTCAAATATGAGAACTAAATTATGCTTTCAAAGAAAAATACTCACAGAAGAATTATGTATACCTAGCAGGGCAGTCATTATCAAATGATGTTCAGAATTAGAATTTGAAAAAAAGTATTTGTAATATTTGCAAGCTGAAAGATATATCAGCTTCAATTTTAGATTTGCCTAAGTGAGGTTTTGCAGTTAATTCTGTTGCTGTTATAAAGATATTAGCCTTCATTATGGCTTGTTATTGTGTTAAATATCAGTTTTAGTAATTTATCACTTTTGGTAGAGTTACATAATGAGGCCTGAAAGAAACCTTATATGGCATATGTTTCTGTGTTGAAAACTTTTAACGTCCACGTCTTTGGAGATAAGATCAGCAATATCAAATCAAAAAATGTTCAAAAAAGTAAGTACATCCAAGCTGTTTTTTACCCTGAAGTTTCAAAACATAAAACACAAGACTGAAAAGGAGGCGAGTTTAAAAGGCTGGTAAATTTGGCCTTGTTGGATTAAATCTGACACTGAGAAGACTATTTACATCATTGTTATAGCAATTACACTCAGCAAGCCTCCCTACTGGGAGCACAGAATCAATAAATAAAGCCTAGAGTTCCATGTAAATTCGTACTTCACCCCCCCACCACCCCCCCGACACATTCACATACGCAGACAAAGAAGGCCTAGAAGGCATCCTACTTTTGTAATATCTCAGAGAAATGGCATTTTTAAAATGCAGCAGCTCACGGTTAAAATATTTACTTTGGGATTTTGAAAATGACACTGGGGAGAAATATGAGCAATTTAGAGCTGGCACATGAATCTTAAAAAAAAATGGTGCCAATTGAACTCGACATGCACCTCCAGTCAACTTGCCTTTTCCTGATTTGCTTTGCTTCTTTGTCATTTTTTGTCCGGTTGCAGCTGCTTCTTTACCTCCTTTAAATTCCCCTATGACCTCTGTTGGGTTACGTCACTTAAGATACATGTTCATTGTATCATCACTACACTGCAGAATTTGGCCACAAGTAAAAAGGTTTCATAATCCATCTTATATTAGTTAACTATATAAAACTGTGCAGTAAACATGCTTTTCTGTGTAAAGCTCAAAGTGATTCATCAAAGCTCTATGTAGGAAAGGGATTTTTAAACCATACAGTCAGTAAGGAACATGATCAGTGTGAGGTAGACTTTGTCTGGGTGACACAGAGGCCAAGTGTGGGTATCTGGGATCTGGGATACTTTGCTTCAGAGGGCAGTCACACCCCTCAGATTAGGTAATTCAAATTTTTGGTCTATGATCTGCAACAGAAGTGTGTGACTATAGGCAAGGCAGGTATAAGGATCTAGCGAGTAATACACAAGGACCCTTAGCTCCAGCAATTGCACAACAACTACAAGTTGTTTGGATGAATCCCTGAAAATGTTGGGAAAAATTTCACACCAATCAATCTATCTGGAAATTCTCAGTTATGGTACAATGCTTTTTTTTTGCTAGATGGAATTTACTTGCCACTGAAATCAACAATTAGCAATATTGAAAAGAGTACAAGATTAACATCCCAACTATTTCCATTAATACTCGAGCTAGAAAATTTGATGAGAACTGTTACATATATATCCATGATTTGGAGCCTTCAGAATCCATCTTTTTCTTCGTATCCAAACCTGTGTATCTCTTGACAGCCTGAATGCTCTGGATTCGTTGGTTTCACCTTTCACATTTAAGGGAACATACTGGTCCTGCACTCTCACTATTAGCCTTTCGAATGTCTCCCAATTCTCTTCTTCCATGTCTGCTTGATTTGACATAAACTTTGGCAGAGGACAAGAGAACTGATGGTGGAGGCTTTTATTTTGTAATCATCACCTGATTTTTGGGGAAAGGGTTAATAAACATATGGCTTGACACCTTTTGCTGGTAGAACTGCTAATTAACCATAGGATTCCTGAATTTGGAACAATTTTAGAATCACTCCGTCAGATAGAACAGGAGGTAAGTATGTGTGCATCCATCCTGATGACATACTGTTCCCATAACTTTAGTTCATAACCTCAGCAATGGATACTATTCTATTAAAATTTTATCAGACAAGCTGATCATTTTGCCAACAGTATGTAAAATTTTTAAGCTCCGGCAAATATTTGAGTTTTGTGAGCAAGGTTTCTCGTGCAAAATTGCAACTTCACTTTTCTTGATTTGCTTTTACAAACATTAAGTGATTCATTCAAATAAACTGGATGAAAAGAAGACAGCTGAAATAAAGACAAATGAACAATGTCTCAGGTTTGTTCGTTGGTCTAATTGGAAGATGTCACACTTCAATAGGTGCTGCATCTTTATCTATTACGGATCCCACAAAATAACACTGTGACAATATCATGTGGTTAAATCACTCCTTTTAAATCTATTCTATGTTGGCCCTACTTAGATTGGGTTCCAGGAGATAGATACAGAGAAACAAAGCCAGGAAGGGGAGGGAGAGGAAGGAAAGGGTGGGAAGGGAGAGAATGAGGCAGAAGAAGAACAAATTAAGAGTAAGGTTAAAGTGTGGCAGGGCAGCTCAACCAGAGAGCCCATCCTGTTGCAGATGGAGTTGTGGAAAGAAAGGCATTTAAACCACAAGTGAGCAGGCAGATAACAAATACTTTTGATCTTCAAGAAAAACAGGCAGATAGTGCAGGAGCCCTCAGAGACCCTGCTCACTAACTATTCTGATTGGAGAGGGTGAAAGTTCTTTGGAAGAATTCAGCAGAAGGTAAGCCTGAAGCACCACAGGTGGTCCAGCAGTACAGCAGGGAGGGAAGAAGAGTGGAAGGGCAGTACTGATAGGGGATTTCTCAGTTAGCAGAAAAGGCAGGCAACTCTGACACCATGACCCTAACTCCTGGATGGTATGTTGTTTTCTTATTGCAAGGGTCAAGGGTATCACATAATAGCAAGGGAGAGAGAACAACCAGGGGTTACGGTCCATGTTTGTACTAATGACATGGGTAGCAATGACGATGTGGTCCTGTAATCAGATTTTAAGGAACTAAGTAGAAGATCAGCAGGCTTGACCTCAAATCTAGTATTCTCTAGATTACTAACAAATTCTATGCAATAGTGAGTCTAGAAATAGAAGGATAAGCCAGACAAATTTGTGGCTGCAAAGATGGTGCAGGAGGGATGGCTTCAGATTCTTGGGACATATGCGAGGGAGTTAGCACCAGTATGAGTCAGATGGCTTACACCTGAATAGAACTGGGACTGAGGTCATTGTGGGATACTTTGCCAGTGCTGTTGGGAGGGCTATAAACTAATTATGCTGGGGAGTGGAAATCAAATTAAGGTATCAGACAAGAATACTATCGTGTACAAGATATTTGGAGAGACAGACAGTACTAGCATAGAGAATAGTAAGTTAATAGGTAAAGTCAGAGTAAAGGAGAAAATAATGAAGCCTACTTCAGGGTGTGCACATGTGTGAATAAGTAAAGAATAGCAAAAAGGATGTGGAGTTATAGGTGCAGACTGCTATGTGGGATTATGATGCTGTGGCAATAACAGAGATCTGGCTCAAGGAAGAACAGGACTGGGTATTAAACATGAAAAAAAAACTGAAATAGCTAGAGAAACACAGGTTTGGCAGCATCTGTGGAGAGAAACAGAGTTAATGTTTTGGGTCTAGTGACCCTTCTTCAGAACAGATATTAAATATGCTTAGTTACAAGGCATTCAGAAAAGTTTGGGAAGGATAAAAGAGAAGGTATGGCCATATTGATTAAGGACAGCATTACTGTGCTGGAGAAAAAGGGCTGTTCTAGAAGGTTCAAGAACAGAATCAATTTGGTTAGAGCTAAGGAATGGGATAGAGTTACATTGCTCTGTGTAGTCAATAGACTACCAACAAGCAGAAAGAGTAGAGAAACAAATCTGCAAGGAATTTTCAGAGAGATGCAAATGTCAGAGTAGTTATAATGGAAGACTCGAATTACCCAAATATTGATTAGATCAGTGTTAATTTAACGGTAGAGAGGGGCAAGTATCCTAACATTGTCTCAGGGACAATTTTATCCTGCAGTATGTGTCCAGTCCACCAACAAAGGAGACACTGCTAGACCTGGCTCTTTGGAATGAGATGGACCAAGTAGAGCAAGTCACAGTGGGGAAACATTTAGGAGAAAGTGATCATTGTATCATAATTTTTATGATGTTGGTATAAAATGGAAACGATCAACCTAGAGTAAGAATAATCAAATGAAGGAGAGTTGACTTCAATGGGGAAAAGAATGGAATTTGGCTAGACAGACTGGACCTAGATGTTGGCAGGAAAAACTGTAAATGAATAATGCACTACCTTCAATGTGGAGATGATTCAGGTACAGTCAAGGCATATTCCCTCAACAGGTAAAAATAGGACAAACAAATGTAAAGCACCTTGGATAGCAAAGGAGATAGTGAATAAGGTTAAAGAAGAAAATGTGTCTATTTGTCCAGTGTCAGGTAGTAAATAAAAATAAAAATCATGCTGAATAATGAAAGCTTAAAAGGGAACAAACAAAAAAACAGAGGGTCTGGCAGTATCTGTTAAGAGGAAGCAAAGTTAAGGTTTCGAGTCCAGTGACCCCTCTTCACAGCAATCATCCAGTGATTTCTGTTTAATTTTTGTTTGTTTCAGATCTCCAGCATCTGCAGTTCTTTGTTTTAGTTTAGGTTGAGAAGGGAGATGGAAATACAAATTTGAGAAGCAACCAAAGATTATGAAAAAAAATTGAAACTAATAAAGGAAAAGCCTGAAGTGTTCTGTCAGCACATAAACAGGTAAAAGATAGTAAAGGGAGGAGTAGGCCCAATTAGGGATAAAAAAAAAATTACACATGGAGGCAAGAGGCATGGCTGAGGTGTTAAATTAATATTTTGCATCTGTCTTTAAATGTGAGACAGTAGCTGCAGAGGTCATGGTGACAGAGCAGGAAACTGAAGCACTAGAAGAATCTAAATTTGACAAGGAGGTATTGGATATGCTGTTGGAACTTAAAATTGAAATGACACTGGGTCTGGGTGAGATGCCATCCAAGGATATTGAAGGAAATGAGATTTAAATTTACAGAGGCACTGGCCTTTTCAATCTTCTGAGATATGGACTGGTTTGGAGGACTACAGAATTACAAATATTATGCCCTTGTTCAAAAAATGAAGGATAGGCCCAGCTATTACAGGCCTGTCAGTTTAACTTTGATGCTGGAGAACTTGTTAAAAACAATTATTTGGTATAGAATTAATCGTCGCATGAGGAAAGGTGTAGCACCGAGGCAGTGTGGATTTCTTAAGGGCAAATCATGTCTCACAAACTTTGAGTTTTTTTTGAAGAGTTAATAAGAAGAGTACATGGACTTCAAACAGCAATTTGTTAGAATACCGCACAATAGCCTTGTGAGAAAGTTTATAGCTTATGGAGTAAAAGGGTCATAGCAACATGGATACAAAATTAGCTGAGGAATAGGCAAAAAATAATAATAGTTAATGCATACTTTTTGAGCTGGAGGAAGGCTTATAGTGGTGCTCATCATGGGTTGGTATTGCGGCCCTTGCTTTTCCTGATGTATAAAAATGATCTAGATTTCAGTGTCTAATTGACAATTTCAAAGTTTGAATGTGACACAAAATTTGAGAGCTTTATAAACGGTGAAGAGGATAGCAATAGCATTCCAAAAATACTGCATAATCAAGGAGCGAAAGGAGCGGAAATAAATACAACAACTATCATGAGAGAAAAATGTGGTATGAAAACTCACGAGGCCAAAACCTGATAAGTCCGCTGCACGTCATATAAAAGGGACCTAAGAGGCTACTTTTTCACACAGACGGTGGTTCATACGTGGAATAAACTGCTAGAGGGAGTAGTAGATGCAGGTACAGTTACAACATTTAAAAGACATTTGGACAGGTATGTGAATAGGAAAGGTTTAGAGGAATATAGGCCAAATGCAGGCAAGTGGCACTCATTCAGTTTGGGAAACTTGGTTGACATGGACGAGTTGCACCAAAGGATCTGCTTCTGTGCTGTATGACTGTATGACTCTAAGTAGCTAAGAGATAGTAGATGTACTGGTGGTAATCTTCCAAGAATCCATGTATTCTGGAAAAATTCCAGAGGTCTGGAAAACTGTCAATGTAACATATTTCTTTAAATAGGGCAGATGACAAACGAAAACCAGGTAACTATAGGCCAGTTTTTTTTTTTGCCATTTAGCTTAACATCTGTAACTGAGAAAACAAGGGATGAAATAACACAGCATTTGGAAATAAATAATATGATCAAGCAGCATCAGCATGGGTTCACAAAGTGGAAATCATACCTGACAACTTTATTAGAATTCTTTGAGGAGCTAACAAGTAGGATAAACAGAAAGTAGTGAATGTATTTGGATTTTTAGAAAGTGTTTGATAACATATCACATGTTAGGTTATCATTTAGGATAAAGAGGAGATTTTTCAGGATGGCAACCTGTAACTATTGGAACGGTAAAGGGATCAGTGCTGGGGCCACAACTACTTACAATATATAAGTACTTTGGATGAAGAAAGTGAATGTACTATAGCCATTTTTGCGGATGACATATAAATAGGTGGGAAGGCAAATAGTGAGGATAACACAAAAAATCTGCAGAGGGGTATAGATAGATTGAACAAATGGGCAAAATAAAACTTGCAGCTACAGTATGAGGGAAAATGTGAGTTCATGCACTTTGGCAGGACTAATAGTGAAGGTGAATATTATTTAAATGAAGGAAGGTGCAAAGGGGTCCTCATGTTCAAGTCACAAAAAAGCTAGAATACAGGTTCAGAAAAAAATTATCAGGATGTTGCTGAGAATGGAGGGTTGAAGTTATAAAGAAAGGCTATTTAGGCTGGGACATTTTCACTGGCATGTAGGAGGTTGAGGGTTGACCCTACAGAGGTTTTTAAAACCGTGAGGGGCATTGATAGTTGAATGGGAGGTGTCTTTTTCCCTATGGTGGGGCATATTTTTAGGCTGAAAGGAGAAAGGTTTAAAAAAAGGACATGACGGGCATTTTTTTTCCACACAGAAAGTAATTCATGTGTGGAATGAACTTCCAGAGGAAGTAATGCACGCGGGTACAATCACAACTTTTAAAAGACGTTTGGATAAGAACAGAAATAAGAAATGTTTGGAGGGATATAGGCCAATGCAGGCAGGTGGGACTAGTTTAGTTTGAGATTACGGTTGGCATGGACTTGTTGGACTGAAAGTCTGTTTCCATGCTGTATGGTTCTATGACTCTATAAGATTAACATGTAAGACAGAAGCCAAATGGAATGTTGGCCTTTATTTCAGACAAAATGGAATACAAAAGTAGGGAGGTTTAGCTGAAACTGTGCAAGGTTTGTCAGACAACAGCTGAAAGAGTGAACAGCTTGGTACCTGAATCTTAGGAAATATATACCAGTTGTAGAGGCAGTTCAGAGAAGTTTTGTTAGGTTGATCCCAGATATAGAGGGATGGTCTTATGTGGAAAGGTTCAGTAGATTCCACCTATAATCATTGGAGTTTTAAAGAATGAAAGGTGACCTTATTGAAACATGCAAGTTTCTTAGGGGACTTAACAGGGTAGCTATGGAAAGGTTATTTCCCCTTGTAGGACAGTCTTGGACTGGAGGGCATAAACTCAGAGTACTCAAACTCATAAACTCAGTTGCACATTTAAGACAGTGGTGAAGAGGAACTGCTTTCCTCAGAGAGTTGTGAAGTTCTTGGAGTTCTTTACTACAGAGGGCTATTGAGGCTGGGTCATTAAGGATATTGAAGATTAAGATAGATTTTTAATTAGTGAGGGAATTGAGGGTCATGGAAAACAGAAGAAGAAAGGGATCTGAAAAAAGTACCCTGGACCCAAAACGTTAACTCTGCTTTCTCTCCACAGATGTTGCCATACCTGCTGAGTTTTTGCAGGAACTTCTGTTTTTGTTTCTGATTTCCAGCATCCACAGTTCTTTTGGCTTTTTTTGTAGGATGTGAGAGTAGTTTTTTTGTGCATGGACACAAAAGTTAGAGATGTTTGGAGGGCCAGTAACATAGCAAGTCTGCAACACTATTCAAATAGTCCTAGTCATAGAATCTCCACAGCATAGATAGAGGTCCTTTGGCCCAACAAGTCTGTACCAACTCTCCAAAGAGCATCCCACTCTGCCCCCATATAACTTCACATTTACTAGCTAACCTAACTAGCCGACACAAACCTAGACACGAAAGAGCAATTTATCATGGCCAATCCACCTAACCTATACATCTTTGGACTGTGGGAGGAAACTGGAGCACCAGAAGAAACCTACACAGAAACATGTAAAATCCATAGGGACAGTCACCCAAGGCTGGAATTGAACCTGGATCCCTGGCACTGTGAGGCAGCAGTGCAAATCACTGAGCCAGCGTGCCATCCCTAGGCATTACTTAGAGATTGGAAGAGGAAGACTGTTGTAAAATTAATGGTTCAATAAAGACATTAATTACCCCATTGATTAAAAAAAAATGAATAGTAAGTAGTAATGTTTACCTCAAGGGTTTGCACAGAGAACTGTTAGAAAACATGAGAAATTCTGAATCAAAGGAAACTTGGAATGCTAGAATTGTAGATTGTGAAAGTATGTGAGATTTCATGAACATTTTTCAATAATTCATGATGCATGCTTTAGAGTTAATCTTCATTCATTTAAAAATTTGTGTTCAAAAGTGTGATTGTTTTTTATTGACAGGGCCACACAGAATTAAAACTTCCAACCCTCCATTTTCCCGGCTTTAACATCAGACATATACAGTCAGAGAGTCATACAGCATGGAAACAGACCCTTCAGTCCAACTCGTCCATGCTGAGCAAGTTCCCGAACTAAATTAATCTCACTTGCCTGCATTTAGTCCTTATTCCTCGAGACCTTTCCAATTCATGCACCTGTCCAAATGACTTTTAAATGCTGTAACTGTACCTGCATCTACCACTTCCTCTGGTAGTTCACTCCATATACAAACCACCCTCTGTGTGAAAAAGTTGCTCCTCAGGTCCCTTCTAAATCTTTCTCCTGTCACCTTAAAAATATACCCTCTAGTTTTATACTTCCCTACCCAAAGGGAAAAGAAGGTGAAATGGTATCAGGATCGTCAATGCCAGACACAAAACTCCTCTAAGAGATAGTAAGAACTGCCGATGCTGGAGTCAGAGATAACACAGTGTGGAGCAGGAAGCACACAGCAGACCAGGCAACATCAGAGGAGCAGGAAAGTTGACATTTTGGGTTGGGACCCTTCTTCAGAAATGGGGGAGGGGGAAGGGAGCTCAGAAATAAATAGAGAGAAGAGGGGTGGGGCTGGGGAAGGTAGGTGGGATGGTAATAGGTGAGTGCATGTAGGCAGTTCTCGGGATTGATCAGTAGGATAGGTGGAGCGGATAGGTGGGAGAGAAGAGGGACAGGTTGTGTCAGGTCAAGGAGGCGGGGATGAGAGGGAGGGTTGGTCATGGAATGAGGCCAGGGGTGGGGAGATTTTGAAACTGGTAGAGTCCATGCTTAGGCTGTCGGGCTGTAGGCTCCCAAGGCGGAATATGAGGTGCTGCTCCTCCAGTTTGCGGGTGGTGTCATTGTGACACTGGAGGTGGCCCAGGATGGACATGTCACCCAGGGAGTGGGAGGGGGAGTTAAAATGGTTGGCGACTGGAAGGTGTTGTCATTTGTCGCATACAGAATGCAGATGCTCTACAAAACCATCTCCGAGTCTCTGCTTGGTCTCACTGATGTAGAGGAGGCCACATCAGGAGCAGCAGATGCAGTAGACCAAGGGGAAGGATGTGCAGGTGAACCCCTGTCTATTGTGGAAGATTTGTTTTGTGCCTTGAATGGAGGTGAGGGGGGGAGGTGTAGGGGCAGTTGTAGCACTTCCTATGGTTGCAGGGAAAAGTGCAGGGGGTGGTGGGGTCAGTGGGGAGTGTGGAGCAGACGAGGGAGTCGCTGAGAGAGCGGTCCCTATGAGAGGCAGATAGGGGTTGGGAGGAAAATATCTCTTTGGTTGTGGGCTTAGATTACAGGTGGCAGAAGTGGTAGAGAATGATGTGTTGGATACGGAGGTTGGTGGGGTGATATGTGCAGACAAGGGGGATTCTGCCTTTATTTTTGTTGGGGGAGGGGATGTGAGGGGTGCGGGAAACACAAGAGGTGCGGGGAGGGGGGAACGGAGTCAGGGTAAGTGGAAATGAGTTCAGTGGGGCAGAAGCAGGCAGAGACAATGGGTCAGCCAGGACAGTCAGGTTTGTGGATTTAACGATAAGGTTGGGCAGGCAGAGACAATGGATCGGCTGGGGCAGTCAGGTTTGTGGATTTTGGTTTACAAAACTCCTCTAAGTTTACTTCAGGTGTGGTTTGGTATTGAAACCGCAGTAATGCTCCTGCATGTGTAAGAGGCATGGTTGGCACAAGGTTAGGACCCATGACATATAAAGTTTGGGTAGGAGAGGTGTTCCTGAACAAGCATGTGTACCTCATGAAAGCTGCAACCTCGCAAACAGGGCAGGAGCAAAATATATCCAGTCCCTCAGAACATCCAACAACACTGTCAGAACCCATGGGTTCTCCCCCTCCATTTAGTATCAAAGCAACCTGAGGGCAAGAGGGACACAGCTAATGTTGCAGCCTTGATTCTGTACTGCCTGAAGAACTTCTTCTTCCCTAGTGTTCCAGGCACAAGAGGTGGGCTCCTGTCCAGTATACACTACCAGTATCCAAGGCAAAATCTGATGAACCAGACCTGGTCCAAAAATGCCCCAAGAGAAGCTACAGGAAAAAGAACGGGACTACGTCCCAGGACTTAGGGGAGGCGGAACATAGTGACTGGAGCAATGTCAGGCAGGTGGATCTTATAGAATGAGTTCCCTGATTGGGGCTGTTAACCTGGTCCAATCAGGGAGCCTTGGCTGACAGATATAAACAGGAGCATCAGAGGTTCCGTTCACTCTAGGAACTGGCTTTGTGCTAGCTGCGTTAGTGTATTATACCATGCACGTGTAAATAAAGGGTGACTTGATGATAGGATAAAAACCAAAAGAACTGCGGATGCTGTAAATCAGGAACAAAAACAAAGTTGTTGGAAAAGCTTAGCAGGTCTGGCAGCATCTGTGGAGGAGGAAACAGAGCTAACGTTTCGGGTCCGATGACCCTTCCTCAGAACTGTTGCTGCCAGACCGGCTGAGCATTTGTTTTTGTTGGTGATAGGATATTGGCCTTAATGGAGTTATTTCACCAAAACTGAGTCCTGTGGATTTTCTATTCACAAAAACATTAATTCACCATCACCTTCTGTTTCCTATCACTGAGTCAATTTTGTTTACAGTTTGCAACTTTCTCCTTTATTATATGGGCATTTCCTTTTCTGAACAGTCTGCCATGTATGTTCATGTCAATTGCTTTGTTAAAATCCATGTAGGCAACATCCATCGCATTACTTGCTGTAGTATGTTTTACATTAAGTACAATGTATACATTTAAGAAACAAGCTTATGTTATCATCATTGTCTCACATCATGTGATGTGAAGATAAAGAGGTCTCAGACTCCATCTTAACTGATGGTAATGTGCTGCAGTTTGTAATGAAGCAGCTTAATATTAGATCAGACACTGAAATGCCTCTGACAGTAATACACGTTTTTATCAGGAGCTGCAATAACATCTGTTGAATCTTTTAGTTCTACGTTTCTCATGCCTGGTTCTATTGTTACAGGAGTTAATATAAACACTGCCATATCACGTACAAACACTCTGCTGGACACCTTATCGGCAGAAAACTAACCTCCTCTATTCTCCTTGTTCCTTCCTCAAAAAGATGAATTTATTAAGACCTACCCTTTTCTGATAAATCTGTGTCTATGGGACAGTTTATTCTATCTGCTAGAATTGATTCTAATTATTCGCCTACCAAAAGTGACCAATTCACCTGTAATTATTTGGCATTCCCCTCACACACTTTTAAAACAATCTGCAGACCTCCAATATTCCAGTACCTAAAGAGCATTGGAAAATGATCCTCAAACCATCGATTATCCCTGGCTTTGTTTGCCAACCTAAGCCATAATCCATCCAGCTCTGGTAATTTAACATCTTCAATAGGTTATAGTCGTTCTGAAACTTCTTTTTGAACTTTTAAATTCTACTAAGTGGGGTATCTGCAACACTCCTCTTCTTTGTTCCATGTAGAGGTGACGCACCCATGAAGAACCAGACCAACTACACATAACCAATCTGGTCCATCTCTGATGGGTCCTATCCATACCTTCATTGTTATCTTGCTGTTAGTATGCTGGTAAAACATCTTTGGGCTTTCCCTAATTTTACCAGCCTACCTAATTTTGTATGTGACAATGAGCAATTAAGATATTAAGGATAACACTTCTATTCTCTGGAAGAATACTATGAGATCTTTAACTTCAGCAGGAAGAACAGAACAAAGCTTCTGGTTAATGTCTCATCTGGAAGGCAGCATCCTGACAGGGAAACACTCACTCAGTTCTTAAATTGAACATTAATTTAGATCCAAACTTCTAAAATGGGATTTGAACAGAAAATTTTCTGCATCAGCAAAAGTGCTATCAACTGAACCACAGCTATTTCTTAAAGTACACTAAAGATTTGTGTGAAAACTGTAGACAGTAAACATGAATGTCATTAGGTGCTCCTTTCAAGTTGACAGTTTTATTTGTTTAAATTAACATAAATGTTAAATATACCAGTCAAGAATGATTAATATTGAGGAAGGCAATGAAAATTTATTCATCAGTTTTCCAGGAGATTATGATAATTGCTGTGATCATTGCATTACTTGGAAACCTGGGTACTCTAGTTTCAGGGAAATCTGGTTCTAGCACATTGTATTATCTACACCTTTTGCAAAGTTGAATAAAGCCTGAAAGATGTGTTTATATAAGAGATAGGCACAGAATGTGAATAATAAATTGGATGTGTACAAACAAGAAAGCTTGGTAAACTACAGAATAGGAGTTATAACAGCAGGGAAGGATTTGGATAATGCCCTAATGTTTAAATAAGTAATCCAAATACCATTCTGGGATCGTAATATGTCAAGGGTGTGAAAATATATAGAATGTAAAAATCCAGAGATGAGCAAGAAAATGATATGAATAATACACAAAGGATAGAAGTGTGCACAAGATTGATAATGCCATCTCAATAATCTAAGTCCATCACAGGTCACTAACGTAAGGATGTGATATAATGTAGGTAATATCATAATGCACAGGGTAAGCAGAAAAGGTGAGGATGTGGAAAAGTATGTGGACAATGTGAAAATTATAAAGGATTTGAAGTCATGTACACAAAGGAGAGACATTTCATTGGATGCCACATTGGATTTATGTGCAAACGTGGACAAGATGTGGATTGTGTGCAAGCTATGGCAAATAAAACAATGGATGTGAGAAATGCCAGTATTCTGTTTGATATATTCTGCAGATCTTTATGAAGTAGGTGCTACAAATCTTTAACGGTCTCTTGACTAAACCTGGACCTCGAGCAATAATGCACTGCAGTCTCAGTTTGTTAAGCTTGTAACCTGTCTGGGTGGTTGAAATTGATCTGCACACCTTTGCTACCACTGAACATGTTGAGCAGTTCTCTTTTCTGACTTGTCCTCCAACCTTAAAGGAAACAATGGCAGTATTAAAAGTGATCTCCACTGTAACCACTTTCCACCTGCTCAAACTGCGTAAAATTGTTCCAGTTCCCTTGTGATTCTGGACATTAGAATCTGACTGAGTTGCAACCTCAGTACAATAAAGAAAGAACTAGTATATCACAGAAACATTTCACAAGGGATGAGACTTTCTGTGAGCTTCATTATGGACTTAACAATGGCTCAGTTAGTGACACCATCACCTCTGACTCAGAGTTGCCTGCTCTTAAACTCTTGAAATCTGAGCACATAATCTAGGCTGATACTTCATTAGTGTATTGCCATATTTTGGATTGGACTTTAAACAAAGAGATATCCTCACATAATTTTGAAGAAAAACATGACAAAGAACAGCAGTAAATGTGCTGGTCACATTTATCACTCAAAAAGTAGATGATCTGGTAACGACCATATTGATGTTTTGGGACCACTTCCCTAAATTACTACTGTGACAACATCTCAAAAGTACTTTATATGTTGCAAAGTGCTTTGGGAAATCCTGTAGTATTGACAGCAGTAATTAAAAGTCAATTGTGTATTTCTTTGTAAATATAATGATTGTATAGTATTGGTGCCATGCCCTCCAAACATTTCAGCAATTTCCTCACAGAAATATAATGATATGAGGAGTATAATTTTACAAGAGGGACCACACTAAAGAACAATACAGTATTAATCAAAGCGAGGATATACTTGGCTTAGAGGAACATAACAGAGTTTCCCCAGGTAAAGTCTCAGCATAAATCTTATGCAGGAGAGAATGAACAGACGAGGCTTGTATTTTGTATGAGAGATAGTAGGAACTGCGGATGCTGGAGAATCCGAGACAACAAGGTGCAGAGCTGGATGAACATTTCTGATGAAGGGTCTAGGCCTGAAACGTCAGCCTTTCTGCTCCTACGATGCTGCTTGGCCTGCTGTGTTCATCCAGCTCTGCACCTTGTTGTGTTGTATTTTGTATGGTTTAGAAGGATGAAAGATAATCTCACTGAAACACAAAATTCTTAAAGGGCTTGATAGAGTAAATGTGGGGGTTGGCAGGCTATTTATCCTGGCCAGGGAGTCTAAAATTTGGAGGGAGAATCTCATGTTAGGCAGTTGATTATTTAGACCAGGGATTAAGGGGATTTATTTCAATCAAAAAAGGCTATGAATCTTTGAAATTCTCCACTCCAGAGATGTGCAATTGCTGCATTGAGCATATTCAAGACAGAGGAGGAGCGATTTTTGGATACAAATGAATTGAGGAATATGGAGATAATGCAGGAAGTTGGAAGAGAAGTAGAAGGTCAACCTTGATCTTATTAAAAAGTAGGCTTGGGGTACCAGCTGTGCTGCCTAGATCTTATGTTTAACTACATAAATTTGTTGATTAATGACACTAAGTATCTACTGGCATAAATCTGTACGATGCAGAATTGTCTTTTTTTTAGATTTCTGTATATCATGTACCACAGTTCAGCTGATTAAACAAGCCCCACAACCTTCACAAGTTTTGCCAATGCCACAGTGCCTTACAGTTGCTTTGATCTCCCACAGCATGGACTCAGCTGACAGCAGTGGCACGCATCCCACACCATTTGGCTAGATGAAACAAACAGGATGTGACAGAACTGTGATATATTACAGGTGCTTTACGATATTCAACTGTAGCAGGTGCTGTCTCTTTGCATTTGAACTTTGAAGCCACATTTGAATTTGATTATTTATAATTTCTGTCGTAGAGTCATAGAGCATGGAAACAGATCCATCAGTCCAACTAGTCCAAGCCAATCATAGTCCCAAACCAAACTAGTCCCACCTGTCTGCACTTGGCCCGTATCCCTCCAAACATTTCTTATTCATGTACTTATCCAAATGCTTTTAAACATTGTGAGTGTATGCGCATCCACCACTTCCTCGGGAAGTTCATTCCACACACAAACTACTGTGTAAAAAAATTGCATCTCATGTCTTTTTTAAAGTGGTCTCCTCTCTCCTTAAAAATATGCCCCCAGTCTTTTAATCCCCCACCCTAGGGAAAAGACACCTGCCATTCACCTTATCTATATCCCTCATTATTTTATAAACCTCTATTTTATAAACCCCTTAACCTCTTATGCTCCAGTGAACAAAGTCCCAGCCTATCCAGCCTCTCCTGATAACTCAAACTGTCAATTGCAGGAAACATGCTGGTAAATCTTTTCTGAACCCTCTCCAGCTAAATAATATCCTTTCCATAATGGAGCAACCAGAACTGGATGCTACACTCCAGAAGAGCCTCACCAACATTCTGTACAGTCTCAACATGACATCCCAACTCGTATACTCAAAGGTCTGAGAAATGTAACACCCCATATTTATTGAAGTAATTTACCATAGACTTGGGCATTATTAGGTTAAATCATATACATACAGCCGTGGTGTGTTTGAATTCCACATTCCCATCCACTCCCATGATCTTTTAATGCAGGATGGCCTTTCACCCCTCACTCAGGAGAAAGTGCCACCCTCTGGATTTGTTGGGTCAGCAGCTTCAACAACTCCTTCAATGCCAGAGCCAAGTAGTGAGTGTTGCAGTCGAGGCCCCACTAAAGCACTAAAGGGCAATGGGGTTGGTTTAGTAAAGATAGTGAAGGGGCAAAGTGGATGGAGGGATAGGGAGAGAAAGGTAAAAGGGTATGACCTTCCTGTAGAGAGATAGGATGCTTTGATACTTACAGGACATCCTCCAAAGCACCCGTTCTTTCTGCATTTTTAAACTTTTTGAAGATAAACAGGCTACTGACTCCCATCTGCTGCTGGGTCATCCATTTTCTGCTTTTAACAAGCTCCATTTAACCTTAGTTATTGACACACAATCAGTGAGCAGACTGCTGACTTCAGTAACCCCCATCCTTCATATTTCTTGTCCTCAGATGGGAAGGCAAATGATCCCGTGAAACCATTCTGACGGAGAATTATCTATGGATTCCTCACCAATATTGCTTATTAAAACAACATCACTAAAAACAATAGGTTATGTGATCATGATATATTTCTGTTTGTGGAGGTTTGGCTGTATCAACATTAGCATCGTGTTTGTTATGTTATAGCAGTGACAACACTTCAGCCTACAGGCTTCTGAATCCCAGATGACAGTGCTGCCACTTAGCCACAACCAGGGCTTTATTTTCCCTTCTTTGTTATTCCTGAAACCCAGTCTGAATTAACGTCCACCCCACCCCAGGGTGGCATGGTGGCTCAGTGGTTAGCACTGCTGCCTCATAGCACCAGGGACCCGAGTTTGATTCCATTCGCGGATGGCTGCCTGTAAGGAGTTTGCACATACTCCCTGAGTCTGCACGTGTTTCCTCCGGGTGGTCTGCTTTCCTCCCACAGTCCAAAGATGTGCAGGTTAGGTGGATGGCCATGCTAAATTGCCTATAGTTCCCTTGGATGTGCAGGCTAAGTGGATTAGCCATGGGAAATGGAGGATTACAGTGAAAAGGTAAGGGTGTGGATCTCAGTGGGATGGTCTTCAGGAGGGTTGGTGTGGGTTTGATGGGCTGAATGGTCTGCTTCCACACTGTAGGGATTCTATGATTTTCTCAGGCTAACCACCTTCCAAAAAAGGGACAGATATTGTGACATCCTAGCTCTGTTAGACTCCCTGTTTTACAGGCAAGCAACCATTAGTTAGTTCACAACAATCAGTTCAAGTGTACAACTGGGCCCAGGGGATTAAGCACCTATTCATTTAAATAGAAAATGAGCAAGTATTAACAACATGAGTTACTTGCAAGCCATTATAAATAATCAATCTCAAGTCATTAGAGGGTGGCTTTAGAAATAGTTCTGGCATGTCTGGGAGGCATGTGCTTAATTTTTGATTTCTTTTTAAATCCCATGTCCTTATCAGTGCCTTATTATGTCATACTTAAGAAATTTGGGACAAAATTAATAGTTACATGGACAAATGTGGGCTAATTAAAAACAGCCAGCAAGGGAAAATCATGTTTATCTAAATTATTGGAGAGTTTTGACAAGGTAACAGAAAGGTTTGATGGGAGCGATGTTGTTGATGTGGTGTATATTGACTCCCTGAACGGAGTAAACAAAATGCTGCACAACAGACAATGAGTTGGAGGTAAAATTGGAGGTAAAGGAATAGGGATACAAACCTAGCTGAGTGATAGGAAACAGAAAGCAATGGTTAATGCCTGCTTTTCAGGTTAACAGCATTTGGAGTAGAGTTCTTGAGGGATCAGTGTTGTGACCATGGCTTTTCCTGAGATATATTAATGATGTGGACTTTGGGTTACAGGGCACAAATTCAAATTGTTTGCATAATACAAAACTGGGAAGCATTGTGAACCGAGAGGAGGATACAATCAAACTTTAAAAAGGACAAGTTGAGGAACAGGTGGCAGGTGAAGTTGAATTCAGAAGATTTGGAGGTGATCTATTTTGTTAGAAAAAACATAGCCAGTGTAACATGAAGTATATCATTCTAAAAGGGTGTGTAGGAGCAAAGTGATCCAAGTGTATATAGGTGCATGAAGTCATTGAAGGTGCAGGACAAGTTGAGAGAACAGTTAAAGCACACTGCATCCCAAGCTTTCTTAATAGGGACACAGAATACAACAGCAAGGAAGTTAAACTGAACTTGTATGGAACGCCAGTTTAGCCTCAGTTGGAGTATTGCATCTGGTTGAAGGAGAATGTGCAAGCATGGCTTCCACAGTTGGGGATTTCAGTTATGAAGATAGATTGGAGAAGTCAGTACAGTTTTCTTTCTTTGAGAGAAAGTTGAGATTAAGTATTCAAAATCATGAGAGGTCTGGACATAGTAAGTGGAGAGAAAATGTTCCTATTCATTAAAACAATGAGGATGAGACAGTGATTAGTAAAAGAAGCATTGTCTAAGCAATCCTTACTACTGACCACCATGCTATATTGCTCACCATAGTGAGGGTTTGCCACTACCATCGTTTTTACGGTAGGTATCTGTTGTTAAAGGAAAACCACTTGCTAATCTAATGAGATGAGGTTATATCTTAGATACGATGTAGCTCATTGCATGTTAGCAAGTACAAGTTGCACTGGTTTGATAGAGGAGTAGATCTACTATCTCACAGTCTGGGAATTCACAAGCTGCTCTCCACCAAGTCTGTACGACGTTATCATCGTAGATGGTGCTGAAGGCACTTCTCAGTATTAACCCTTTTAGACTGTTATACAACAAGAAGCAAAAGTCGTAGGAGGGGATAAAAATATCACACAGCAAGGAGTTAGGATCTAGAAGCCGCTGTTTAAGAGTGGTGTGGAGGCAGGTTCAAAGCACTCAAAAGGGAACAAGATGGTTATTTGAAAATGAAGAAATTGCAGGGTGACAGAGAGAAGGCAGGGGAATGGTACAAGGTGAGCTATTCCTTTGGACAGCCAATGAAGATATGATGGGCCAAATGGCCTCCTTCTGTGCTGCAATAATTCTTTGAATTTGGTGACAAAGCAATGGAATTTTGCAAATAAAACTGTTGGACGGGCTGAAGGTTGTATGTGCAATCTCATTTTGAAGACTCAAAACACGTTTGTAATGTACTGTAAGAATTAATCATATTGTCCCACTGCCTTTTCAAATGGAAGCGTAAATATATCGTACAGCAACATGGCCAATTAAAGCAGTTATTTTCAGTTTGAAACACTGCAGTAAAATTGCGACAAGCAAGGGGTGTTTTTTTTAAATGCTTCATTTGAATAATCAAGAACCACAGAATATTGTGACTTATCTTTAGAACTCCTGTAGTTATATTTGTTTGTGTTTTGAATGTATCAAAAGATTGCTCCCTGTGTGTGCTGCATTCACGAGCAGTGAGTTAGCATAAACCAAGTAATTTGGATACTATTGCATTTTGGCAACATCTATGTGTACAAACTATGAGCAGCCATGAGTTTCTGTTGAATGGTATATGTAATCGAATGGAAAAATGGCACAAAAGGACAATGGGGGTTCAAAAAATGACTGAAGTAATTATGAATGAAGGCTTAACATCTGATTCAAAGCAAATGAATTTGGTGATGAGGATAAAGTTAGTATCTTCCTCATTCGATAGGTTCAGATGCTTTTCAATGTAGTGCCTAACTAGTGTTGCCCAGCAGACTCCAGAGCTATAAAATACTTTGAAATAAATTACATTGTGACGCCCTATCACAGCATGACTGAGAATGAAATTGTATTGAGCATTGCATTCTCTCAAAAGGAAACAATTGTCGAGTTGTGGATTACAGTCTTGAGCTATAGAAATTTTATTGCTACTACAGGACTAACGCAAACTTGAAATCAAATTTAACGATACTTCTTAGGAAATCTAAAGAAAGTAATAGAAATTCTGATTTCAGGAAGCAGGCTGCCAAAAAAATGAGACATGCAGTGAGGTCTTGGTTACGGAAATGCCAGCAAGAGGTTGTTGTCTGTTGCAAATGAATCCTTTATTCCTAGATTGGCAGGTGAGCTTCACCAGATTTCAGTGAGGTCCATGCCCAGCAGCCAAATCCACAGTCTCAGAGTCAGAAGCTCAAATGTTTCCATGCTCGCCACCAACCATCTAAATTCCCTAACATCCAGTGAAAATGCTTTACCAGTGAGTAGTAAAGGAAACAGTAAAGCACCAGGTCATAGTCACGCGACATTGAAACAGACAAGGAGTTGTATTACTATAAAACGTTATCGTTTGGCGTTTCTACTGTTACCACCGTATATGAGAATATGATGGATCAGGTACTAAATGAGATGGGTGAAGGAGGGTGCTGCCTGTGACGTGACATTCTAGTTAGCAGTGAGACAGAGAAAGAGCACAGCATAAAGTTTAATTAAGTTCTAAATCAACTGCAAGCATGTGATAAAGCTAAGAAAAACGCAAATGATATTTCATATTTTTAAATATAATCAATTTGGCTCAATAGCTAGATAGTGATAGTATCCTTCGATACAGAAGGTTGAGGGGATTTTGAAAGCTAATAGACTAGAGAATAAAGAAGTATTTATAATATAGAGCAATCATTATGATCATCTGAAGTTCATTCCTGACTTAAGCTAATACATTCACTCCACTGAATCAACCATCCAAAGATGGAATAGATTCAGAGCAGCCAATGGAGTGCCAGAAGCATTTGAAGCAGTTAAGAAAGTATTGACCAGTGATGCTGCTTTGACCCTCTATAACCTCAGGAACAACTAGTTTTAGCGTATGATGATGGTATGCTGAGATGGTGGGTGAGGTGTGATATTATGTCACATGGTGAAACTCAGTTCATTTGCTGCTGAAACCCTTGTCATACATTTTCACCTCTAGCCTGATCTATTCCAACTAATGCGAGGTTGGAATTTTTAACAATGCTCAACACAAGGTATAAGATAATGCGGCAAAGCTTGTAACATGTGCTTCATGCACATTGACAGAATCAGAACATCATCACACAAGTTCAGAAATGGTTTGTAGCCATCACATATGGTGTGACAAGGTTCCACAAATATCATACAGTAAGAAATTGGCATTGAGATAACAAGGTGTAGAGCTGGATGAACACAGCAGGCCAAGCACCATCAGAGGAGCAGGCTGCTTGGCCTGCTGTGTTCATCCAGCTCTATACCTTGTTGTCTCAGATTCTGCAGCATCTGCAGTTCCTACTATCTCTGAAGAAATTGGCATTATTTACTTACCACCAAATCCTTCTGATCCTATTTAGTTCCAA
This sequence comes from Rhincodon typus, assembly GCF_021869965.1. Taxonomy (NCBI): domain Eukaryota; kingdom Metazoa; phylum Chordata; class Chondrichthyes; order Orectolobiformes; family Rhincodontidae; genus Rhincodon; species Rhincodon typus. The sequence continues at coordinate 34,287,951 of NC_063334.1, forward strand.
GTAAGGGTCACCATTACCTGTCCAGCACAGCCTCAGAGGTGAACTTTGATTTTGATGGCCTATAAACACAATGTTAAATATAGTAAGCCAAATTATGCCAAATACAGACATATTTTGAAGGTTCATTTAGAACACATGTTTCACATGAAAGCAGTAGCAAGAAGCTATTTTTGGTATCCAATGAGGGGTCAGAGATATTGAAGAATTGGTGAAAAGTTGCAAAGCCTGTCTTCAAATGAGGAATTACCCATTTAATTCACCCTTCACTCCATAGTAAAACATGAGAAAATCATGGGAATTAGTACATATCTGTTTCTTCCAACTGGAAGGGGAAGAGCACCTAGTTTGGTCAGTAGCTCTAAGAAAGTGGATTAATGTTGAGTCTATGTCTAGTATCACAGGTGGAAAAAAACTGTAAAGGTTTGAGAACTTGGTTAACAATTTACAGATTACCAAAGGTGTTGGCATCAGACAACCACATGCAGTTTACATCAGAAGATTTAGAAATATTTCTGATTAAGAATGAAGTCAAACATAATCCAGCACCACCATGTTACCTGGACTGGAATGATGTTATGAAAAACACAGTTCACCATAAACATATTTCCAGGCAAGATAGGCATGTTTCTCTTCAACACAGGACACTTTTTGTTCTGTTGCAAAATACTACTACAGTCTGCAGAAAGTTGCTCATTTTCAGTTCATCTTTCAACACACTCTAAGAAAGAGAGATAGTTTGTCTGATGGCAATAAATATATGAGAAAAGCAAAACAAATTAAGATGAATCATGATGCATAAAACTTAAGAGTTTAGTAATGATCAAATGATCATGGTGAAAGATCATCAAGGTGATAAGTAATATATGCCTGGAGTTGTAAAGAGACTAGGTGCACTCACTTCTAGTGAATTTTAGAGAGACTGTATTCATACCAGGTAGATTATTTGCTTGAAAGAAGAAATCTGATGACTGGATTGCATAATAACCCTTCTACAGTACAAATTGTTTTTATTGTTTCAAAGTGAAAGTGAGAAAGACACTGAAAGTCACAAAGGAACTGAAAGTTTGCAAATATGATAGAATCCACTGGTGCAATAAAGTGACCAAGCATTGTTGATAAGAACAATCAACTAATGTCACATTCCCAACCATTAAATGGAGTCGATAGTCAAAATCAAAATTCAGGGTTTACACACAGTCAGAGATATTGAGAGCACGAATATTCTTTTTAAAAATTGCTGACATGACATGGGCAATAAATGCTGACCAAGTTGGGGATGACCATCTCTAATTGCCTTTGAGAAAGGGGTAATGAGCACTTCTTGAGCCACTGCAGTCTGTGGGAGGAGTGAGGAAGTGCATCCATAGTGCGTTAGAGAGGGAGTTCCAGGATTTTGACACAAGAAAAGTGAAGCAATGGTGATACAGTTCTATACCATTATGATGTACAGCTTGGGGAGGAGAGTACGGGTCAACATCATGGAAATGCAAGATGCAGAGATTGAAAGAAACAAGAAGGGGCTAGATATGTCATTGAAACTTTGAAGCAAGGAAGAAGCAGTAAGTTAGAGAAAAATTGCAAACACAAGCCCACTTTTACATTCCAAAGGTGTTTAAGCTTTTTTTTCCATACTTAGTTCTGTTGAAAAAAATGTAGTTAAATTAAATATAGAGATAACACAATGTGGAGCTGGAGGAACACAACAGGCCAGGCAGAATCAGAAGAGCAGGAAAGTTGAGATTTCGGGTCGGGACCCTTCTTCATTATGACACTACTCACCATAATGGACCGGACAGTATAAATTTCAAGCAGAGTAGAATAACGTCGCTTCATCGGAGGCTCCACTGATGATGTCACCTAGCATGGTGATGAAACATCTGAACAAGAACAACCAGCTCGGCGAGCAAGTCAACAACTTCACCACCCTCCCCAACCTGAACTACAGATCTTTGCCAAAACTTTAAAAAAAATTTCTGTCTGAAATCATTATTTTCTCAATAAATATGATACTTTTGTTCAAAACGTATTTCATTAGGAAATGATAAAATATTAATTGGGGAGGGAATGTATTATAGCGAGGGATGATTTTTTTGTAATGCTGCCCTGTCTGTTAAAATTGTGAATAAATTGCAAAACAAGGCAACTGAAGTAGATCTCCATACGAGTTATTTCCAATCTAGACACAGTATGTCAGTGCATTGGAGAGTGAGACCAGGCAACAATCTCCAAAGGACTAAACATACATAAGAACAAGACAGATATAACTAGCAAGACTGGCTACACACAAGATATGGAATTTTCCTTTGGAAGTCAGCCTCAAATCCTGGATGTGCCTTATGCCAGAAAAAAGCACACTTAAAATAGGCAAACTATGTCTGTCACATACATTCAAAGGGGATGCTGTGTCTGTGCTTCAGCACATATTCCCTGTGCTAGTCCTGATGATCGGACTGCTCTGAGCAGGTATGACACTCAACACAGCTTTTGTCAGGAAATGCTCAATGTTTGCAAGATACAGCATAAGCAAGCATCATCTGTTACAAATAAGCTAGCAGGGGTGGCTTGGCGCAAGAAAATGTGGGCATTATGTAATGCACAACGAAAATCGAAAGGACTGTGGGTGCTGTAAATCAGGAACAAAAACAAAAGTTGCTGGAAAAGCACAACAGGTCTGGCAGCATCTGTGAAGAAATATCAGAGTTAACATTTCAGGAATAGTGAACCTTCTTCAGAACTGAGGAAGGGTCACCAGACCCAAAATATTAACTCTGTCTTTTCTTCACAGATGCTGCCAGGCCTGTTGAGCTTTTCTAGCAACTTCTGTTTTTGTTGCTTACAATTAAATACTTCAATAATTGGATGGCAGTGTACAAAATGTAAAAGCAGGTTGCAATAGCATGTCATACCAACCTTTCAAAGCAGAACAGAAGCGACTGAAAATAGTTCACGAAGCCATTCGAAAAACTGTTCCTGAGAGAATGGACAATGGAGTAAAGTTCTACTGGGAACCATTTGAGAATTATACTAAGCATAGGATGGAATCAGGCTTGGAAATAGAAGAAATAATAGTTTAAATTATAATCACAATGGTAATTTTACCGCAACTATGACAATGACTTGAGTAGCAGTGAAAGTATGGCTGCAACATGCAATGGTTTCATAGATAGAAAATAAACCTGCTCTTTATATGTTTGTCTCATCTCTTTTTTTCCTTCAACTTTTCCTTCTTTGGAGAAACTTTCTGAATCTGTCATGCACTGGCGTCTGGATCCTTAACATTGCAAGACCAACTTCAAATTTCAGGTTCTGGGACTACTTTCCTACCAGAACCAATATCCTGAGCTTCGAGAGATTTCTCAAGAAGTTAATAGCTAATGGAAATAGCTTAAAGACTTTGATCCTCTTTAATGCTTTCCTCACACCATCACCACTCTCCTCTCTCACTGTTGTCAAATGCTGAACTCTGCCTGAATGTTGCCCTAGATCCCAGTGCCACGTTTTCATGAGACTCCTGCATTTAACTTTTCATTTCTTTGCCATGTATTAAGTTCAGGAGACCAACTCAAGGTGCAAGCATTCCACTATCTCCAAACACACCCCTAGCCTTTCTTTAACAATGTATAGGACTATAATTTTTCTCTCCCTAACACCCCAATGTTGCATGCCAATGAGTTCTGAAGAAGGGTCACTGGACCCGATATGTTAACTCTATTTTCTCTCCACAGACGTTGCCAGATCTGCTGTGTTTCTCTAGCAATGTCTGTTTTCATTTCAGATTCCAGCATCTGTGGCACTTTGTTTCTTTTTACCCCAATGTTTTAAGTTCCTCAACTTAAACCTAACCATAGTTGCTGTGCTAAAATACCAATTCAAAAATACACATGGTTTTGATAGACATTATACCAACTCAGACAAAAACATCGGCTCCCCTTTTTCAGAAGTAACATTATTTAGTACGTTATTAAAATAAATTTCAAGTGTATTAAATTCACTAAAAAAAAAAGTGAAAAGCATGTTCAGCTATTCAGTCACAGTGAACCAATGGCCTGATAACACATTGTGCATTAGAATCATAGAATCATATAGTACAGAAGAGATCCTTCAGCCCACTGTATGTGTTGTATTAGCCCTATACTTCCAAAACCTCTTTTCTCCATACTCAGTACAGCTCAAGAGATTTGACTTCAAATAAAAAATGCAGCATCAATGAGCATAGGTTATTACTCCCTTGTCATCACACATGATAACAATCTTGCAAACTTATACAGGCACAGTGTCTCAAAACTGGCAATCCCAGAACCAAGTCAGTGCCCGACTTCAGATCTTGCCAGTTTTGAAATAAAACAAACTTTAATTCAATGAATTTGAGACTCAAGAAATCAAGAGAATACACTTTTTATTAAAATTTGATAAAAGAACATCATTTTGAAGAATTTGTCCTTTTAAAAAGTAAATAATAAAGTAGCTAAAGCTAACTTGCAAGCCATGCTCAATACAAAGTGTGTGGAAAGCAGGCATGGGTGGAAAGTCAAGGGTCACTTGGACCACTCAATGCAGGAAAAGACCAGTGCTGATAACTGGTATGGCACACTACTTCATTAGCACCTAGTTGAGCTGTTCCAGTAAAGCACTGCTGCCTCACAGCGCCAGGGACCCAGGTTCGATTCCACTCTCGGGCAACTGTCTGTGTGGAGTTTGCACATTCTCCCCATGTCTGCGTGGGTTTCCTCTGGGTGCTCCGGTTTCCTCCCACAGTCCAAAGATGTGCAGGTTAGGGTGGATTGACCAGGCTAAATTGCCCATAGTGTTCAGGGATGTGTAGATTAGGTGGGTTATAGGGGGATGGGTCTGGGTGGGATGCTCCAAGGGTCAGTGTGGACTTGTTGGGCTGAAGGGCCTGTTTCCACACTGTAGGGATTCTATGATACTTCAACATTTATAAACAATTCAAATCGATATGCAGCAGCTTATGTAAATGACTCTGTTTCAGACAACCCCAGTGTTTGGACAGCTAAATCTGACACACTATGCCTATAAACTCATCACCTTACTGCTGGTATCTTTTGACCTGCACCTAATGCCAATGCACTACTTTATAGTCTGCAAAATTGCCTCATTTTATCTTTTGTCTGCTTCCCAATAAGATCTGTGGCCTGAAATTTGATATCAAGAAGAATGGAAGTTGAAAACCATCTGGGACCATCACCTGACCTGGGATAATTTAGAGCAACTGCACCATTAGAGTTATGTTCCTACAAAAACATCACAACATTAATAGATTACAACAGAAATTACACTTCATTAGCTTAATGCATTTTATGATATCCTGAGATGGTGAAAGGCTCTATATAAATTCCAGTCTTTATTTCTCATAGGATAGTGTCAAGTTCAGATTTACTGAGCTGTGTTACACCAGATCTGTCAGTAATATCATTCATGTTACAGATCTAATGTAATTTTTTTTAATGTCACATTCAAAGCTACTGTATTTATTTTTAAAAATTCCAACCAATATTTAATTGATTTGTACATTTTTTAAAAATTGTACATTAGTAGCTGTAAAGGGAAAGACACCCGTATAGAAAATAACAAAATAAAATAATATGCTCATGTTACCAGTTACATTCTGCCAGCTTGGCATAGCAAATCTATCCACATTCAAGTTTGTAATATGAGGATTCTTTATTCTGTTGCTGTATTACTTTCATTTCATAATGTTACTTGACCTGTTATATATTGAAACAATGACATTTGTGTATCACAGTATCGAAACGGTATTTATGAGGGTCTAATGTGCCATTGATCATTATGATTCCATACATCAGTAATTACATTTCAGGAGTACTTCATTCAGCCTAAAATGCATAAGGACACTCTGAGATTGCTGGAGGCGCAAAAAAGTTGTAACCTTTTCTCGCTGTTCTTTCTCAATTGGCTTATACACAGAAAACAAAGGAAATATGCAAGCAATTACAAACATAATCTCAGAGGACACCAATTAATAATATAAACCATGAGATGTAGCTCAAGCTGTTCATTATCATTTGCAAATTGAAATGAGCTCACCTTAGGATTCAGTTACCTATAATAGTACAGAAGAATGCATTTTGTTTTTTTACTTGTTTACTTTCTTGAAGGTTGAAATACTGAGGGTAATCCTGTATGCAGATGATACACAAAATATTCTAAATATTAGAATTTAGTTTAACATTGATATCTAGGGAAGAGCTAACCAGAATATTCCAACCTGTGTTAATAATCCATCTCCAGCAGCAGCCTTCCGTTTGCTGATAAGAGAGGGTATCAATTGGCCCAATGGGCTGTACTACAAGAGGTTATACAGAATTTATTTAGATAGTCATACCAGCTTACTCCTCTTTAAAATAAAGCACAATATTAGCACTCTTCATAAAAAACAAGTCTCCATTGTTTCTTGCTGTTGCTTTTTATCAGAAGAAATTTACATCAGAATGCCAATGTAATGAAGAAGCAGCTGTAACAATATTGTAGAACCTCAGCTAAAGCACATTAAGCCCCAATCTAACAAAATGAAATTGCATTGTGCAGTACTGGTAGAAATGTATTAACAAATTTGTCAGTAATAGCACCTAGCACTATTACAATCTATGAGTTTTTCCTTTGGCTGTCTCCCATTTGGAGTATATGGAGACTACAAGAGAAAAATATTACCTTACATGAATATTATCAGCAGTGGTTTAAAATCTGAGCTTTTATAGATTTAAACTTATTTATGAAATATCAAATTGATGATTCAAATAATAAAAATTCAATTTTTAAAAAAAGTGAACTTTTGGAATCACCAAGATGAGAAATGCCAACATTTAAACGAAAAAGAGATTTTAACTTCTGACATCTATTGTTCCAACTCCCAAAATAAGTCGCACATTGATTCACAAAGCTTATTCCACTGTGCTTCAAACAATTTGATAGAACAGAATAGATACAAAGATAGGAATTTTAAAAGGTTGAAAGCCTGACATAAAAAAAAGAGCTTGCTTAACACGAACATACACATTAATAGCAGGAATAAGCCACTCGGCCCTTCAAGCCACCTCTACCTTTCAATAAGATTGTAGCTGAGCATTAATTCCGCATTACCATCTACCCCTGGTAACTTCCACCCACGCCACCCCCACCACCCACCACCACCACCCACAATGCTTATCAAGAATCTAACTGCCAGAAAAATATTCAAGAACTTCACTTGAATCACTTTTTGAGAGAGAGCATTCCAAAGACTCTCAATCCTAATGAAAATAAAATTCCTCATCTCTGTTTTAAATGGTGACCCTTTTTTTAAAAAAAACTTTGACTTTGAGTTCTAGATTTTCACCCCAGAGGATATGTCCTCTCTAGATCATCCTGTTAAGACCTCTTGGGATCTTATATATTTCAATTTTGTCACCTCTAAATTGTCTCAACTTCATCACATAAAATCCTACCCTGTCAAACCTTTCTTCATGAGACAACCCACCCTTTCTAGGCATTGGTCTAGTAAACATCTTCTGAATTGATTAAAGTACATTGACATCCTTCTTTATTTTAAAAAAGAATGTTGTACACAACGCTCCAGATCATGCTGATGCTTTGTCAAACTGAAACGTAATGCCCCTACTGTAATATTCAATTTCCCTTGCAATTAATGCTAACATGCTGTTAGTTTTCCTAACCACTTACTATATCTTCATACTGTTACTCATTATCCTGACTTGAAATTAAATCTCTATTCCTTCTTTTTATTTGATCAAAATTCTAGAACTCCTTCCCTAATAGCACTGTGGGTATACCTACACCAAACTGTCTGCAGCAGTTCAATAAAGCAGATTTCCACTGCCTTCTCAAGTACAATTAAGGAAAAGCAATATATGCTGGTCCAGACAGCACAATTCGCATCCCTGAATGAATTTTTAAAACTCTGGTCTTTTGCAATTTGTACACTAGAATATTCAGATCCCTCTGATTTTTGAACTCTGCAATCTCTCACTGTTTAGATTCTTTATTTACAATTTGTGCCAAAACGGACAATTTACATTTTCTCACACAGTACTCTCTTACTCACTCATTCAAACTATCCAAATGTCTTTGTATTTTCCTCATCCTCTATACAACTTACATTCCCACCTATCTTGTGCAATTTAGGAACCATATAATCAACCATAGATGCCAACCATATACTTCATCCAAGTAATTTTTAAAAAATTGTACAATGTTAAGACCTCAGCACCAACCCTATAGTACACCACATTTTACAATAGAGATCTTCGCCGGTAGATAGTGCCTTAATTCATATTCATAAAGTGGATCCCTAATTAGATTCATTTCACACACTAGTTATCCCTATCTGGCAAGGAATTTTAGCTTAATGCGAGCAAGCATTCAATTATAATCAGACTTGTGGAATGATTTCATCTTGTTATGAATTGTTAAGCCTGCAGTAAACATCTTCCCAGTTTTAGGGCACCAGTCTTTTCTCTAAATGGTGATCACATGTTACTTTGAGAATCCTTGAAAATGCTTTTGGTTTGTACAATGATGGGAGTGAAAAAAATGTAACATGCCTTTGCAATGACCCAGATGTTCATATCTTTTGAATTTATACATATTTCATCTTTCTGAATGGCACCCAAGCCTACACTGGAAGAGGCAAAGTTTGCATTAAAATGTAATCTGCTTTATTCCAGTTTAGTGATTATTTTCTTTTAAAGAAACAGCTTAACAGAACTGTTAATAGTTAAAGCTATTCAGTTTCTTTACATCAAGAATGGAAATGCTACCAGCCTACCTTAGCAATGAAGTGGCTGAGTTCAAATGATTAGGGTTGCCCTGCACAAGAAGTGCAAATGGTAATGAAACTGTCTAAATTTTTCTCACTATCCTCAAGGTGATGGATTCAAATAGCCCATCTTAAGCCAATTACTTACATGCAAGACTGGCTGTGCTGTGATTTTAAGCCCTTCAAAACAAAGTCTCAACTTAAAATACATTCAGAAATCATATCCAATTTCATCATAATTTTAAAGATCATTATCACATCACTCCTTGGTCTTCTGTTTTCTGGAGAACAGATCACTGACCTACTTAGTTGTTTATGGTAGTTACATTCTCTTTATGTTGAATTCTGACTCGAAAAATAGCCACAAATCCCAAATTAGGTGAAGATTTTCCAATGAGAGCTGATTACCATTACTTTTAGTTAGGATTTGAAATCAAGTTCCACAAGTTCAATTTACCTACCCACTCTTGAAAGTGGATCACGAGATTCCACGGTGTTGTTTAAGGTAGTAGTTATCCATTCGTATTTGAGGGTCCAGCCAGAAGGTATATCATTATATTAGGTGATGAAGTCACCTTGTTAGGTGATAACCTATTTTCCTTCCATGGGAAACTGGGCTGACTAACTGCTACTTTATTTATTATCCATTCTGAAGTAACACTTTATTTGTTCAAGGGATGTGGAAGTCGGCCAACATTAATTGCCCATCTCTAGAGGGCAGTTAAGATTCAACTATATTGTGGGTCTGGAGTCACACACAGACAAGGATGGCAGATATGTTTCCCTAAAGGACATTCATAAACCAGGTGGGGTTTACAATAATTCACAATGTTGCATAGTCACTATTAGACCAGCTATTTAATGAAATGAAAAATATTTCAATTGGTTTTATTTTGTGAAGTGTACATTGGGTAATAATAGATGATTTTTTATTGCTATTTTCCAACACAATCCACCTTCTTCTGGTTAGATACAACAACCTGAATGTTGGTTGCAAATGAACATCTCTTGACAACAATTCTCTGACAACATGATGTGATCCCTCACTCCTTCATAAACCTTGAAGAATTTCCACCTCCTCTTTGATATGTCAACGTAGATCTTTTATATGAAAGCCTATCTTTCAGAGTTATATTATAGAGTTGCGTGCTTGCAATTTATTTATTGCTGTAAATTGTGACTTAACTCAGCCTCTTTCTAAGCAGAACTTGCATAGCTGTCAGAGAATGAAAACATTCATCCCATCTGCTTGCAATAGGCTTGATCCCATGTGTCACACATGAATGAGTAATGCTGTGATAATTATGTGCTACCCACTCTCTGATTATTAATTCAGTGAGTTCTTTTCAATAGATATTTGTTGGATTCCTTGACTGTGGTGTGACCGAATCTAGTACAAATCAATACCTGCAGTTGCCAGTCAGACTCATCAAGGCCTCAGTTTTGAATTATTCTACAAGGAATTAAAAAAAAGGGGAAAAAACAGCTTGAAATACTCAGCAAGTCAAACAGCTTCGGTAGAGACAGAAAACAGACTTAAAGATTCAAGACTAATTTCATGAAAAATCATTAGCCTGAAATGTTAACACTATTTCTCTTACCACAGAAATTACCGACATTGCCGATTGTCCTTGATTTCCAAAATCTAGGAGTGGTACTCCTATTTCTCACATTCTCATTTTATTTCCAATTTTCAGTGTTCACAAGATTTTGCTATTATAATGTTTTAATACAGCTAACACAAGTAAGAGGTGTACCTGCTCCAAATATTAAAATTCTAATGTACAAAACTACTTCCTAATGCTGAATCAGAGATAGTAGGAACTGCAGATGCTGGAGAATCCGAGACAACAAGGTGCAGGGCTGGATGAACACAGCAGGCCAAGCAGCATCATAGGAGCAGAAAGGCTGGTGTTTCGGGCCTAGACCCTTCATCTACTTCCTAATGCTGCCCTTTATAAACAATTTCTGATCTTAGCTTAACATACAATCATAATGGCATGTAATTCAGCACAGTAAATATAGTCAGGTCATCTAGCAAACATCATCTAATGACTTTAATAATTGATCTCAATCAGAAACACAAAATGAGTGATTTTGCTCTGGTTCCCATTTTCACAATCCCCATCAACATATGCCACAAATCCCATACTTTCTTGTCGGCAGGGGTATATTGTTTTACACAAATATACAAGAGAAATTTCTATACCCAGCTCTCAACCTTTGGTGCAAATGATGCATTATCTGTGATCTCTCTAATCACATCACTGAACCAATAGTTAAATTGGTTAGTGGTACAAAGGGCTTTGTAAACGAATAGAGGCTGATGTACCTTTGCCAATGGCAGAGTGGTCTAGTTTTAAAACCAAGAAATTTTAAACTCATCTGTGTCCTCTTTGTTTCTAAGATAAGAACCCACATTTTTGTTTTTGTTATCATCAGGGAGTATCATCTAGAAATACAGAATGTTGACACTCAACCCCATTGTGTCAGTTGAGTTTTGTCAAAGTAGTTAAGGTCATATTTTGTGGTTATAATTCTGAGGTGCCACTACTGATCAAGCTGTTTGAGTCCTAAAAGACATAGCTGTCAAATTGGGCATGTAGCCAGTGACAAAAGAAGCAACACAATAAAAAAAATGAACGACTTGACCAGCTTATCTGTTTGGTGCATTTACCACTGACATTATTAGAAGTAATGACCTTGTGTCCTTGTGATGGCAAAGGCCTACCTTCCGATTGAGAATATGCTTCACTATGTTTTGATATTGTATAATCATGCTAAATAGGATAGATTCAAAATATACCAGGAGCTCAAAGTCAGGCATCCAAAAGGTGCTGGAGGGCATGAGCAGCAATACAACTGAACTCCCTCACTATCTGTTAACTTAATCCTGGTAGATTTCACTCTCCTGTTCAGTTCCGAGGGGAGGTGGTGGCAAAGTGCTACTATCACTGGATTAGAAATCCAGAACACTAGACAAACATTCTGAGAACAAGGACTTGAGTCCCATCATGATATATGGTGAAATTAAAATTCAGTTTTGAAAAATGCCTTAAATTAAAAAATAAACAAGTCTAATGAGGGCAACGTAACCATTGTTGATTGCTGTAAAATCCCATCAGGTTCATTAATCACTTTAAGGAATGAAATCTTCCATCCTTACCTGGTCTGGCCTGCATGTGCCTCCAGACCGACAGCAATCCTGTTGACTCTGAACTGCTGTCTGGGCAATTAGGGCAATAAATGCTGGGCTAACCAGCAACATCCCATGAACAACTTCTTCAAAATTACCATCAAGCCAGGAAATCAACCCTGGGTCAGTAAATATTGTCAAAGGATGTGGTAATGCTCATTTGAAAGTGAGGTGCCAACATAGTGAAGCTACAACAGAGAATCACATACATGGTGAACTGGACAACAGTGTGTTTTAAACAGACCGAAGTCATCCCTTTACATTTTCACAAGCAATAAACAAACATTAATATTCAGCATTTAGGCCATAAAGTACTTTAGAATTGTCCATCATTTGTTGACATGGTTCAACAGATACAGCTCTCAACTCTGAGGCAGAAACTTGTGGATTCAAGTCCTTGATTTCCAAAATCTAGGAGTGGTCCTGCTGAACTGTCAATGCCCTGTTCTTTGGACGAGATACTAAACTGAGGCACTGTCTGCCCTTTTAGATGGATCTTAAAGATACCATTGTACTGTTCAAAGAAGAACAGGATCACTCTCCTTTGTGTCCTGGTCAATGTTTATCCATGAACCAGCATCATTAAAACAGATTATCACGTCATTGGCACATTGCTGCTTGTTGGTGCTTGCTGCATGCTTTTGATTGCTGTGTTATTTACATTACAAGATTGACTACATTTCTAATGTGCTTCATTGGCTGCAAAGTTTTTGTCCTGTACTTTAAAAAAGAGTGCTATATCCACAAAGATTCATTCATTCTTTAGGAATGGACACACTTTTATTTTGCATATTAAGATTTTTTCAGGTGTGATTTGCATTCATACTTTTAAACTGATGCATTTACTTAAAAGACTGAACCAAATGGGAACACGGGACAAAAACAAGATAGGTAAAACCAGGAACATTAGATCAGGAGTAGGCCATCCAACCCCTTGAGCCTGTTCCACCATTCAATAAGATCCTGGTTGATCTGCGGCTTACCTCCATACACGTGTCTTCTGTCCATATCTCTTAATACCTTTGTTTAACAAAATTTTAAATCTGAGATAGATAAATTTAACAACTGATCCAGCATGCATTGCCATTTATGGAATAGAGTTCCAAACATCTACCAACCTTTGTATGTAAAAGTGCTTCCTAACATCTCTCCTTAACAATCTGACCCTAATTCTCAGACTATGCCCATAATGCTAGAATCTCCAAACAGTGCAAGTAGTTTGTTTTTATTTATTCTACCTTTTCCTGTTATTAGCTTGAAGACTTCAATCAAATCACTCCTTAACTTTCAAAAAGCGAGAGAAAACAGACTCAATTTGTATAATCTCTCCTCATAACTTAACCCCTGTAATCCAGGTATCATTCTTGAAAAACCAACACTGTAGCCCTCCAAGCCAATATATCCTTCCGAAGATGTGGTGCCCAGATCTCTTCACAGTAATCTAAGTAGCATCTAACCAGGATTTTGAATAGCTGTAGCATAACTTCTGCATCCTTGCACTCCAGTCTTCTAGATATAAAGACCTGCATCATGTGAACTTTCTTGAGCATTTCCTGCACCTGTTTGTGATATTTCAAAGATTTATGCCCCTTAACCACACCTCAAGTCTCTTTGGATATCCACTTCATATCATCAAGACAGTATCCTGATCTATCCATTTTCAGTCCAAAATGGATAACCACACATTTGCTTACAATCAACTCCATCTGCCACAGTTTTGCCTATTCACTTAGTATGCCAATAACCTTTTAAAATTTAATGCTATCACCTACATTGTTTACAATGCCACCTAGCTTTGTGTCAGCTGGTAAGAACTGAAAGCAGACATACTTTTTTTTTAAAAAGAGGAACTTTTTTTCATTTTAAATAGCCTCTGAAGATATTCATGCATGGGAAATAAATGTGGTATTTTCACCATCCAACAGGACTTAAGCAAGGTCAAAGCTGTAAACCATCATTTGCCACTGTCCTGCACGGTACCCTCCAGCAATTTCAAGTGCGTATAGATATAGGTGACCAGTGTTCCCACTGGTAAGCAGTGGAAGCTATATAAAGTGGTGCAATTTTGGATTCTGAAGTAGTAGCTTGGAGCCTGATGCCTTTTCACTCTGTGACCATGGACCGCTAGTGCAGGAGCTGGCCAACGCCCTAGTAAAGAATACAACCACCAGTACTGTCCCTCAATACTATGTTAGGAGATTGAAATTTTTTTTTTGAATATCACTAAACTTGTGACAATCATTAAGGCTAAATACCCACCATTACCCTTCAAAACTCCAGCCAATTGACCGAATGCACTCAATAACTGATGTCTGCCTATAAGTCTTCATCCTGTTCCTACAGTTCACCATCTCCATTCATAATGAACCTGACCATCAAAAAGTCTCAGATCCTCACTGGCTGCAACAGGTGGACATTTCAACTCATCCATTTACTCAATATACACTGCACTTCATAACTGACATACATTAAGCATAACATGCTATTGCCATGCAATGCAATTGAAATTTAAATATATTTCACAATAATCTATTTCTTAGCTCACCTTAATCACACTGTTATTAGTAAGTATCCCTTATCAAAAATTCCTACCCTGTAAGAAATTCCGTTCTGTAAACATTGTTCCATTTGCAGAGTGCAATGTTATTTAACAAATCAGTTGTCTTTCAGTGAGAAATTTGCAGTTTCATCTTGAATGCCAACTTGTAAAATTTACATGAGAGTCAGGAAACTGAACATTAATTGGAGGCAACAAAGGTATAGGATAGTCCATCACAATCAGAATGCCTGATGATCTTTTCTCATTTAAATGGTAGACTGTGCCTCTCCTGCATGTTCAAAATAAAGATTCTCTCAAAACGGTAATTAATTGTTTTCTTCTTTGAAGGAACTTATTTAATGACATTTCTTATAATTACAGAACTGTCACATCGCCCCTAGCTCATTTTAAATGCTCTAAAGTGTGCAGTATTTACATCTGGGAGTAACTGTTTTTCAAGATAGAAGGTCCCAGTGACAAAGCTCATGACCGAAAATTTGTTTCAACTTATAGTACCTTAGCTCAACTCATATGGCTCCATTATCAACGTGGACCCCAAGGAGATTGTTAACTCCTTTTCCTTTCTTAACAAAAAAATAATTCAGGGCCTCTGAAACACCTCAACAAATCATATCTTTGAAGACGATTTCTATTCCCAAACAGGGAGTAGGGGAGGGCAGTGTGGGAGGTGGGTCTGATGGAGTTTGGAGGGTGCAGGCATACAATTTTGTGCCAATGACTGGTGTACCAGTTTGCCAGCTCCAAGACTCACTTCCCACAACCATTTTCCTGGAGGTAGAGTGGAGGTAGCAGGTCTATACACTTACAAGCACCATATCCCCCACTCATACATTTACACCTCCACTGCTCAGTCTACTATTTATAAAAGTTTAAAAATCGGGGTCGGGGGGGCTCCACCTAAAAATTTCCTCTATTTTACCCAAGAAAACATTCTGCAACTTCTCCATTTTTGGAGGACTTTGTCTTGACACTCCAATATAACACTTCTCACCTGCCATCATTAATTCAACAGTGAGCTACTCTATGCCTACTAATCAGCCGGTCTGGCAACATCACTGCCAATTTACTGGTTCCTATGCATTGCTGGGTTGTAACCCTTATTTAACCCTCACTATAAAGAGATGGTGCAGACAGTTGGGGAGGTAATAATGCATTTCAAAGAAATTAAAGGCTGAGACCAACATGGACGCACAGGCCATGATTTGGATTGCTGGGTGCCGTAATAGATGAGACTGTTACCTTAAAACAGGCAAAATTTGCAGAATCAAATCTAACATAAACTGATGCAATAAAATTCTTCACTCCATGGTGTATGTAGGATAATTCCCAACTGTTTTAATAGGGTATTCAATAAACAGCACAAAGCTGCCCTTGATTTAGCACAATTGAGGCATGTTTAGGGCAAAGCGCATGAGGGATAAAGGAACGAAAGGATGTGCTGATAGGTTAATGTGAACGGAGGAGGCAATTATGGAGCATATGCAACAGTAGGAATTGGTCAGCGCAAATGGCTATAAAATTCCAGGGACGTCATTTCAATGAAAGGATAAAAACACACACTAAATGGATGCACAACGGGATAATGGTCAGAATGGAAGTATGGCCTCTGGATTCCTGAAGTAGCCATGATCAGAATCTCTTGTCAGAAATGAGGAGCTTTCTTATGATGTAATAAAAGAGCAGTGTGGCAATCTGTAGGAGATTGCCCCACCTTGCAAAATATATGTCCTCTAAGAATCATACTATTTTTGAAGTGATGATCATGTACATAGTGAGAAAAATAAATTTAATACGTTAAGCATAAATTAACCTGATTTCTACTTGATAGGCATTAAAAACCATTGAAGATCTTGGCAGCTTGTGCAATTATGTGAAAATTTCCAAAAAACATCCTTGTGGCCCGTGTAAAATCAAATCTGCGTTGGTCATATTGCATGGCAGAGCAGACATGAAGGGCTGAATAACCTACTCCTGCTCCCAGTTTTCATGTTTCTATCTCTTGGAGAATTGTTGCAGTGCATCTTGATGATGATCTACATTGGAGTTACAGCACATCAATGGTGGAGGGAGTGACTGTTGAAGGTGGTGGAAGAGGTTCAGGTCAAGTTGACTGCTTTGTCCTGGATGTTGTTAAGCTTCTAAGTGTCATTGGAGCTGCACTCACCCAGGCAAGTGAAGAAAATTCCACAACATTTCCGAATTTCCCCCTTGTAGACAGAGTGAATGACAGGATGGGATATTTTCATTTGTGACGTTGTTGAGCGTTTTAGTGCTACTGCTAGAATATTTCTAGTGCTACTGGGAACAAAAATATGTAATATCCTTAAAACATGCAAATTCCACATCAAGATTATGTTTGATTTGACCAGAAGCTGAAACAAATAACACAAGAAAAAGCCTTTAAAGGGAAAGATGCACAGATAATTTAAATTTAACTACATTATAAAGTTGTGATTTACAGGGACATCACTCTGTATTTCGATGAATGCATGAAGAGAGAATCATTGTGTTATTTGAGAGATAAACTGTTTTGGGAGAAATTAGGAGAGGTATTTCAGAATATTCAGATGAACTGTAGAGTCCTTTCCTGGTTTCCTCTCTCTCCATACTCTGAAATCAATTTGTCACAATCATTCAAAACAAGTCCTTAGAAATAAATGTAAGTGCAAGGTTGGCGACTGCTAAAATCCAAAGGAACAAGAAGGAACTCAAAGTTGAAGATGTGGGCTAAACATTGGGCTTTTAAAAATACCTAAAGTTTGTAGAGGAAAGGAAAAGATTGCAAGCACTTTGATTATGTACACTATACATGTATCCTTTATCCTTGAGAATGTGTATGGTTATCCTGCCTTCAATTACTGTGTCTCTTTCAATATAATCTAATGTTCCACAGCGTAGAGGTCCTTTCACTTTCACAAATTGTGCCCGTCTTCAA
This sequence comes from Rhincodon typus, assembly GCF_021869965.1. NCBI lineage: Eukaryota > Metazoa > Chordata > Chondrichthyes > Orectolobiformes > Rhincodontidae > Rhincodon > Rhincodon typus. The sequence goes on from NC_063334.1 coordinate 34,305,436, forward strand.
ACTGATTTGTTTTACAAAGATTTTCAATTCGCAGTTAAACATCCGAATGAATTTATTCACCTCCTGCTAGGTGCAATTTCCTTTATGATTGAGATGAATGAACACCTTTTTTGGCATATTTTAGTTCTATAATTTCACCTGTATAAAGTCTAATCTCTTCAAACAAAATAAAATTGCCATTTGATTTAGAACTGAAAAGACTGGATGCAAACATACTTCTTGATCTTTTTGATAATGCTATCATAAGCATTGTGCCAAATGGAGGGTAAAATTTGTTTCTCTTTTTTTATATATGATTCCACACAAGTTCAGTGTTTTTTACACCAAATCCCGATAACATTAGGGATGGGGAAAGAAGGACCCTGTCCCTTCTGGCATTCTTCATTATACCTTCAAATTGACCTGTTCTTACACACCTTTGGAGCAGGTGGAACTTGAACACAGGTCTCCTGGCTCAGAGACAGGAACACTATTACTGCACCACAAGAACCCCAAACAAGATGTTTGGACATGTTATGACCCACCATTAGAGTAGGTGGGATTTGAATTCAGGTCTTCTGGCTCAGAGGTAGGGACAATACTGCTGCACCACAAAAGCCCCAGATGGGAAGGCAATTAATGCCAATTGCCTCATTTCGCTGCCAGTGGTTTTCAAACAACAACAGGCTTGGGAATCATTACCCAATGTTTGGGATTGCTTGCATGCTCCCGAGTTCAGTGGGTGGCGAAGGGATCTGGGTGTTGGGTGCACTGCTTTCTTTTTCAAAGTCATTCAGTGCCTGATGAGAGATCTAGTATTGATAAGGGGTTATCTGAGGCCTTTTGATTCAGAAGCAAAAGTGCTACCCAGAGAGTTAATATTTAGCAGTTAAACTCATGCCAGAAAAAAGGCATTCTATTTGAACTTGATTAATTGGTGAGCTCCAAAATCTAAATTAATGAGAAATAAATGGCAACAGCAGAATCTTTTGCTATAATATTTCACAAATTAAATTACAAATGAGTTACTTCTTCAAGATCTTGTATATAATTTGACACATAGTTCATATATAATTGTGATTTTTACATGATAGAAGTGTACAAACACCTCACTCTGATCACATAAAATTCCTTTAACTCCTGGCTTAAAATAAATGGCACAGCTCTACAAATTAAATCAAAACAATTTACACAAACCATGGTATGCAAACATTTAGAAAGCAAAAGCGGTATGCTAATATTTTACATCATGCAAATATCAACTAGTCAAAGCATTTGTGACATTCAAGGGGTGCTGGAGTAAAAGGTGTACCCTTAATAAGAACATACATCACTAATCAGTGCTTTGAATTAAGATTTAGCATTTCAATAGGGGAATGTTGACATTTTGTCAGATCTTACAATGAGCTTTAAAAGTCCCAAAGAAAATCAGACTATTACATTAAGGTAATGTGACAAAGTGCCTTTGAATGAAGGCAGCACTTTTAGAAGTCTGCGATCCAGGAATTCGCGCAAAACTAAACTAAATTGAAATCAGATGGAATAGTCCATTTGCTGGAGTCACAGGTATCCCAAAGGAAGATAGTTGTGAGGCCAATCAACTCAGCTCTAGGACATCATTGCTGGAGTTCCTAACTGGAGCATCCTAGAACAAATCATCTTCAACTGCTTCATCTCCTCTCTGTCATGGCTACCTCTTGTGTTTAAAAAAAAGTAAGATCTTTTTATCAAATCAGAGATAGTAGGAACTGCAGATGCTGGAGAATCTGAGACAACAAGGTGCAGGGCTGGATGAACACAGCAGGCCAAGCAGCATCATAGGAGCAGAGAGGCTGACGTTTCGGGCCTAGACCCTTCATCAGAAAAGGGGGAGGGGAAGGGGGTTTTGAAATAAATAGGGAGAGAGTGGGAGGCGGATAGAAGAGGGATAGAGGAGAGGATAGGTGGAGAGGAAACAAACAGGTCGAAGAGGCGGGGATGGGGCCAGGAAAGGTGAGTGTAGGTAGGGAGTTAGGAAGGGGATAGGTCAGTCCAGGGAGCAAACCATCCACAACCTCATCACCTCAGGTGACCTCCCACCCACGGCCTCCAACCTCATCGTTCCCCAACCTCGCACTGCCCGCTTCTATCTCCTTCCCAAAATCCACAAACCTGAATGCCCTGGTCGACCCATTGTCTCCGCCTGCTCCTGCCCCACCGAACTGATCTCCAACTATCTCGACTCCATTTTCTCCCCCTTGGTCCAGGAACTCCCTACCTATGTCCGTGACACCACCCACGCCCTCCACCTCCTCCAGAACTTCCAATTCCCCGGTCCCCAACACCTCATCTTTACCATGGACGTCCAGTCCCTCTACACCTGCATTCCCCATGCAGATGGCCTTAAGGCCCTCCGCTTCTTCCTGTCCCGCAGGCCCGACCAGTCCCCCTCCACTGATACCCTCATCCGCTTAGCCGAACTCGTCCTCACACTCAACAACTTCTCTTTCAATTCCTCCCACTTCCTACAGACAAAGGGGGTAGCCATGGGTACCCGCATGGGCCCAAGCTACGCCTGCCTCTTTGTAGGTTACGTGGAACAATCCCTCTTCCGTACCTACACTGGCCCTAAACCCCACCTCTTCCTCCGTTACATTGATGACTGTATCGGTGCCGCCTCGTGCTCCCACGAGGAGCTCGAACAGTTCATACACTTCACTAACACCTTCCACCCCAACCTTAAATTTACCTGGACCATCTCTAACACCTCTCTCCCCTTCCTGGACCTCTCTGTCTCCATATCGGGCAACCACCTAGAAACCGATATTCATTTCAAGCCCACCGACTCCCACAGCTACCTAGAATACTCCTCCTCCCACCCACCTTCCTGCAAAAATGCTATCCCCTATTCCCAATTCCTTCGCCTCCGCCGCATCTGCTCCCAGGATGAGGCATTCCACTCCCGTACATCTCAGTTGTCCTCGTTTTTCAAGGACCGTAACTTCCCCTCCTCGGTGGTCGAGAACGCCCTCAACCGTGTCTCCCACATCTCCCGCACCTCATCCCTCACACCCCGTCCACGCAATAAAAACCAAAAAAGAATCCCCCTCGTCCTCACGTACCACCCCACCAACCTCCGGATCCAACGCATCATCCTCCGACACTTCCGCCATCTGCAATCCGACCCCACCACCAAAGACATCTTTCCCTCCCCACCCTTATCTGCTTTCCGGAGGGACAACTCTCTCCGTGACTCCCTTGTCCGCTCCACACTCCCCTCCAGCTCCACCACACCCGGCACTTTTCCCTGCAACCGCAGGAAGTGCTACACCTGCCCCCATACCTCCTCCCTCACCCCCATCCCAGGCCCCAAGAAGACTTTCCACATCAAGCAGATGTTCACCTGCACATCTGCCAATGTGGTATACTGCATCCGCTGTACCCGGTGTGGCTTCCTCTACATCGGGGAAACCAAGCGGAGACTCGGGGACCGCTTTGCAGAACACCTACGCTCGGTTCGCAACAAACAACTGCACCTCCCAGTCGCGAACCATTTCAACTCCCCCTCCCATTCCTCAGACGACATGTCCATCCTGGGCCTCCTGCAGTGCCACAACGATGCCACCCGAAGGTTGCAGGAACAGCAACTCATATTCCGCTTGGGAACCCTGCAGCCCAATGGTATCAATGTGGATTTCACAAGTTTCAAAATCTCCCCTCCCCCCACCGCATCCCAAAACCAGTCCAACTCGTCCCTGCCTCCCTAACCTGTTCTTCCTCCCACCTATCCCCTCCTCCCACCTCAAGCCGCACCTCCATCTCCTACCGACCAACCTCATCCCGCCCCCTTGACCTGTCCGTCCTCCCTGGACTGACCTATCCCCTTCCTAACTCCCTACCTACACTCACCTTTCCTGGCCCCATCCCCGCCTCTTCGACCTGTTTGTTTCCTCTCCACCTATCCTCTCCTCTATCCCTCTTCTATCCGCCTCCCACTCTCTCCCTATTTATTTCAAAACCCCCTTCCCCTCCCCCTTTTCTGATGAAGGGTCTAGGCCCGAAACGTCAGCCTCTCTGCTCCTATGATGCTGCTTGGCCTGCTGTGTTCATCCAGCCCTGCACCTTGTTGTCTAAGATCTTTTTATGTTGCCTGGTTGAGTGATGATGCAGTCAGTCCGACACCAGACTTTGGGTTTTGAGTACATCCAAGTATTTTAGAACATAGAATAACACAACACAGGATCAGGCCCTTCGGCCCATGATGTCATGCTGAGCATGATGCCAAATTAAACTAATCTCTTCTGCTTGGCTTTAGTCCATATCTCTTGATTCTTTGCATATTCATGTGCTTATCTAAAAGTCTAACTCCACCACCATACCTGGTAGCGTGTTTCAGACTCCTACCGCTCACTGTGTAAAAAACTTGCCCCTCACATCTCCTTTGAACTTTCCCCCACTCAGCTTAAATGTATGCCCCACTTTTAGATATTTCAACCCTATCTATGCATCTCATAATTTTATAGGCTTCTATCAAGTCTCTCCAGAGAAAACAACCTGAGCTTTTCTAGAGATAATAAGAACTGCCGATACTGGAGTCAGAGATAACACAGCGTGGAGCTGGAGGAACACAACAGGCCAGGCAGCATCAGAGGAGCAGGAAAGCTGATGTTTCGGGTCGGAACCCTTTGTTAAGAAGGGCCCCAACCCAAAACGTCAGTTTTTCTGCTCCTCTGATGCTGCCTGGCCTGCTGTGTTCCTCCAGCTCCACACTGTGTTATCTCTGAGTTTTTCTAGCCTCTCCTTATAACTCATACCCTTTAAACCAGGCAGCAACCTGGTAAACCTCTTCTGCACCATCTCTAAAGCCTCCACATCCTTCCTGTAATGTGGTGACCAGAATTGAATGTAATACTCTAAGTGTAGCCTAACTAAAGCCTTATAAAGCTGCAACAAGACATCCTGACTCTTGTACTCCATTCCCCGACCAATTAAGGCAAGCATGCCATTATCCTTTTTACCACCCTATCTACTTGCGTGGCCACTTTCAGGGAGCTATGGACTTGAACCCCAAGATCCCTCTGTACATCAATGCTGCTTAAGGTCCTGCGATTAACCACTGCACAAATTCCTGACCTCAGGCTGCAACAAACACACACAGAGCCAGAATGAGTACAGTCTGGGACTATTGTTCAGCCTGGAAATTCAATTTACACCTCTACGCTAAGAAAACAATCAACCAAACCTAACACTCTAGACTGAAAGAGATAGTAGGAACTGCAGATGCTGGAGAATCTGAGATAACAAGGTGTAGAGCTGGATGAATACAGCAGGCCAAGCAGCATCAGAGGAGCAGGAAAGCTGATGTTTCGGGCCTAGACTGAAACTAACTTTTACACCTCGGGCTACCAGCACAGACAGTATGGAGCTTACAGGAATACTGGCATTCAACCTCAATCAGAATCCATTCACACTTACTCTAACCATTAGAAAACCAATTGACTTCTGAAGGAAACACCAGAAACACAGTGGGCAACATATATTTGAGGGGGGACAATGGGGCACACAGTCTGTGTAACTGCTAGCCCTGATCTGACATAAGGGAGAGCTGTTTATCAACATCAAGCCTCCACAGAAACAGGTGCCTCACAGGCTTTGAAACCAAGAACCACAGAGAATGAACACAGAAACTGAATCAGAAAGCCAATACAAAAGCATCATCAGAATATAGGATATCCAAGAGGGGGGAAGCCAACCAAGCACTATCCGAACAAGAGCTTCCAGACGCAGGCCTGTTCCAAACCAAGAGAACTGACAGCAAGAACCTCAACAACTGGGTGCACTTTAAAAACTGTGTTTTCCTCAGTGGTGAGCTGAAACTCCCGAGGCCCCCAAAGTTCTGACCTAACTAGCAGGGAGGAAAGGCAGGTGATGACAGTGCGTGGGACCCCAAGATTAGGAAGCCTGATTTTTGTGATTAAAACAGTTGTTTTAGGTTCTAATAGTGTTTAATCTGTGTTCAATTTAATAGTGTATTTAATTACTGTCCTCTGTATAATTGATTGTGTTAATTTCACTGTTTAGTGCTTTTACCTGCATTCGTAGAACATAGGACATTGAACAGTACAGCACAGTACAGGCCCTTTGGCCCACAATGTTGTGCTGATCTATTATCCTGCTATGATTAATCTACCCTGCATACCTTACATTTTACTATCCTCCATGGCCTATCCAAGAGTCGCTTAAAAGTCGCTAAAGTATCTGACTCCACTACCACTGCCGGCAGCACATTCCACACACCCACCACTCTCTGTGTGAAGAACCTACCTCTGACATCTCCCCTATACCTTCCTCCAGTCACCTTAAAATGGTGCCCCCTTGTCATAGTCATTTTCACCCTGGGAAAAAGTCTCTGACTATCCACTCTATCCATGCCTCTCATCATCTTGTAAACCTCTGTCAAGTCACCTCTCATCCTTCTTCGCTCCAATGAAAAAAGCCCTAGCTCCCTCAACCTTTCCTCATAAGACCTGTCCTCCAGTCCAGGCAGCATCCTGGTAAATCTCCTCTGCACCCTCTCTAAAGCTTCCACATCCTTCCTATAATGAGGTGACCAGAACTGAACACAATATTCCGAGTGTGGTCTAACCAGGGTTTTATAGAGCTGCAGCATAATTTCATGGCTGTTAAACTCAATTCCCCTGCCACTGAAAGCCAACACAACAGGTGCCTTCTTTATAACCCTATCAGCTTGGGTAGCAACTTTGAGGGATCTATGGACGTGGACCCCAAGATCCCTCTGTTCCTCCACACTGCCGAAAATCCTGCCATTAACTCTGTATTCTGCATTCAAATTTGACCTTCCAAAATGAATCACTTCACACTTTTCTGGGTTGAATTCCATCTGCCACTTCTTTGCCCAGCTCTGCACCCTGTCAATGTCCCATTGCAACCTACAACAGCCCTCCACACTATCCACAACTCCACCAACCTTCGTGTCATCGGCAAACTTACTAACCCACCCTTCCACTTCCTCATCCAAGTTATTTATAAAAATCACATCGAGCAGAGGTCCCAGAACAGATCCCTGTGGAACACTACTGGTCACCGAGCTCCAGGCTGAATACTTTCCATCTACTACCACCCTCTGTCTTCTATTGGATAATCAGTTTTGTATCCAGAAATAGTAGGAACTGCAGATGCTGGAGAATCTGAGATAACAAGGTGTAGAGCTGGATGAACACAGCAGGCCAAGCAGCATCAGAGGAGCAGGAAAGCTGATGTTTGGGGCCTAGACCCTTTCTGAAGAAGGGTCTAGGCCCAAAACGTCAGTTTTCCTGATCCTCTGATGCAGCTTGTCCTGCTGTGTTCATCCAGCTCTACACTTTGTTATCTCAGTTTTGTATCCAGACAGTCAAACTTCCCTGAACCCCATGCCTCCTTACTTTCTGAATGAGCCTACCATGTGGAACTTTATCGAATGCCTTGCTAAAATCTATATGCACCACATTCACTGCTCTACCTTCGTTGATGTGTTTTGTCACATCCTCAAAGATTCTTGTATTATACTTAGTTTTTATTGTATTTAAATAAACACAGAGATTCTTTTGTCCTGAAACACCTATCTATTGCCCTCTTCATTTCACATTCCCTAACTAAGTCCGGTGCTAGAACCAGGGATTGGGGGGTGATTTGAACCACCTAAAAATCAGCAAATTACTCAGTGCAAAACAGAACCCTACAGTCTCAATAAAATGCTGTCATGTGTGGGTTAATACGAAAGGAGTGTATTTCAGGATATAACAGGATGTGTGAGAGACATGAACACAAGAAACATTAGCATTGACAGCAACCCAACATCATTCCTCTTCTCTCACATTTTAACTTGCCTATATAGAAGAATGTGTAGCCTGCTGCTTAAGAGTTATTACAGCTGGAGATGGATTGTGCTTAGCCTGCCCCATTCTCTTGGTCTGGCACATTTGTAATCAATGGTTTCACATGTGAAGCCAACTGGGGATATTGTTGATTGCAACACTTTCTGTACCTGTGCAATGAACTTCACAGATATCCACACACATGTGCTTTTAGCACTAGTAAAGAAATGCTATTTTCTCTGCCAAATCTGCCAAGGCAGGTTTTGCAAGGACAGTTGGTGATAGGTATTCTCACTCACAAGGTGTCACAGTAGATAAGCAATGGCTAGTACTTAGTGAATTAATGCTTGCTTTTCAAAATAAAAAAAAATATTTAAGGCAAAAATACTCATCAGGAAAACCATGGCTAACAAAGGATGTTAAAAATAGTATTAGATCAGATAAGGAGAATTATAGGGTCCTGATTCAAAACATCAGCTTTCCTGCTCCTCTAATGCTGCCTGGCTTGCTGTGTTCCTCCAACTCCACACTGTGTTATCTCTGACTTCAGCATCAGCAGCTCTTACTATCTCTTATAAAGTTATAAAGATGTTTTTGAACATGAGGATTGGAAGAATTTTAGAATTCAGCAGACGAGGGCCAACAAACTGATAAAGAAAGAGAACAGAATATGAATGTAAAGCAAGAAACATAAAAACAAATTGTAAAAGCTACTGTAGATATATAGAAAGGAAAAAGAAAACAAATATGGGTCAATTACAGAGACAAGAAAATTAATAATAAGAAACAAAGAAATGGAAGAGAAACTAAATAAACACTTTGTGTCTGTCTTACAGAGGAAGACATGAAGTCTCACTGAAATTATTAAGATCCCAGAGTCTAGTGAGACTGCAGAGCTGAAAGAAATTAGAATTGATACAAACATATCTTGTGACATATCACCATTCCTTCATCACAGGGTCAAAATCCATCAACATTGCTCCACCACAGCATGGTGAGAGTACTTGTAACACACAGACAGCAATGGTTCAAGAAAACAGTTTTTGCTACCTTCTCAAGGACAATTAGGAATGGGGCAATAACTGCTAGCCTTGATATTGTAGCTCATGTCTCATGGGCAAATAATAACTAAAACAAAATTTGCTGCCTTTTCGACACTACAACCATGTTTACATTTCTCTACTGGCCATAAAACACTTTGGGACGTCTCAGATTGCCAAAGGATCTATGTATATTTCTTTTTGAAGATGAGAAAGAATACCTTCAAAATCGCTATTTACAATAGTTCATTGCTACTCAGGCATTGATTTGATCAAATGAGTTAGTGAATGTTCACTGCGCTCAGGCTTCTCAGCGATCACCAGCCATCAAGGAAAACTATTGTCATATTCAGTTAAGTGTTCAGTGCTGAAGTATTTCCCTCAACCAAAATACTTTCCAAAAAATAAAGTTGATATGCTGCCATGGAGGGAGATGGTGATTGCATTAATGTCACACTTCAACATGTATTTTGGTTATTTTGCATGTCCAGTGACCATATATTGAATGGCTGTGTCAAACAGAACAGCTATATTATTTGGGCACTCAAGCTTGATTTACCACTCAAACAGATCACAGCTAATCTGTGTCTCAGTTCCTTAGTACCTTTAACAGGCAAAAATCTATTTATTTCAAGTTTGGTCCAACATCAGTGGATTTTTAAGATAAATGGTTTAGGATTTGCATTCTGCTCTGTGTGCAAATGCTTTATGACCTGATTCCAAGTTAGTCAGCCTGTGAGGTCATCTCAACCACTTTGTTGTTATTTGTATCACATTAAAAAAGGTCATTTTTTAATAGTATGTTTCAAAATCTCGGTACATCTTTGCAGCAATTAAATACTTTTAACATGTAGTCACTGCTATGATGTAGGACAATGTAGAAAATCTTATATTAAATAGAGAAAATGTCATGACCATGGTTCAGAACACTCGTGTACTGTGGGCATTTTTAACACATTGTCCCCAAGTATGTGTTTTTTTTTAATAGATAGCCAAGACAAAATGATTGCTGATGTAAATTTTGTGAATGTCTGGAGAGAGGGGGAAAGGGAGAGAGATAGACCCATCGAATATCATACCTATGGATGCAAAGGGAACTACAAACAACAGCCCTTAAAGGGGAAAGGGGCAAGTCAAACAGACTGAATTGTGATCTTGTAACTACAAAGATAGAGAAGCTACAACCCACTGCTCAATAGAAAGCCACCCTTGAGGATTATGTTCCAAGCTGCATACACATTTTATTTTTCCCCTTGATTTGCAATGAGAGGGATTAAAAAGGCAGTTTCAACTCTATTGGTGTGTATTGATTCTCTTTGGTCCATCATCCTATATTTGAGCATGCTGTAAATTAATTAATAAACTATTTCTTTCTGTTTATTCAAGAAAGCATGGTTAAATTGGGTCCTTTCAAATCACAAAATAATTTGAGTGTGGAGAAAGGCATCCATAAAGAAAGGGATCTTTTTCGTCAAATTAAATCTGTTGTAACTGACCGAGGGAGCAGATGATGAAAACATGGAGTCACTTCATTCCTCCTCCCCCAGGAGCTTCATGGTTTCAGCCTGGAATTGTAATAAATTGGAGATCTTCTCCTGGGGTCTGGGCATAACAACACTATACTATTAGAAATGAGTTATTTACTGATTGGATAGAGTTTATATATAAATACACACACACACACGCACACACACACATTTATGTTGGAGTTTATTTGTTTCAAAGAAAGAAAACTGTTTCTTTGTTGTGGAGCATGATAATTTCAACATTAGAGCAAGTTTGAATTTTAGTGAAGTGGAGATTGATGGATATAAAAACCAAAAGAACTGCAGATGCTGGAAATCTAAAACAAAAAAACCCAGAAATTGTTGGAAAGTGTCAGCAGGTCCAGTAGCATCTGTGGGGACAAGCTCTGTTGAAAGTGTCACCGAACCTGAAACATTAACTCTAATTTTTCTTCACAGATGCTGTCAGACCTGCGGAGACTTTCCAACAATTTCTGTTTTTGTTTGTCATTGATGGAAACAGTCTTCCTTAAAGCTCTTTAATTAGGAGAAAACCTGCCTAGGGACACTAAATTGGATGATGAAATTTTGACATAGATTGTTATAAACTAGATAAGATCCCACGTCCTTTTTGACAACATTTAATCTTAATCGATTGTCTCAAATGTTTCTTCCTCAATCTGATTCTGTTTTTCTGACTTATACAGCCTTCCCAACTTCTTCCTTATTGTCTTGTGCTCAGACATGCCATGGGCTGCACCTCAAAATTCCACACATTTAATCCCTTTCTTCCTCGGTTTTACATGCCCTGCAGAGGCTGATAACTTTCAAAGATGACATGAATTTCACAAGAACTACAAATTAGCAGACATTTAATACATCAAATTAAAGAAAATCATTTTTGTCAACAACCATTCCCCTCAACCCAAATTTTTCCAGTTACAATTATCACCAACAAGATAAACTTCAATAATGTCTTGTTCCTTAAATATACAAGGGTCTGGTTTGTTCAGTTCTCTTTACTCATGAAGAAAAATTGATTTCTCACAATATCCTGCTTGGCTACTAACACAAAAACTGCTGCACTGACTTTCCCATCTTTGGTTTATTGCATCTCAAAACAATGTTTACTATTTGTGCAAAATAACAAGAAAAGATGTTCAAACTGTCATCCACCGCCATGAGTTTGCACACAAGTTTTCCTCCCTGTGGCAATTGGATCATATGAGCAGGTCTCCAAGGCAGTGTCTTCATCCAGAATTCTCTGTTTAATTTTGTGTTAAAAACATTTCAAAACAAAGCCATCTTGTAAATTTTAGCATTCAAGACAACATCAAAACCTTGTGATATAAACTCCAAAGTGGTGCATAATTGTGCACACTCACTTTCTGTGAACATACTTGTAACCTACTTATTCCAACAAATGTCTATCTCCTGTTTATTTTTTCTCCCCAGGTCAAGCTGACTCATATTTTCATTAAATCCTCTATGGACTGCCTGATATGCTGAGGTCCCAGAAAAAAAGTGCTCGATTTTGAGATCCTATCTTGGTGCATTCCAGATCCATTTCCTGTTCTGTTAGGCCACAGCCATGGATGTAATACTTATTAATCAGAGTCCATTATCATATTATTTGTAATAATGTATCCTGACTTACCACAAGTGTTGCAAAATAATATCAACTAACATTAGTCTATGTATCACACTTGAAAATTCATTGCAATTTAGAAAAAGCAAAAAATATCTTATTCGCACTGGGTATCAACACATTTCAACCAACCTTAGCAATTATACTTGAACAAAGATACAATAAATCATTTTTCCACAGGTTCTAGCATTTACAGGAAGTTGTCAACTTGCCAATGTGCATTGCTAAAACCAAGGAATTTTATTTGAATTTCCCCTGTGTATATTTCTCAGCAATTAGACTTTTCAGCCTTTAAAAGGATATATTCATAATATTATCCATAAAATAAAACAAAATTCCATTCTTATAGGAGGGGTCATCGTCTAACTTGGCTGTCAGCCATGGATCAATGGAAAACTAATCCTACTGTTGAGTCAGATATTTGTGGGTTCAATTCAACTCCAGGCTGGCACTCCAGTGAAGAACTGAAAGTACCGCATTGTTTGACCTGGTGGCTTTCAGATCACATCCTATACCAAGACCTCATCTATCTCATCAAAGGATGCCAACTCATTAAATTGAACAGAAGGTAATATTTCCCCGGTGTCCTGTTCAATAATTATAGTTTAACTAACTACTAAAAGCAACTCAAAACCGAAAGAACTGTGGATGCTGTAAATCAGAAACAAAAACACAAATTGCTGGAAAACTCAGCAGGTCTGGCAGTATCTGTGGAGAGAAATCAAAGTTAACATTTTGGGTTGAGTGAACCTTCCTCAGAACTGATAGTAGCTAGGAAAATATCAGTTTATATGCAGAAGATAGTGGGGGGGAGGTGGTAAGGAGAAAATGATAGATGGGGATAGGCCCAAAGAGAGCGAAGAACAGTTGGACAGACAAGGGAATTGGTAATGATCTGGCTAGGAGAGTGAATAGCTATTAATGGGGACTGTTAGGGGCTAACAATGGGAGCTCACTAAAAGCAAATGGTCTCGCCAATATCACATCACTGTTTATGGGATCTTGTAGAGTGCAAATTAGATGCATGCTTCTCACCTTACAACAGTCTGCTTCCTTCAAAAAAACAGTTCTTAATTGGCAAAAAGACATTGTGATCATGACAGATACCATAATAATGCAAATCTTACTCGACCAAGAACAACATATGTTTTTATTCTCTGAAGTACCCTACCTGAATGGACGGTGAATAGAGTCCAAGAGCAGGCCAGCACAGGAAGCAAGTCACGGCCAGAGCCCAGATTGGGAGCAGAGCTAGTGTGGGCCGAGTCCTGGAAGCAAATCACAGCCAGAGCCCGGAATGGGAGCAAAGCAAGTGCAGGCCGATCTGGGAGTCAAGTTGCGGCAAGAACCTGGATGGGGAGTAGAGCGCGCATGGGCTGAGCCCTGGAAGCAAGTCACAGCCGGAGCCCAGAGTGGGAGCAGAGTGAGCCCAGGCCAGCTGGGGTGGGGGTGGGCTATGTAGACCGAGTCCCGGATGGAGACCAACGCGTAGAGGCAGTGTGGCCTCGTGCTCTGAAACACGGTGGCAAGGACTCAGTCAAAAAGGATTATAACTTGAGTACTTTAAAGATACTTTTTATTCTCATTCTGGACATTTTAAACTCTGCATTCCCATGTAATTTTTTTTTAACTATTTGAATTCTGTAACAACAATTAAAGTATCTGTACATAGGTACCCTGTACCTAAGATGGCAATGAGAGACACTTATTTGAGTGCATGTGACAATAAAGGCTATTCTATTCTAAAAAGAATATCCAACTCTCCTATCTTCCATTGTGTGTTTTGTCTATAACATCACACTTCACACAATAGTTTCACACCAGTTGTTTGATCCAAAATCAAGTTTGGAAAAGGTTAATTGGCATAATGGAGCAGGCAGGAAATGAAACAATTAACAATCCCAAGTAGGAATGAAAATTGCCAATTACAAAAGGGAGAAAAACATTCTAAATGGACCACCTAGCAAGGAAAAAAAGAAGGTTCATCCCTTATAATTTTTAAAGAATATTCTTTTAACTGTTATTGTAATCTCTGAAAAACCAAGCGTAGGAAGTAATATTTTTAAGTTGCAAATCTTAAGTTGTACAGAATCTATGCAAAAAAGATTGATGTACCTATAAAATATCACCGTGTTTAGAAGTTTCTCAACTGAAAGTTGGGCACTGTTGTAAAATTGAGACCTGAAGTTCACGGTTTTTCTGGAGCTAGCATCTGAAAAGGCAACAGCTACAGTTTCTAAAACACAGCAGGACCTACAAGTCTGCTGGACCAGAACTGTTGCCAAATCCTTTAGCATGCATCGGTAATTTTATTTCACAAAAAATCTGCACGATACAATTGAAGCTTTGTTACAATCTGAGTTGGTAGTACCACTGGACAAGTTGGATCGCAGAATGAAAACCAGCTCGTGAGATTTTAAGTTAGTTAATGTGGCAGTTTGACACAGAAAAATATTCACATGAGACTACAGATTGTTAACAGCAGGAGTTTCCTACATAAAAGAAGATTCTTTTTTTAAAAAATTGTCAAAACAAGCTATTCAAATATAGAAGCCGATTAGAATACTCTAAAAACAGTGCAAAAACATGGGTTCAATTCCAGCTTTGGGCGACTGTCTGTGTTTATACATTCTCCCTGTGTCTGTGTGGGTTTTCTCTGGGTGCTCCAGTTTCCACCCACAATCCAAAGATGTGCAGGTTAGGTGGATTAGCCATGGGGAAAATGCAAGGTTACAGGGATAGGGTAGGAGGGGTAAGTCTGGGTGGGATGCTTTTCAGACGGTCAGTGTGGACTTGTTGGGCCAAATGACCTGTTTCCAAGCTATAGGGATTGCATTCTATTCAAAACAAAATTTCCATCTGTTTCCTGACACTATCCATTACAGACATTCAAATCCAAAGAAATTACACACCATCCCAACTCTTTGGTTTCTACTAAACGGGGTCATTACAAGCTTCTTTGCCATGTACTGTGAAGATGATTCAATGAGATTTTTCCAAGTCTGCTGACATGGAGTTTTTTTCCATAAATCTGAAAGCCAACACTTTTTCAGTTCTAATCAGCTGCAGAGTTCTAACCAAACTCTCCTCATATGGAAATTTGCAAACCAAACATGATTCACTGACATAACTTGTTCCCTGAACTGCTTTGAGCACTTTCTGAAGACATACTAAACTTGTTTAGGAACTGAACTCTGATGTTTCTGAACTGAAGTAAAAAAAAACCTTGCTCAACCCCAGCTTCTTCTGAAATGAAAACCAAGCTACTGAACTCAAATATTTACCTCATCTGTAATAATCTTGACAGTAGATAATTTTTTAAAAATTAACATCAGAGGAGTCTGCAGTTACCTGTTTTCTGACAAATGCTGGATTTAGCTCACTTTTCCAGTAGGCCTCCCTGAACATTTCTAAAATATGACCCTTCACAGGTAACCAAACCCATTTGCCTCTATTTTGAAATCCAAATTCTAATAAGATATTTATACAACTTTGATCATAGCTTATAACAATGGCTTATAACAATACTTCTAAATATGTTATTGTGGAAGACTTCAGAAAAAGTCAAACACAAAGAGGTTAATTTGGACATGGGGTGGTGAGACAAAGCAGCTGAGGTTGCATCTAATATATATCTAGTCTGATATTTGGTTTCATTGCATAGAATATGTCTACCATCAGGCATGCTATATTACAAGTAAAGTGTGCTTCTACCTCTTTTGAGTCTCTAACCATTTCCAATTTCACTCCTCAGAGATAGTAAGAAACATTTCTGAAGAAGGGTCCCGACCTGAAACGTCAGCTTTCCTGCTCCTCTGATGCTGCCTGGCCTGCTGTGTTCCTCCAGCTCCACATTGTGTTATATCCAATTTCACTCCTAAATGTTTTGAGCTAGGTTTTAAAAGGGACACTATTTATGCAGATACAGGCTCTGATTTTATAATGCATTGTCAGGTTAAATACCACTACATGTTGATCATAAGATCATAAGACCATAAGATATAGGAGTAGAATTAGGCCATTAGACTCATCAAGTCTGCTCTCCCATGCATTCATGGCTGATGTGTTTCTCAACCACATTCTTCTGCTTTCTCCCTGTAACCTTTGATAGGTTCTTGATTAGTCAAGGGATCAATCTCTGTCCTAAATACACTCAATGATTTGGCCTCTAAACATTCTGCAACAATAAATTCCACAGATTCACCATCCCCTGGCTGAAGAAATTTCTCTGTTGCATGTAATTCTGGTCTCCCTCCCTTCGGAAGGATGTTGTGAAACTTGAAAGGGTTCTGAAAAGATTTACGAGGGTGTTGCCAGGGTTGAAGGGTTTGAGCTATAAGGAGAGGCTGAATAGGCTGGGGCTATCTTCCCTGGAGCGTCGGAGGCTGAGGGGTGACCTTGTAGAGGTTTATAAAATCATGAGGGGCATAGGGATAGGGTGAATAGCCAAGGTCTTTTCTGCGGGGTGGGAGTGTCCAAAACAAAAGGGCATAGGTTTAAGGTGAGAGGGGAAAGATATAAAAGGGACCTAAGAGGCAACTTTTTCATGCAGAGGGTAGTGCGTGTATGGAATGAGCTGTCAGAAGAAGTAGTGGAGGCTAGCATAGTTACAACATTTAAAAGGCATTTGGATGGGTATATGAATAGGGAGGGTGTAGAGAGATATGGGCCAAATGCTGGCAAATGGGACCAGATTTATATAGGATATTTGGTTGGCATGGACGAGTTGGCCCTAAAGATCTACTTCCATGTTGTTTATCTCTATGAATCTATGACTCCAGTTCTAAGTGGTCATCTCTTCACTCTGAGGCTGTGCCCTCAGGTTCTAGTCTCTCCCACTGGTGGAAATGTCTTCTCCACATCCACTTTATCTAGGCCTCTCCATCCACTCTTGCCTCTCTCTTACCTTTTAAATATATAAAAATCTGTTATAATTTTCTTCTATATTACTAGCTAGCTTACCCTCATTTCATCTTCTCCACCCTTCTTGCTTTTTTAATTAGCCTCCATTGGTTTTTAAAGGCTTCCCAATCCTCTTGCTTCCCACTAATCTTCGCCACATTGCACGTTTTTCTCTTTTGCCTTTATGCTGTCCCTGACATCCCTCGTCAGCCAAGGTTGCCTCATCCTTCTCTTAGCATGATTTTTTTTCCCTTGGGATGAATTTCTGCTGTGCCTCTTGAATTACCTGCCATTGCTGCTCCAGTGTCTTCACTGCTATGTCAGAAATCACACAACAGCAGGTTTTAGTCCAACAGGTTTATTTGAAAACACAAGCTTTCGGAGCCTCAGTCCTTCTTCAGGTGTTAGTCAGAGAGGCAGTATCAGACACAGGATTTATACGTAAAAGATCAAAGGTTCACACTTTTGATGAGGATGCACTAAAGAAACCTAAGATGCTGTTAAATCTTTGATCAGTTAGAAGGTTTTACTTGATTAATATGTACACATAAATCCCCAAATTCCTTTCAAGTCATGGTCCTGAGAGAACTAAAGGTTTTATCAATGTAAAGAAGAGATGACATTTTAGGTCAGACAATGCATGTTAGGTGTGAGGCCTTGTTTAGAAAGATTTAACTGCATTTTAGGTTTGTTTAATACATCCTCATCAATGGTGTGAACCTTTGCTGTGCCTTATAAATTCTGTGTCTGATACTATCTCTCTCACTAACATCTGAAGGAGGAGTGAGGCTCTGAAAGCTTGTGTTTTCAAATAAACCTGTTGGACTATAATCTGGTGTCATGTGAATTGACCTTGTTCACCCCAGTCCAACACCGGGACCTCCACATCATGGCTTCCCTGCTAGGCTCTCCTTCAAATCAACTCTGGCCAGCTTCTCCCTCATGTCTTTATAGTTACCTTTGCTCAACTATAATACCATTACATCTGATTCCACTTCTCCCTCTCAAACTGCAGGGTCAATTCTATCATATTATGGTCATTGGCCCTTCGGGAATCCTTCATCTTAAGCTCCTTCATCAAGTCAGTTTAATTTTACATCACCAAATCCAGAATTGCCTGTTGCCTTGTGAGCTCTACCTCAAGCTGCTCCAAAAATAAACATCCCATAGACATTCCACAAGTTCCTTTTCTTGAGATCTGTTACTAACCTGATTTTACCAATCCATCTGCATATCAAAGTCCCCGATAATTATTGTAATAGTACCTTTCTTACATGTTTTTCTATCTGCTGCATTATTTTCTACTCACATCCTGACTACTGCTAGGAGGCCTATATCCATCTTCAGTCAGTGTCTTTTTCCTTTTATGGTTCCTCAAGTCTACCCACACAGATTCTACCGACTATATCACTTTTTGATATTGATTTAATTTCATTTCTTACTAACTAGGCCACCTCACCCCATCTGACCATCTGCCTGTCCTTTCAACAGGATGTGTATCCTTGGA
Organism: Rhincodon typus; assembly: GCF_021869965.1. Classification (NCBI taxonomy): domain Eukaryota; kingdom Metazoa; phylum Chordata; class Chondrichthyes; order Orectolobiformes; family Rhincodontidae; genus Rhincodon; species Rhincodon typus. The sequence continues at coordinate 34,323,870 of NC_063334.1, forward strand.
TATTTAGTTCCCAGCCATGAACCTCTTTTAGTCACATCTCTGTGATACTAACATCATACCTGCTAATTTCAATCTGCGCTACAAGCTCATTAACGTTTCGTACACTGCATGCATTTAAGTACAACACCCTCAGTCCTGAGTCAACTGGCCTCTTCTCATTGTTGTCCACTTATCTGCTGTGCTTGAAGTTAGAATCCTAAACCTTTCCATACTCTCTGTCCTATTACTTGTGCTGGAAACTTTAATAACCTCTGTTAGGCGCTCCCTTCTTGAACTGTTTCCACAATTTTCCATGCAACTAAAACCAGCCCCTGATTATTTGAAGAAATAGGGCTTAAAATAATTACAACAGCAATTGAATGACTCCTGAAAGTCTGTACACAATGCTTACGTATGAGTAGCTGTAGAGGATAGGTGGAGGTGGCACGGGTGGAGGGAAGAGAGCTTGAGTTTTATGTTGGGAGATGGACTGCTGTGGTGGAAACTGACACAAATCTCCTAACCAAATCCATCGCTGCACCCACACTCCTCAAAGTCCATCACATTTCAAAATATGTACTGTAATCCTAACTAGTGTAAAAAGGAAACAATCCATGAAAAGCCACACGCTGGTCACATGTGCATTTCAGGTTTCCTTAAGTCTAAAGGAAAATATGGCCCCATGTTTCAAGATAAAGCATTTTTATTGTTTTCATAACCCAAGAAGTTCAGAGAATTAAATGTTGTATCTGTTGAAATTGTATACACACCACATACCATTTTATATAAATAAGCATGGGTTAGTCCAAACTTTACATTTTATCTTGGTGCAGTCAGATCAGTATACTTTCCAGAAAGAAGAATTTACAGCCTGTTATGACACTAGGAACAAGCTGAAATTTGCCTAATTATTTGGAAGAGCAATTGCAACTCACATCGTAATCTAATTACCTCTAGGAGCGATAAACAAGGCTGAACTTGAAATGATGTCAAATATTTCAAGTCATTGATATCAATTCTGTTTCTCTGCAGGCAATTATCATATAGCAAGAGTAAGTTCATTGCTTAAATGTAGAGTTTCACTGGCAGTCTGCTTGTATAGCACAGCCCCTTTAACTCTTTGAATTGAGCATTCCAAGTATCTTACATAGTTGGTGACTGTGCTGGCTCAATGGTGCTGGTGCTTAACAGTCATCTTGTCCTTCCAAGTTCCCACATGGCCTCAAGCCTCCCTAACCCTACAGTGACATGCAATCTTAGAATACACAAGAGCTCTGCATTCTCGAATTTCAAACTCTTCCATGTTTACAATTTTTATGGTCCTATTGTTGTTGCTGTGCCGTCAGCTGACATAGCCTGGCACTTTGGAAATGCCTCCATAAAACTTCCAACTTTTTACAAAATATATATCTTTAAGACACTGCTTAAAGTGTACAACTTGAATCACTCTTTTAACCACCTGTCTCATAAAGTTATGACTGTGTCAAATTTTTGTTTGATATCATCTGGCAAATGCTTGGGATATTTTAATAAAAATACTGTGGATGGTGTGTTACAGACGGCAGTCTGACTCACTGTGGCACCATCACTTTTGCATGCGTGTTGTAGTTTAAAGCCATGGATAGTGATAATTGAGGCTCCAACATTCATTCCATCACATTCCTACTCAGACCTACTTCCCAGCCTTATAAACTGCAATCAGCATGTATTGGATGGATTTGCCCATTGATAATTATTCTGTTTAGCTGTCTTACAAATACACCTGGCTTAGTCAAGTCCTCCAGGAGGAATTGAAATAAAAATGCTTTATCTTGAAACAGACGAACTGGAAACTTGACAGTCAGGGATCTGAACACTTTCTATTGTGCCACAATGCATCTTTTGTTGAGAAAGTTACACAGATGCAAATATAGTTGTCGCAATTGCTACAGTCACTTGTGTTTCTTCCTGCATTAGATAACTGCCCTATAAACTGTCTTCCTGCAGGTAAGCGGAACAAAACAATCCCATCAGGTAATGATTCTTCAAAGCCAAAGTAGCTACCAATTGTATGCCTACTCTCATTCGACTTCTTTCAAAATGAGTTTTTGTGCATGGGTCTGTAAAAGAAGTTCATTCCACTATATAAATGCTGAATTTAACTGCAATTTTGCTGAATAGACATCCATCTTTGCCTTTGTGGAATTATTTCTGTTATGCACCTGTGTGCTAATTGCAGTTTGTGGCTCATTAAACAGATTAAAGCTGCTTCCTTTATATCACATGGGAGATACAAGTCTGCATTTTAATTGAAAACAGCCACATTGAGAGTAAACCAGCATGTTGAAAATCTCTCCATGAGCCACAATGAACCTTTGAATAGCAGGCCAACAGCAATTCTTCAATGGAGATGTGTGCTTTCTTTTTGTCTTGGAAAACTGTTTTAAAGTAAATTGCTGGGAGATAGCCTACAGAATGCAACGAGTGAAAGGAAGAACAAATGTACATTTATATAGCTCCCTTCACAACCTAAGGCTGAGCCCAGAACTCTTTACTGCCAGTGAAGTTCTTTCTGAAGCGTCGTGATTATTGCAATGTAGGAAACAGGGCAGCCGACTTTGTGCCCAGCAAGCTCCAATGCAAAATAGGCATTTAATCTGTTTTTGAAATGTTGGATCAGTGATAAGTAATGTTCAGGATATGAAAGTGTATAAAACAGAGAATGTTGCACTGCAAGCAATTAAGTTTATTCATAAAACACAATATATCCCAGTGTGTTTCAAACTGTGATACAACAGCCTTGTTACTAACTCCTGGTACTGAGAGATAATTATACATAATCATATTAAACCAGCACTGTGCAAGGACTCATCGAATGTTACTTAATGGTAGTGGAAATTTCCTGTATTTACTTTGCAGCAGTAACATTGTCACTTATAGTAGTAATGAAAGCCTGTTCCTTTAGAAAGATTTTAAGATGTTTATTTTCCAAATGATCATTCTATCCACCCTTACAATTCTAACCTTAGCAGAACATCCCTCAATTTATTTTTTCATGGTGTGCTTAAGCAGCTTCCCTGTAGGTGCATTTGTGCTGTTTACCTCAATTACTACATATCACAGTGAGTTCCATATTCCAACCAATCTGTAGGAAAATAAGTTCTTCAAGAATTCCCTTTTGGATTTATCAGTGATTTCAAATGCCCTATCTCTAACAACCTCAGAATCAAAGCTGTTACAGGTTGTGGAACTTGCTGGTTTTCAGGAAATAAAACACAAAGTGCTAATTCAAGTTGGAACATCTCAAACCAGAGTATGCCTACTCTATTAAACCCTTTCATAATATTAAAGATCTCTGTTAGGTCCATCAACATTGTCTTGCTGACAGCAAACGGAATAGGTGACAGTACACCCACAAAAAATTGGGCCTAATGGATTCCAGCTTACCCAATGTTCCCTAATTCAGCGTGACTGTCACTCTCACAGAAATAAAAAGAATTCTATTCTCAAAGCAAAGATGCTGATACTGTACCATGTGTAACTTGCTCACTGGGGGACAAAACCAATCTAAAGACACAAAACTCATTTCAGTTCTAACCCTTCATAGCTAATGGTGAGAGATTAATTTGTGACTGTATTACTCAAAGGTGGAATCAAACCTGATTTCCCACAAGGGTGAGGCACAAAGCAAAGACACAGAATAGACATGATCTTTCCTAAAATACTCATTTCTCTGATGTGAGAGAGGGGGTAATATGTCTCTCCTGTCTGGAATTTAAATTCATTGGAGTTGGCATCGAGACAAGCACCAGGTGCACTCTCCCAGGTGCCATTAAATTGTCAACGTTACCCAGTGTTGTGTACCTAAACTGTTTAATTATTGAATAGTAGTTGCTACTGTGGAATTCACATCACAGAAGTCAGCAACAAGACACCTCTTCTTCATCCATATTAATAAAACACGACAAATTTCCAAATTTCTCATTCATAAAAATTATCCTTCATTTAAAAACAAAAATTTCAAACTAGACAGAGGAATAATTTATTGTGGAAGCTTCTCATTTAGAGAATATCTCTTCTGTTGCTTCAGAATATGAAAGGAGGTGACCTCCTAATAAAATCGAAGCTGACAGCTGTTCTGAATGAAGTTTGATCTCATGGGTCCTGCCTGCCACTCACAGGGTGAGGAAATGTCAATGTTAATGCCTTGTTATCTGGCCTTTGAAGACCCTGCATCCTCCCGCCGTTGGTTAGACACACAAAAAAGCAGCTTCAGTTTACTAAGTGTCTGCAGTGAGCGAAGTTAAGCCCATGATTTCAAGGTTCTGGACTTGGGATTTTGCTATCAGAAGCAAATGAGCAGTAGCCAATGCTTACTGTGCTTGCAGTTTATCACCAACATTTTTCAGTCTTTTATGTAACAACCTATGGTTATAAACCATAATACTATGTTCTAGTATTTCCCAATACTGTATGACACACTCCAGATGGCAACTTGGGCATACATCCTAAACCAGGCAAATTGAAGGATTGTCTTAGAGGAATGCAGAGTTTAAACCAGGAATTTTTAAGTTAGAATATTGAACAAGAAAGAGGCATAAATACAGACTGTGAAAACATCTTGGGGCTGCATTGGAATACAACAGTTCAGTCAGCTGCTCTTAAGATTCCCCAGGAGATTTGTTAACAGATTGACTGGGATTTCTAAGCAACCAGTGTCATTGGGAGATAGGTTCAGATGTGTCATCATCGATTACACTGCACTACCCTTACACAGTGAGCATGCATTGTTAATGAGAAGTTTGATAATGGTATACCAAATTTGTATACTATATTCAGTGGAATGATATCCAAGTTGTTGTCTGCATTTTAGATCTCAGTCAAAGTCTTTCGAACAAATAAGAGCAGACTACTGATTCTGCAAAAGGAAGGCACTCCTTCTTCAAGGTTTTTAAATCTTGAAGTAAAAGATGGACCCTGAAACCAGCCCACTAGGGTGAGGGGTGGCTGTCATAGCAGTGGGAGAAATCATCTCTACGTGGTACCTGTCACTCGTCTTACACACACACAGGCAGGAACTGATCCTCTGCATGCTGTCGGGAGGTTGCCGGGCCCTTAACTGGAACCAGAACTATTAAAGGACGTCTTCTGCACTGGATTGAAGTGTTCCAACTTGAATTAACTCATTCCATTTCTTTTCTGAAAACCAGTAAGTTCCACATCCTGTCACAGCCTGGATTGTGTAGTTGTTAGAATGAGAGAGGGTACATGTACTCACTCATAAATCCAAAAGGGAATTCATGAGGAACTTATTTTGCTATGGATTGGTTAGAAGATGGAACTCCCTGTGACATGGACAAGTTGAGGTGAACAGCACAATGCTATTCGGGTCTCTCCCTACAACTCTTTCTCCAATACATCAATGACATCATTAGTGCTGCTTCTCTTTCTAGTTCTAAACTGAAAAAAATTGATCAATTTTGCTTTCAATATCTACCTTGTCCTCACATTTATCTGGTCCACCTCTGACTCCTCACTTTCCTTACTCGACATCTGTATTTCCATTTCTGGGGATTGGCTAGCCATCGGTATTCATTACAAATCTATCAACTCCCATAGTTACCTCGGCTACACATCCTCACACCCAGCTTCCTGTAAGTACTCCACCTCATTTTCCCAGTTTCGCCGTCGGACCTATTCTGATGTTGCCACCTTCGGCAGGGGAGCCTCAGGAATGCCCACCTCTTTCCTCATCTGAACATTCTCCGCTTTTGTGGTTGACATGGTCCTTAGTAATGTTCGACCAATTTCCCGCACTTCTGCCCTCACCCCTTCCTCCCCTCCTGCAACAACAATAGTGTCCCGCCTGGCCCTCGCTTATCACCCCATCAGCCTGCACACCCAAAGGACTGTAAGCCGCCCTGTTTGTCATCTCCAAAGGGATGCCATGACCAGACACACATTCCCCTCAATTGTCAGCATTCTGCAGCAACCATTCCTTCTGGGACACTCTGGTCCACTCCTCCTCCATCCCCAACATCTCCTCACACACCATAGCACCTTCCTATGCAATCGCAGAAGGTGTAACACTTGCCCATTTACTTCCTCACTATCCAAGGCCCCAGCACACCCTCCAGGTGAAGCAGCAATTTACCTGCACTTCACACAATCTAATCTACTGTATTGACTCTTCATAGTGTGGTCGCCTATATCCTGGGGAGATGAAATGCAGACCGGGTGACTGTCAGTGTTCTGCAAAACATTCTGTTTGCAAAAATGATGCTGAGCTTCCAGTCACCTACTACTTCAACACAGCATCATGTTTCCAGATCTGCTGCAGTGTTCCAGAGAGGCTCAGTACAAACTCGAAGAACAACATCTCATTTCCGCTTGCCACTGTGCAGCCTCTAGGACTCAGCATTGAGTTCAATAACTTTAGAGACTGATCTCATCCTCCCTTTTTTTTAACTCACCCTACACCCAGGTCCTGTTTCAAAATGGTTGCTTTTAGCACAGTCACCCATTCTCACTTACTCTTAGATCTTATTATGACTCATTGAGTTTTCTTCTGTCCTGGCCTGCTATCCATAGTCTCCTAGGTTAGCTATCCCTTTCATATCTCTCGCTCTCTCTCTCTCTGGGCTCCATCTCCACATTCACCTGTCCCCTTCCCTGCTCACCACCATGCCTTACCCACCCACGTCGTCTTCAGCATACATCCTACTTTTTCCCAGCTCTGAAGATGTCCCTGGACTCAAACTTTTCTTCCCAAAGATGCTGCCTGAACCTGTTGAGTTTCTCCAAAAACTTCTTTTTTTTTCTGATTCAGATCTTGAGCATCCGCAGTTCTTTGTTCAGAGATGAGGAGACCATTAAATGTCTCATTAATGAGCATAATTCACCACTTATCCATTCCACTAGTTAATTAATGAGAGTGAGTTTTCCCACCAGTAGAAACTGAATGGCAGACACACAAGGTTTGAGCACGATGAGACTGAAATGCATCAGTTTGTACTCCCTCACAAACTTGCCAATAATAGCAAGGACTATTGCCCATTTAAAGTTACGCATAATTGGCGGGGGGGGAGCAGAGTGGTTACAATGTGTTCAGAAGTTCCCAAACAGCTTATCCACATGTAGACAAACCAACTGTCCTTAAAGTGACACAGCTAATGGATATCTTTACCTGAATATCAAGCCCAAAGGAGTAAAAAATGTTTTTAAGAGGGTTCACTGCAATAATGAAAGCCATTACCAGCACTACACTCCCCCTTCCCAGTCGTTCCCTTTTCTCCTTACACCAATCTCTCTTCCGATAACTTCCACATTCTCCCAATCATCCTCACCTTCACCGCTCTGCCTGTCAACTCCCTCCCTTTCCATCATCACCCTCATCCTCACAATCATTTCTTTTACTTCTCCTGATTTGCCCTGATGAAAGAATTCTAACTCCCTTTTGTAAGAGAGAACAAAGGCATCAGTGTGAAATAGAATCAGGCCTTTTCAATGCTCGTTCAGAATGGCAATGAGCACCACTATTGTATGTGTATACTATAGATTTTGCACGGCATTGTCACGAGTGGCTATATTTTAAGATTTGATTAATTTTATAATTAGAGGATGATGTGCACTCTATTATTAATAAAGGCCGCCAAAAGCTAGCGAATATGTAACTGAAGGCATTTGCTGAACAAGTTGACCCTGAGCTCTGATTTTCTCTCAAAACTCTGGGGTTGGGGATTGGGGGTGTGTGGGGGAGGAAGTTGAATCGAGCACAACCTTTTATGATTAACATCGATTCTCACTGTCAACTGGAAGATGACTAGCTGAGTATTAGCATTCAGAATAAAAGAGCTTGCAATTCAAACTAAGTGAGACACTTGGGAAATCTGGGTTTGGGAAATGTTAAAACGGTGGCGTCAGTGATGTCCCATTGAGTCTAAGAAGTTGTAGGTCAATCCTGAGGCCAATAGCTAAATATTGATGTGCCACATTTATTGGAGAAGTTATTAAAACTTTTGGCATCCCTTACCTTCATGAGCAAAGACTCCTGGTAAAAACAGACAGATACACTCTTTAGATCCACACAGCCACCAAATGAAAAACAAATTTGCACCAAAAGTTAAAAAGATTTACCATATATTTTGAGTATTCACTCCATTTAATACCTCTTTGTTTAGAAAGTTGTGTGTGTGTGTGTGCATGCTTACATGGACATGTGCATGTGCATGTGCATATGCAATAGATGAGGCTGGGGTGCTGAGTGGTGTGGGTGTGTGTGTGGGTGAGAGACTGAGGGAGAGGGAGAAAGAGAGAGAGACAGTAAGAATGTAAGTGGGTGTGTGTCTTCAGGTTTAGTTGGAACTTATCAGTCATAAACCTGCAGATGTTTTAAAATAGCCTGCCCACACAGATGGAAGCAATTTCTCTCCCCACTGGTGAAATGATAACGGTCGATGTAGATATCACATCAGCACTTTACATCCATAATGTATTTTACTGCACAGGCAAGCAACTTGATAGCAATTATATGGAATTATTGTACTGTTGAATGGCAGAATGCCACCTGTGCACACATTTCTGTGCTGTTCAATACTGATTATGAAAGATGCATGTTATGATACAGCATATAGAACACTGAAGACTTTAGATTTAGAATAAAATAATCTGTTTAAAGCAAGGGTGAAAGAGTAAAAAAGTCATCGTGCATGTATGTCCAACATGGGTCTGTATGTGTGATAGGCATATCTGGAGTTTATCCTGCAGATCGTACACAATTAATCATATACATTGCAAATTATGTGTATTGATGCTATGTTAGTGAACAATAACAAAACAATTATTATGTAAGTTCACTATTGACTGTGAAGTGTGTCTCAACCAGGAAACATTTTGACTGTTTCACCCTGTTTTATTATGGAATTTCCCTTCCTCTCATTGCCACACTTATACAGAGTTTAGATGGATTAACAGAAGCATGTTAACATAATGCTGGGACAAATAGGTACTTCACATGGTGTAGAACCACCAGTCAGCCCAACATCACCACAACACACACCCTGGGCACAGCAGAAACTGTCCTTCAATGAGTTCAATTCATTGATTTCTAATGCATTCCAAACACAAAACCTAGAATCTTCATTAGATTTGTTTACACAAGGTAACATGTGGCTGAAACCCATTACCCTTTACATGCTCTTAACTAACGAGAATGAATCCTCTCAAGAAAACACGAATTAAGTGCAGAAGTGGACCATTTGACCCTCTAGCCTCTGCCATTATTCAAAATAAGTTCAGGTTTGATCTGTCTGTAGCCTTAACTTTGCATTCTTGCCTATCCCTGATAACCATTGTCTCCCTTGTTAATCTACCTCTGTTTTAAAAATATTCAATGATCCCAGCGACATTGCTCCCTGAGGAAGATTGGTCTGAAGACTCACGGTTGAGAGGAAGAGCTCCTCACCTCTGTCTTAAATGGGAGACCCATTATTCTTAAATTATGTCCTTTGTTCTAGTCTCTCCCAAAAGGGAAACCTCCTTTTAGTATTCACACTGTCAGCTCCCTCAGGATCTTCAATGTTTCAGCAATATTACCTCTCATTCTTCCAAATGCCTTTGGATACAGACACAGCCTGTCCAACCTTTTCTCAGAAGTGAGCCTACCATGCCCGGTATCGCTGTCCTTTAGTATGCATGATTACAGCAACTTGTTTTCATATGGCACATCAGGTGCCCAGAATGTCCCAAAATGTTTTACCACTATTCAAGTATTTTTGAATGCATTATACAAAATGTAGTAGCCAATTAGCAATCAGCAAGTTCCACAAATATGACCAGGACCAGATACACTGTTTCTCCTAGCAATGAGAGTTGGGAGATAAATAATGGCCAGTGTACTGAGGGGGAGGGAGGGAAAGGGGTGGGGGTCTCTCCTGTTCTTCTTCAGCAATGTTGCAATGGAACCTATTGGATCCATCTGAGAGAGTGGGCAGGGCTTCAGTTTAACTGTGTTGCCTTCCCTTGGTACTTTGCTGCAGATGTTATGCTTAAGTCTCTGGGGTGAAATTTCAACCTTCTGATTCAGAGGTGAGAATGAGCAGTCTGAGCTACAGCTTCCATCTCTAGATTACTGAAACATATTAAAATGGTAGAAGGTAACTAGGTTTAATCTAGAACGTCTCAATATCTTTGGCTGCTTGTGAGGTTAGCTGTTCAGACAGAATGATTGAAAAAGCATCAATATTTTAATCACAACCATAGGAGATGACTGAAATATTTCCTCTCAGCGTCAAGCAAAATTCATTTCTCTTACATTACCCATTTACACATAGCACAATATCAATCTCAACTATTTCCATTAGTAAAAGAGATTTGCTGCATCAAATTAGAGCAATGAACTGATATCTTGTAGCTAATAAGCTTTCAGTCACAACCAGATTTTGGGGCCATCTACAAAATAGCACAAAATTACAACAGTAAAGGGCTTATTTCAAGTCGGGCAGCAAGAAGGAGTTACAAGAGAGGTACAATAGCAGACTGCTATCTAGCTTAGCACTGCTTTCATGTAGGCTGCTTTTTCAACTTCCACAGCAGTTATCACCACAGGCAGACAAGGGCCTCATGTTAATGTAAATAGCTAGGTTTAATCACATAACTCAGATATTGACACCATTACAACCTCTGTTCAATGTTGGAATCATTTCACCCTTACCTAACATACTAGACCTCAGAGAGCTGCAGAACCACAAGGAGGTGAATTCAATTACATTAATCTTTTCCTGTGGCCCCACAAGGAGATCTTGGGTATCTGAGGGTTTACTCCCCCTCCACAACAATCAACCCACTTGATATCTCCATCACATCCACTTCTACCTGGACTTATTGGAAACTGTTATGAAGTAAGCCTGGAAAGAAACAGGAAAGAAAAAAGGTAGGCTGGTGCAAGAATGGCCTTTGGAGGATGGGATCAAATTTTAACTGACACCTAACTTTACCAAGGAGCAATTGAACTTACATGACCATGCAAAGCCAAAATTATGGCGTGCATCTAAATATCATCTACAGCCATGTTTTTCATGCACAAACATGGATTTTTCATTTATTATTGAGTTGATAGTTCCAGATAGGCGACACATATCTCTGTGATCAGATCAATTTGAATTATGATAGACTTTTGTCACCTTGGCTAAATTACATCCAGTTTCCTTCTCTGTCCTGTCCTTTACCCAACTTTGTCTGCCAAGTCATTTTCCTATGCATTGATGAGACTTTGCTGATTTTTTTCTTTTTGCTCATGTTTGAAATGAAACTCATTGTATGTGTTTGATGGAGTAGCTATTGGTTTTTAGACTCAAATACTTCTATGGCATTACCTATGGTAGTGCTGTACCAGTAGTTTTATTTTTTTGCAAATCAGTCACAATTCAAGTTATATTTTCTTAAATCTTTCTGTAGATAAATTCTTGTGATCATCAGTTGACAGCAGTGAATCTTAAGTGAACGAATCATAGAATTCTTACAGTGTGGAAGCAGACCATTCAGCCCTTCAAGTCCACACCAACCATCCAAACAGCATCCCTCCCAGACCCAACCCCAAACCTTATCCCTGTAACTTGCATTTCCCATGGCTAATCCACCTAACCTACAGATATCTGGATACCATGGGCAATTTAGCATGACCAATCCACCTAACCAGCACATCTTTGGACTGTGAGATGAAACCGGAGCACCCAAAGGAAACCCCCGAAAGAAACCTCCTTTTTCCCACTTGTCACTTACCGTCGCCATTGAAATCTGCCATGCCAACATCAATACAATATGTTTTTTTTTCAGATTAAGAATAAAGTATATTAGAGAGAGGTCACGGGGTTTCTACTGTAAATGCAATAAATATACCTCAGTACATAATCTGACATTTTAATTTATCTAACAATACATCTATAATTGAAATTACTACTTGGGTCAAAATAGGATAGTTACACAATGATCTGAGATAGTAAAGATTTACCATGAGGCCCCCCAGGCATGAAGAATTAATTTATGTGGAGAGTCTAGAGACACTGGTACTGTTCTTGATCATTAGAGTAAAGATTGTTAGATGATGATTTAATCAATGCATTCAAAATTACAAAAGAATTTGATAAAACAAATATGGAGAACCTTCCAGTTTTTGGGTTTGATGATTCTGTAAATAGACATTTGATGTAAGCACTGATGTTACTGTGACCTCAGTGTTGTGGAGGTGCCGATGTTGGAATGGGGTGGACCAAGTCAGAATTCACATGACACGAGGTTATAGTCCAAAAGGCTTATTTGAAATCACAAGCTATCGGAGCGTAGCCCCTTTGTCAGGTGAAGCGAAGGGGCTATGATCCGAAAGCTCGTGATTTCAAATAAACCTGTTGGACTATAAGCTGGTGTTGTGTGACTCCTGACTATGATCTCAGTGGTCATGCGTTAGTGCTCCAGTAAGAAGCTGGAAACATACAACCTGTCTCGTCACTTAAGAGTGTAACAATAATCATACATTAACAGTTACTAACAAATTACTAATGAATTTCTAATAATACCTGAAGAATCCACATGAGAACATGATCAAACCAAACTGTTTCCATTGGCAAGTGTTGGTAATAAAATGACAGATGGAGATAAGTGGCAGAAAAACTAGGGGAAGCGAGATGAGCTTTTTATTTTTATTAATTACACAACCAGTTGTGATAATCTGAAGTGCATTCCCTGAAAGAAGAGTCGGATATATCTTTGAAACTAGAATTGAATATTTACTTCAAAAGGAAAAGCAAGCAGGGCCATTGAAAAAAGAATGATGGGGTAGGACTATTTACATAGTTCTCTCAAAAAGGCAGCGGATGGGCTGAATAGTTTTTGGCTGTACTTGGTGTTTCTGTGAATGCATGAATCCCATAAGGTGCCTGTAATTGCAAATGAATCAATTTTCCTTTATATCTCTGAATAACATTTAATCACAGGTCACATAACACAGTTGCTTCACAATGTGTTCAAAATGCACTGGGGGGCACAAAGTAGAATAACTACAAAAGGCAGAATTAAAAACTTCAAAACTTTTTTAAAAAATAAATTCTAATAGAATGAAGTATGATAGAAACCATTCAGTCCATTGTGCCTGTGCCAGCTTTTGGAAGGAACTTTTCAATTGATCCCACTGCCCTGTACTTTCCACACAGCATGACAATTTTTTCACCAGTATTTATCTATTTTCTTTTAGAAACTTACCAGTGAAACTTCTTCCATCATTGTCTTAGGCAGTGATTTCCAAATCCCAATAATTGATGAGTAATTACAATTTTATTGGAAGAGTCAAATAGAGTCTCCCAACGCATTTCAGGGCCTTAGCTGGGAAACCATTTTTCATGTATGAACAGCATTACAGCCTAATGTTGTTCTCACTCAAATGCAGTTTCAAGCGGTTCATAAGCATCTGGGATAGGAGTTTAGTTAGTATTTCCTTTGCTGAACCCAAAGCACAACAAGGCAGCTAAACTCCCCCAACTGTATCCCACTTAAGCTCATTTAAACCAGTACATACAGTACTGAATCATGATATAATCTGTCAAGATCATTAGAATATGTTAAGTATTGGCAATTTTGTTCCAGGGTGAGACACTGTTGTCAGATTTTATTATGTTCTTTAAGTGGGATTGAAATGTAATTTAAGTGGATAATTCTATTAAATGTGTATATGCTGCCACTCAGTAGTAAACAATAAAAACTGACAATGCTAATCAAATATGACATATACTTTCAATCTTATTGGCATGTAATTCTATTAATCTGCTTGACACTGGAAGTGCTACTGAGATGCTTTACACACTATTTGAACTTTGGACACAATTGAAATATTAATACAATGGCATTTCATGGAAGTGTTAATGGAAATTAGTATGTAATGAAGAAAGAAAAGAAAGACCATTTTCCTTTGACAATGTCATGACATCCCAAAGTACTTTTGAACTGTATAATTAACTAATTTTGAAGTGCAGTTGATGAATGGAAACAGCAGCCAATTTGCAAACAGTAAGTTTCACAAACAGCAATGAGAGCATGCACAGATAAATCTTTCCTTTCATGATGTTGGTTGAAAGATATACATTGACCAAGCCATTAGGGGATCTTTTACATCTAACTGAGGGGACAAATCAGGCTTTGGTTTAATGACTTATTGCAACATTGGCTCCTTTAACACTGTGCCATAACAATACATAAGAGCAATGTTATAAGGCAGCTATATGTAATTTTTATATATACAAGTAAAAATAATACATGAAGTACAAAAAAAGTGCAGTTCTAATGTTCATAAAAGGTGGTATATATAACAATATTATTAGAAAGTGCTAAATACAGGTGAACTATTAATGTGCATTGTTTCACTGGAATGTAACTTATACCAGCAAAATAAATCAGAGCATAACATAATTATGTGGCATACTATGTGATTACAGCATTATATACACTTTCAATGCTCCAACAATATGACAAATGGGCATTGGAACATTTTATACCACTTTATGTCACTTATAAGATTGTGACATATATTTGCTATGCTATTGGATTTTGACACATATTGTTAATGTTATTAGAATGTGATACCTACTAACAATGCGTTTGGAACATGCTACATACTTAAAATATTACTCGGATACAATACGTGCTGACAATGCTGTTACACTTATGTTGGCAATGCAATCAGTCAATGTGGTAAGCTTGAAAATGATATTAAAATCTAATATTTGCAATTAACCTTGTATATATGTTCCCACCAGAAATAAGATGTAATAAAATTGATAATATTAATCAAATAAGATATACACTTGCTATTGCATCAAATGTAATTTTATTAGAAAGATATGCACACAGGCAACACTACTGAAATATTGCACACACTATTTAAATAGATCTTATAATGGCAGTGCCAGTTCAACTCAACTTTGTGTGTTTAGACTTGCGCATTTTGTTTTAAATGGGCATCTTTTAAACTGATAATACCACAGAAGAAAGAGGGGATAACTGGAAGTTAAGTCAACTGACCAAGTAATTGTTTACTTCAATATCCAGCCCAATTGAAAGATTAGGAAATTAACTGTCGAAGGAATGAAAATAAAGTGTAAATTAGAATGGGCAACGTATCAAATCATCTGCTGAAAGAAAAACAAAGCAAGGGTAAAACAGTCTGGACAGCAAAAGAGAGAAACAGGAGGAGTTTAAAACTAAAGTTGATGAAACTTTACAACTAAAACCTGAAGGAATGAGACACCACACTTTAAATACTTAAATTCTAGTCTGAGAGATTGTGACTATTAGTAATTCAATCAAATTATTAGAAGTACCCTGAGATTTGAAAGATCAACAGCTGACTTAGTCTGGTGAATTTAGTTTATTCTTATTACATAAATAAAACAAATGCAAGATTCTTAATGCATTTCAAAGATGAGACAGATAGAATTACCATTCTCACAAAGTCAACAGCTTCCACGTTCCACATGAATTCAATTTTGACTGTCACAGCTGTGCGCAGATGAAGTTGTTGTGGAATTTGTGCATCTGTAACAGTGAACTCCACTGACAACACTTTTATTTTTATGCTTATTATGAAGTTAACATAACCTGAGAGGTCTCTGCTAATAATTTTGAGACCTGCATTGAAATCCCATCTTAGTAACTGGGGAATACAAGTTCAATTAAATTAAACTTAAAAATTAATTACATTTTCTTAAATAAAAATAATTAATTGATTCTAGACTGAAAAGCCACCGCAGGTTGTTCTTCCCTAATCTGATAGTTTTGGGATTGGGCTTGAGCAAGATGAGATAATTTGTCAAATCATGTTTGTTATGTGGGAGTCAGAATAATTAATAAATATTATTTTATATATTTGTAAGAAAAGTCAGCATAAGGTTCTTTAGATCACCACTGACTGTTTTGTGTCACAATGAACCCCTGCAAGTGGTTGCCAGTGTACAACCATGAGAATGTAACTGGCTACAGAGGCAAGAACTTTTAAGCGGCTCTTCCTCACATCATCTGCATCTTTAGCAATGCCTATTAGTTCAGATTGATTATCAATTAGATGTTTCACAAGTCTGTTCAGCATGGAATTGTTTTTATTCTCCTTGAAGTCACAACCAGGAATACATTAATGCAACATCATCTGAACTTTATGCATTGATCTTGCCTTATTTACAGAACATGAAAACCAGCCAGCAATATTGTGCGTTCAGTGGAAAAACTGGTACTGGACCACAGAAATTGACAGACCAGACAGCACTGTGTCAGCGAGGTTCAAACCAACAGTTCTTATGGAGTATTATGTGGGAAAATGCAAACGTGGCATTTTGCCTAGAATGATGGGAAAGCAGTGTGTTATTTAAATGGAGAAAGAGTGCAGAAACAAAAGTAAAAGAAATTGCTGTAGAAACTCAGTAAGTCTGGCAGCATCTGTGCAGAGAAAGCAGAGTTAATGTTTTGAGTCTCGATTTTACAGAAGGATCTGGGAATCCTGGTCCATGAATCACTTCTGATAAGCATGTAGATTTTTCAAAGTGATTAGAAAGGCAAACAAATGTAGGGATTGTTGCAAGAAGAATGGAATGTTAAAGTTGGGAAGTCTCACTGCAACTATAAATGACTTTGGTGTGACTACATTTAGAATGACAACTGTGAACTATTTTTGCCTTCGTTGAAAAAGAAATACAATTGCATTAGCAGTGCAGAGGAGATTCACTTGTTTGAATTCTGGGACAGGAGTGTGGAGGAGAAGGTATTCTTGTCAGGAAAGCTTGGGCCTGCATCCATCGGAGTTTGGAAGAATGAGAGGCAAACTTACTTAAATATACAAGATCTTTCTCTCACAGAAGGTCGTTAGGCTGTGAAATTCTGTTCTCCAGGAAATAGTGGAGGCTTGGTCATTGAATTTATTCGAGGCAGATTTATTTTTGATTGATCAGGGAGTCAAGGCTTATAGGAGTCGGATAAAAAAGTGGGGTTGAGGTCACAACCAGCCCATTCATGATCTTGTTAAAATGGGGAGGGGGGCAAGCTTGAAGGGTTGAATGGAATCCTCCTGCTCCTAAATCCTATGTGTCTACGGTGACAATGCAACTCCTACATTATCATAAACATCCATTTGGTTCACTGGTGTGATTCAGGGCTAGAAATATACCATCCTTATCCATCATGACCTTAATATGACTCCAACCCACAGCAATCACTGAATTATGTTCAAGATGATGCCTCAGGAGTATCTTCTTTTGGACAAGTTTGAATAAATAGGGAATACATGCCAGCCTTCCCAGATGGGAATGAATAAAATAAATGTGATTGCTCACAGCACAATGGCAGTATATCTATTTTGGCAGAACAGGGAGGTAATGTGGACACCATTTTCTCTTCGATCAGCCTATATATTGCTCAGAGACTGTACAGGTGATGGCTCATTCTGAATCATTAGAAATGAGC
The DNA here is from genome assembly GCF_021869965.1 of Rhincodon typus. Taxonomy (NCBI): domain Eukaryota; kingdom Metazoa; phylum Chordata; class Chondrichthyes; order Orectolobiformes; family Rhincodontidae; genus Rhincodon; species Rhincodon typus. The sequence continues at coordinate 34,341,318 of NC_063334.1, forward strand.
TCTCATTCACAGGAAGGGGCTAAGATGCTAAATTAGAGCAGAAACTTAAACTCATAAATGCTATTTACCATCAATATTGATCCACAGGAGGACAAGCACAATGTAGCATCACTAAGCACTGGAATCCCTCAGTATATGAAAGCAGCCAAAACTCCTGGTATTATTCTTGCTTTCTAGCTCATCCATCTAATTAGCTTGGCAAAGAATAATATTTGATGTGCTATACATGTGTAAACCCTCACATCCTTGCCTTCCCAATATTAATAAAGCCTCGGCACCCAAACTACATCAGAGTGCTCTGCGCAGTAATTATTTTGGGTGTTATTAAATTGCCTCTGTCTAATTTGTAATGGAACTCCATCAAAATAGGGAATATTGATTGAAAATGATGATGCACAGCACGGCCAAACTGAAGAATAGGGAAAACTTTGGAAATAAGATAAATAGCAAAATCAGGAAAGAAAATTGCTCCCAAAATTGTTCTATTTTCACCTTACTTCCCAAAAAAAATTCCATTGGTCAATAGTAAAGTGTTTAAATGGAACAGTGTTTCAACATCATTACGGTGATTTGATTAAGCAGTTACTATATGAGCAAGAGTGAGTGAGACAGAAATGAATTAATTTACTGAGATAACAAGGTGTAGAGTTGGATGAACACAGCAGGCCAAGCAGCATCATAGGAGCAGGAAGGCTGATGTTTCGGGAAATTTACTGTAAATTTACATGATTGCTAAAGTATGATATTCATAGCTTTAACCACTAATGCTAATTAACTCTCCCTTAATGCTGTGACATATTGAAGATGAGCTGTACCATGTATCCTTAGCACTTGCTTAAAGACAGGAATACTTAAGAGCCCATTTGTTTCCAGCGCATGAACTTTTGTTTTCTTTCCTCCTCTTTATTCCCTTCAGAGTGCTGAGATATTATAACAGGGGCACAGTATACGCTCTGCTATCTCACCTGAGTGACTGTTTTCAAGTTAAAGCTAAGGCAGAAACTGTTGGAAAGCTAATTGCCCATGAAAACGTCACAGCCTGGAATTCAGCTAACCTAATTTGAAATTGCAAAAAGGTACACAGTCCCGTGCAGGAGTCGGTGGAAAGCAAAAGTAGAAATCCCAACTGCTTCTCCGATACTCTAGTTGGTTCTGTCAATAGCCATTCCAACTCAATAGTTAATTCATCACATTGTATGCAACAAATCTGTAACCTTTCTTCAATTACAAAACATGAAGCATGGTTACCAACAGAGCTATTCTCATTTCTAAAATGTGCAACCTTTCCAAATCCCTTCTTTGACTTAAGTAGCATGTACTAGTTCAGATTTAGCAAGCAACACTTATTGGTAACTTAGCACACACATGCATATGAAGAGTTAATATAATAAAAGGGCATTGTCCTAATAAAAGAAAGAAAAGCAGGTACATACCATTGCAAATTCAGATCATTCACGCTTCAGTGTTGTTCAGTATTCTCAGAATGGACACCATCTTCTATCTGTTCTGACCAAAACAGAGAGAGTTGAAGAATAAATCTCTGTCGCTGAAATCATCCAACTAATCCCTGCTTCAGTCATCAGCATTCTTTGGAGTGCAAGCTTTCTTTCTCCTTTAAAACACCACGCTTGCTGTTTATTCCATCTGACACTCTCTCCTATGGCAGATTCACCAGCCTGTGAGCACTGCCTGACGTTGCCTTATACTTGTTAAATTATAACAATTGGCAGCCTGTGTTTTCCATTCTATAAACTTCAGGTATAGATTATTTTTCACAGCACATGGTTTCTACTGTTTTATTTATCTCGCCCTGTATACAAATTGGCAGCTTCAAATCGTACACAGACAGAAAAGTCTCTTATTACACAGCAAAGCGCAGTTTTTAGTCAAGCATTCATTTGAATGTTTTACTGTTAATCAGATTAATAGAAGAGTGTTCAACATCGGCAAACACATTGTGGGGCAGGCATGATGCTAAAAGAAAATACTAAACAAACCTTTAGACACAAAGTGTTTTCCAGATCAAGTACAATTCCAATTGCCGTAACCACCGATACTCTTGTGATTAACTGCCTTTGCGGAAGGAAAGAAAATGCAACAGAATTGTGTATTTTTTCCCCTGAAGATCTTGAAAAACTATATATACATTTGAATCTTGGGTTATGTTCCCTATTGTGGTTAATAGTTGCCATAGCAACAATCATAGCAGCAGCTGCTGATTTAAGTGTACAAAAATGTTGACTCTAATCCAACAAGCTGCTTTGTGTATCTGTGACATTTATTAAAAGGTAGGGGTAAAAATATGAAACTATCTCGCCTTTTTTATTTTGTGTAATGCCAACGTTGTTCTGGAAAGATTTCTGATAGCATTGGATATTCCCTGGCTTAACTCATTTACTTATGCACATCACCTCCCCTCAGTGTCTTTAGCATGTCAGTTCATAGCTTCTCCAAATGTTGGTGCCTTTACATTCGTTAATTTTTTAAAAATTGTGAATTGCTAACCTATTGGCTAGTTTCCTGACAATGTTATATATGGTGGTATCAGCTCCTCGGCAACTCTGTCCAAAGAATTAGCTGTAGCCTTTGCAATGCGGTGATCTTTTGTAAGTTAAAATCTGAAGTTAGGAAAGAAGCAGCAAAATGTGTTGGAACACATTTGTAGCAATCGGTGTCATCAGCCCTACCGTAAGAAAGAAATATTTACACAGAATTTAAAGCACAGAAACAATGCATTTGGCCCATGAAGGTACCTATGTTCTATAAGCCTCCTTCAATCTGTCCTTTCAGTGTTGTTTATACAAAAATGTCAGAACTCCCTCCCAAATGGCATTATGGGTGTGCCTACACCAAATGGATTCTAATGGTTCAAGATGACAGATTGTCACCACCTTCTCGAGGGCAACTAAAGACAAACAATAATTGCTGACCCAGCCAGCATAGGACACATCTCATGAGTGAATAAAAACAAAACTGATCTAACCCTATCAATTTAAACAATTTTTTTTTCTGAGTGCTTATTGAATTAAATAAACCAAAAGAACTGCAGATGCTGGAAATCAAACAAAAACAGAAATTGATGGAAAACCTCTAAGGAAGGGTCACTGGAGCCAAAATGTTATCCCTGATTTCTCCCCACAAATGCTGCCAGACTTGCTGACCTTTTCTAGCAATTTCTGTTTTTGTGTCAGTGTTTATTGATCTACTTCTTAAAGGCACCTACACTATATATCTCAACTATTTATACCACTCTCTTGGTAAAGAAGTTTCCCCTCAATTCCTTATCAGGTTGTTTAGTGGCCACCTTATATTGATGATGAAACTGAATTTTGAGAAAGGGTAATCGAGCTGAAATTTTGAACTCTGATTTCTCTTTACAGATGCTACCAGACCTGCTGAGCTTTTCCAGCAATCTCTATTTTTATTTTTGATTTAGAGCATCCACAGTTCTTTCAATTTTTACTTATGTTGGTGATGCCTAGTTATGTATTCCACATAAGCAGAAGCATGTGTGCTGTGTCCATCCTATCAAGTTTCTTCCTAAATAAGAGATAACAGAAATTCAGAAATCAGGGTCCAGACCCGAAACGTCAGCTTTCCTGCTCCTCTGATGCTGCCTGGCCTGCTGTGCTCATCTAGCTCTACACCTTGTTATCTCAGATTCTCCAGCGTTGGCAGTTCCTACTATCTCTTCCTAAATAATGCCTGTGGAAGTGTGTAATACAATTAACTTGAAACCGATGAATACTCAGACTCAGCTATTGATTCTGGTTCAATGATCAATTTTTACTCATGAAAAAGTAGATTATCCAGTGAGCAATGGTCATTAGCATCCTGTCTGATGATTGCTGAAGGTAATACAAGATGCCAAACAAAATGAAACTTTCCAAACCCTGACAGCACGTATTTTAACAAACAACACAGCAAAATAGACATGTTTTCAAGACTAAGATTAAACTCTGAATTTAAAAATTGGGTACAAAAATCACTCATATTTTTCACGTTTTCTTACTTTCAGAAAGAGTTCTTAATTAGTCTGCCATTTGCAGTCTTTGTGGACAAGTGATATATTTCTTTACAAAAATCATGACCACTCCCTTTGACTTTTGACATCTTCATTATTTAATTTCTCCTGCCCTTTCAGACATTCGCCCTTCATTCTTCCCCTCCTCCCTCCATTTAACAGCATAAAACTCATCACATTTCTGTCTTCCTTCTGTAATGAAGATGAGCCATATTGTAGTCAAATTTCTCTCTCTACAGATGCTGTCAGACATGCCAAGTATTGCCAGAATTTTTATTTCAAAATTATATAAATCACACAAATTATCTTTCTCATGCCTTTTTTTGTTACTTTTTCACGGAATGTGAACAATGTTGACAAGGCCTGTATTTGTAGGCCAAAACAAAATGCCCCTTAACTGTGAAGCCATTTCACAGCATAGTTAATTGTCAACCACATTGATGTGGATCTGCAGTTACATGTAGGCCAGACTAGTTAAGGGCGGCAAATTTCCTTCCCTGAACGAATTAATCATTCATATTGTTGCTAAAACCAATCAACATAGTATCATGGTCACCATTCATTACTTCCCATGTTTCTTGTAAATAATATGTGGTACATTTCAAATAGCATTTTTTAAAAAAGAAAGTTCATTGTTAAAAAAGCATTTTGAGAGATATAGCACAAAACTATTAACAGTGCCTCCATCAATCAATCATTTGTGCACACAGGAAAACTTCTGTTTAACAAGATTTTGTCACTGAGAGGTAATTTTCTATTGCAGAATGCATTATGTCCCAAGGAACCTGGCTTATGATTCACTGGCATTTGTATTATTTTTAGCATTTTTTTGCATATATATTTTAGCATACTTTTTGTGAATTTTCCATACTCAAAGCTTGCTCTGTACAGTGAGAGATGATAGTGTAGGCAATTTCAATGCATGATAGTCAGATATACAGCAGAACAGATTTTCTTATCAGGAAGGATTTCACTACTGTAAACTGAAATCGGTCACAATTTAAGAAAATTCTGCTTTATATTTGCGTGAATTGACTAATTTAAATATGCTTAAACTTCATGTTTGATTTTCATTAGAAGCTGTCCTCCATTATACAGATAAACATAAACTGACCTTATGTTAAATGGTGTAGTTACAAATTGTGTCTTACTTGAGGGTCATTCTCATAGGGGCTAAAGCAAACAATGTTACATAGTAACAGGAAATTCCATTCCATAATACGGATTATAGAATATTCAGTAATAAACAAATTGAGATGTTTAAAACGATTAAAGCAAACAAGTGGACTGGTAAAGAGAGAGAAAGAAAAACATTCCTCTGCCTAGGGGCTGCAAACCAAACACATCCAAAAAATTTGAAGCTGAACTGGATAATGGGGGTCTGGCGCTATTACGCCAAAATAAACTGGGATGGCGGAGGATGGGGATTGTTGGATGTGGGGAAGTGCAGGAAATGGAAAATTTCAATATTAAGGTTTGGGTGGGAAACCAAGTATTGTAAAAACAAGGTGGGTAAATGGACTAAGGATGCAGATAATCCATGGAAATTTGTACCAGATTCTAGGGACTAAATGGCACACTTCAATTCCTCTAATTCTGCAGACTTGTTGGCATTGACTGAATCAAATTCAAGTACAAAAAATAAATGTTACAAACCTTACAATTTTTGATAAGTCATTCACTTTTGCCTTGCTCTGTGGATGGGGTTGTGTTAGAGCAACCCTGCTCCCAGTCACATTTTGTAACCCCTTCTCAGTCACACTTGCCATAAGTCAACAAGAGTCAAACAGGCAATGGAAATGTGGTGTGAAAGTGGCTAGTGGCAGGTTAATCAAAGCTGCTCCACTGAATGAGAGATTAGCATTGGAATAGTTCCATTCGAGTAGTCTTTGAAGGAAGCGGTGATGACTGAGGTGGAAGGTGGATTTGTTTTGATGCAGCTATGTGACGCTGGAATCTCAGCTCAGAATTTTGAGATCACTCCATAGATTCCATCCACCCTATCTACTTCTGCATTTGTATTGGGCCCTTTGTATTCTGAATCAATCTCAATTTTATCTGTTATATACTCCTAAACTCATCTCTAGAACCAAGACCCCCTTTATATATCACTATCAGTAAAAGTATCTGGCACTTGCCTCTGCAATCTACAATTTCAGGGTCTATTTGACCTCACATCCCAAAATGTCCCTTCAAAATTTGTTTGGTTGCTAAGATTTTTAGTGACTGCATTTGGTAACATGCCTACATGCTGCCTGATGTTGAGATTCCATTTGAAATTAATCTTGGGGTATCTTATGGCTTAGACAGCAACTATAGAAATCTAAATTACCACTTACTAAAATAAATGTATTGAGCACCGTTATCAAAAGAAAATAACATGCTAATTAATATTAAGAGGATATTTCTATGATCAGGCATGGAGTGTTGAAGTAAATATAATGAATTTGTCCACAATATCACAATGACAATTCAGATTCAATGAGCAGTAAAATAAGTAGAATAATTTCAAACATCAATTATCAGCAGCATAGGTCATGTACCGTTATGATTGTGTTATTGAACAATGAGTCCAGAAGACTGGGAAAATGATCTAAGTTCAAATCTATACTAGGACAGATGATGCATTTGACTGCAGTTTATTAAGGGCATTTGAAATTTAAGAAAACTAGAATAAATAATAGTGATCTTGATGCTTTGGGATTATTGAGAAAACTCATTAAGCTCACTAATGTTCTGTAGAGAAGGAGCTTTGCTATCCTTACTCAATCTGACTTCATTGTCACAGCAGATTCATAACAATGTGGGACTCTGAAGTGTCCTTTGAAAATGGCCTAACAAGAAAGCAACTAAGTTGAATCAGGACTACCATTAAAAGCAAGAACAAGTCTGAAGAATCAATCCAGTATCACTGGTTTCAGACACAGCAAAGATGAAGCCATGTATAGTTGATCCTACAAAATCCTACTTGCTAACAACTGCACACTTTCACCCTCAAGAGTTGTTACATAGACTCATCAAGCAACAGTTTGTCATAGTTGTATTCATTAAATCATGCATTTAATCTAATTCCAAACCTGGATGCTAAGGACCATTAGAGTTGTGTTCCACCACAACCTGTACTCTGTACTGAAAATATCCCTTATTCTATTGTTACTATGCCGTGGTACAATGAAGGTGCAGACAAGCACATTAGGAGCAGCACAGGCTGTGTCTAAACAAAAGGTGCCAACCTGGTAAAGTATACATGCATTCCAAGCAGCAGAAACAGCATGCTGTAGGCAGAACCCTCAGCCACCAGATTAGATCAAATCCTGCCATCATCTATGATGAATAATGCCCGCAATTAAACAGCGTACAAGAAAAAGCAACTCCATGAATATCCCTGTTCTCAATTCTGAGTCCATCGCCCAAATTCAAAAGACAAATTGAAGGGTTCAGGATCACCTTCAGCAAGAAAGGGTGAAAGCTTCATTTACCCTCATCTTGACATTCTGCACTTCCATTGAGGTCAACTCAATTCACTTCAGGTGCCATCAAGAAAAGACACAGAAAAAAGCATGGGTCCCAAAAACATCCCAGTTTTGGTACAAAAGACAACACACCAGAATTAGCAGTGTCTCGGGCAAAGGTCTTCCAGTACAGCTACAACAATGGCATTTTGTGCAGCAAGATAGAAACATATTCAGGTTTTGTCCTGTTCACAAAAAGCAGGATAAATCCAACCCAATCAATTATCATTCCACCAGCTTTTACCACCAAACATCAGCTAAAAGACAGTACTGTTAACAATTCCTTCTATCAGGCAACATGTAATTATCAATGACCCATTCAATTTGGGTTCTGCCAGAACTGCTCAGCTCCAGGCTTTATCACAACCTTGATCCAAACATGGATAAAGGAACTGAATTCTGGAGCCAAGGTAAAACTGATGGCCCTTCATATTAAGGTAGTACTTGACCAAACAGAAAAGTGCTATAGAAACTCAACAGGTCTGACAGCAACATCTGTGGAGAGCAAAACAGTCTTAACATTTAGAAGCTCTGAAGAAGAGTCATACTAGACTTGAAAGGTTCACACTGTTTCTCTCTTCACAGATACTTCCAGACATGCTGCATTTCTCCAGCATTTTCCATATTTGTTTCAAATTTCCAGCACCCACTGTATTTTGCTTTTATTGCAGTGTTTGATCAAGCTTGGCAAAATGATACAGGGACCATTGTCTCACCCCATCTCCACTACCACTGCCAGCTAAAAAGCCAGTGGTAAGCTTGCACACAGTCCTGATGTCTGTCCCACATCAATTTAATGTTGGGGTCAGTACTAATTACTTCTACAAGACCTGAAGAAATAGGAGCAGAAGTAGGCCATTCTGCCCCTTGAGCCTGTTCTTCCAATGAATAGTATTGTGGCTGATCCAACATTCCTCACATTCGTTTTCCTGTGTTTCCCAGAAACCTGAGATTTCCCTAATGATCAGGAAATTTTCTATCTCAGCCTTTAATATAGTCAAGGACTCACCAACCCCCCTACCCGCAGTTCTCTGTGGCAAGGCATTTCAAAAGATTTCATCCAACCGAGAATGAATCCCTCTCTATCTCAGTCTAAATTTGTGACCCTTTACTCTGATACTATGTCCTCTGATCCTAGACTTTCTCATGAAGGCAAACATCCACTCCATAATTACCCAGTCAGGCTCCTTCAGAATCCCATATGTTTTAATGAGATCACCTCTCATTCCTCTAAACGTGTGAGTCGCTATAGTCTTACCACACAATAGCTCATTAGAGAGAGATGACTAGTGGTGATTTAACCTGAGGGCCACCATATCTCAGGCAAGGGGAGAGGTTAAGAAGGCAAGTCCTTCATGGTAACATGAGCCGCTGATGGGAATTGAACCATGCTGTTGGCATCACACCGCTTTGCAAACCAACCACCAGCTAACTGAGCTGAACCGAGCCCCATGCTTCTAAATATGAATGAGCACAGTCCCAATCTGTCCATCTTTGCTCATAAGATGATTCCACCATACTAGGACCCATCCTATTGAACGTCCTCTGAATTTGCTCAAATTGAAAAATATCTTTCCTTGAATAAGGGGACCAAAACTACTCTCAGTACTCCAGTTACGGTTTCACCAGCAACTGTACCATTGCTCTAAGACTTCCCTACACTTACACTCCAATCTCCTTGAAATAAAGACTAACATTCCATTAGCCTTCCTGATTACTTGCTGCACCTGTGTGCTAGTTTTCTAGGTGAGACTTCTGCCCCAATCTTTGAAGAAAATCTTACCCAAGAAAGCTATTGTTTCATTAAATGGCTGACAACTCTGCAGTCCCAGCAGCACTAGGTAGGAGTGGTGGCCATTATTGAACCATTCAAACACCAAATCCAAGCTTACAAATTGCATTCAAACAGAAGGCATAAAGCCCAATTATAAAACCCAGTCAAGTGCTTTCCCTGAAGTGAGGTCAAATCACGACATCAACTATCTAAAACCGTGTGATTTCCAAGAAATGTCTTGTTGATAAAAAAAAGATGCTTGAATGCACTTTTTTTTAAAAAGTTCAATGAAAAGATGCAGGTATCTCTGTGACACTTCAAACCTAGGCCAACAGAAATGAAATGTCTTAGTAATAGCCTAAAAAGGCCTAAACTGTCCAGAGCCTCCCCTAACTCTAGTTAAATTTCAAAAATTTGGGAGTGAGTGGGTAGGAAGTTGGAAGGTCACCTGATGGGTATCATGAGCTTTGCCTTCTTTTACACCTGCCAACAGGAAAATACAAAAGTCAGTTTAAATATCAGAAGTGAAATTGAAGTCATTGTCAAATGGGTTGGGGGGGCATAGGGAAGGTTCTTGGCTGGTTGAAGTTATTATTTGTACAAAGAATGGTAGTTGGTTGGTATTGGAGGGCCATCATCACAGTCCAGGACTTGATGCAAAATGCTCTCTGGTATTACTCCAGGTCCAAATATCTTCAATTACTGAGAGTCATAGAGTCATACAGCACGGAAACAGGCCCTTCAGTCCAATTCATCCAGGCTAACCATATTAAACTAGTCTCATTTGCCTGTGTTTGGGCTATATCTCTCTAAACCCTTCTTATTCATGTACCTGTCAAATTTTTTTTAAATGTTGTAATTGTACCTGCCTTTACCACTTCCTCTGGCAGCTCATTCCATACACGCACCACTCTGTGTGAAAAAGTTGTTTCCCTTTTAAGTCTTTCCCCTCTCACCTTAAATTACCTTATGCCATCCAGTTGTGGAATCTCATACCCTTGGAAAATAACTTTGGCTATTCATTTTGTCCATGCCCCTCATGATTTTATAAACCTCCATAAGGTCACCCTCAGCCTCCTATGCTCCAGGGCAAAAAGTCCCAGCCTATTCAACCTCTCCTTATAACTCAACTTCTTCAGTCTTGGCAACATCCTCGTTGTAATTTTTCTGTCCGCTTTCTAGTTTAACAACATACTCCTTATAGCAGGGCAACCAGAATTGTGTGCAGTTTTCCAAAAGTGGCCTCACCAATGTTTTATACAGCCACAATATAACGTCCCAACTCCCATACTCAATGCTCTGACCAATGAAGGCAGCATACCAAATGCCTTCTTCACCACCATGTCTATATGAGATGCCACTTTCAAGGAACTATGAACTTGCACCCCTAGGTCCCTCTGTCAACAACACTCCCCAGAAAAGAGAATGTTTCCTGATGATTGCAAAAGTGTCCAGTTCCAAGTAAACATCTCAAATAACTGAAATAACATGTGATAATTTACACATCACAAACATCAAACAATGACCATTATTGTAACTATGCTGGTCATATAAAGATTCTAATTACAAGAGCGCATCAGAGACTGGGAATTTTGTGACAAATAACTTGCCTCCTGACTCCAGAAAGCCTGTTTACCATCTACAAGGCACGAGTCAGGAGTATAATGGAATACTCCAAATACCAGGATGAATGAAGCTCCAACAATACTAAACAAACTTCAGATCTTCCACTAGCTGCTTCAATGCTTCCCCTCACTATGCAGTTAGAAATGGAGGTGTTCAATGATGATTTCACAGTTTTCAGCATCATTGGCAACCGCTCAGATACTGATGCATGCTGTATCCATATTCAGCGAGAGTAGCACAACAGTATCTTTGAACTGATAAGTGACAAGTTACATTTGCGTCACACAAGAGTTAGGCAATGACAATTCTCGATGACAGAGAATCTTACCATCTTTCCATAATTTAAAATAGCATCACTATCACTAATCCCCCACTATCAAAATCCTTGGTTGCCATTAACAAGAAACCAAACTAGATCAGTCACATGAATGCTATGATTCTAAGAGCAGGTCAGAGGATGAGTTCTGAGATGAATAACTCCCCACCTCACTCCCCAATGCCTGTGTGCCACGTACAAGATTAGAAGTATGGTAGAATACGCTCTACTTTCCAGGATGAGTGCAGGTTAATTGGAAACTCAAGCTTGACACCATCCAGGTAAAAACAACCTTTTTATTGATAACTCATCCATCACCCTAAATGTTCACTCACTGCAACACCAGTGCACTGTGCCTGCTATAATTTAGCATCGAGAAGATGCACTGCACTAACTCACTAAGTCTCCTTCAGTACCATGTTACAAACCATGCAACATGTGCCACCAAGTAGGACAATGATTTTAGCCCATTGGTACATGATCATTTCCCAAGTTCCCCTCTAACTGACACATGATCCTGACTTGAAAATATATCAGCATTCCTTAACTGCAACTCAGGCAAAATCATGGAACTCCAGCCTAACAGCAGTTTGGGAGTACCTTCACCACATGAATTGTAGTGGTTCGAATACGTGGTTAATCACCATCTTCGCAACAGGAAGTCATTTAAGACTTGCTTTGCCAGTGCCAACCACATCCTGTGAAGGAATAATGCAAAAATCATAGTATTATTTTATTTAGTATGTAATTATGGTGAGAGATATTAAGAAAAGATCGCAACTGTTGACTCCGCCCTACATTGGCTTTAGATCAGGTAATGGCTCAATTTAAACATTTTCAACCGGGTTTTCAAATTCTGACATTGCCTCAATCCCCTGTAGCTCTGTGACCTTCTCAAGCCCAAGACCCTCGGTGCTCAACATTAAATCTCTTTTTTCTCCTTTAACGTGTTCCTAACCTTTCTCTCATCAACCGTTCGGTCCTCTATCTTAATATTTATTTGTGCGGTTTGGAGTTGATTTTCTTTGATATTGCTCCTGTTTAGTGCATTGTATTTTTTGTTGTATCTTTCTACCACAAGCCGGTAGGATGAATGACTGCACAACCTATGCAACAGCTTTCTAACTGAAAATTATTAATGTAGGCTGTCACATTTAGCATCGTAGGCTGCTTTTGAAGTAACATCTTTCACAAGGATACACATAGTATCCTTTATATTATGCAATTGATTTATGCCTGGAACTGTCTGTTTTACAATGTGTGATGTTGCCAAGTGCACACATAATTAGGTTAACGGCAGGAGACAGAGAATGGTGGTGGAGGGTTGTTTTTCAGACTGTTACCAGCAGTGTTCCACAGGTATCAATTCTGGGTTCTCTTTTGTTTGTCATTTATAGAAATGATTTGGATGAGAATATAGAAGGCATGGTTAGTAAGTTTGTGGATGACACCAAAATTGGTAGCATTGTAGACAGTGAAGAAAGTTTTCTAAGATTCCAAATCGTGATCAAATGGACCAATGGGCTGAAAAATGGCAGATGGAGTTCAATCTGGATAAATGCGAGATATTGCATTTTGGTACAACAAATAAGGGTACGGCTTATACAATTAATGGTGGGGCCTTGAGTAGTGTTGTAGAACAGAGGAACCTAGCGGTTCAGTTACATAATTCTTTGATGTTTGCATAACATGTAGACAGGGTGTTTAAAAAGGTGTTCGGCACGCTTGCCTTCATTGGTCAGTTCTTTGAGTATAGGAGTGGGAAGTCATGTTGAGGTTGTACAGGACATTGGTGAGGCCACTTCTGAAATATCATGTCCAGTTCTGGTCACACAGTTAGAGGAAGGATATTAAGCTGGAAAGGGTTCAAAAGAGATTTACCAGAATGTTGCCGGGTATGGAAGGCTTGAGTTATAAAGAAAGGCTGGATAGGTTGGAAGTTTTTTTCACTGGAGCGTAGGAGGTTGAGAGGTGACCTTATAGAAGCTTAAAAAATAATGAGGGGTATGGATAGAGTTAGTGGTATTTGTCTTTTCCCTTGGATGGGAGATTTTGGGGTTAAGGGGCACATTTTTAAGGTGAGAGAAGAGAGATTTAGAAAAAGACAGGGGTAAATTTGTTTTACACAGAGGGTGATTAGTGTGTAGAATGAACTTCCTGAGGAAATGGTGGATGTGCGTACAATTATAATATTTAAAAGACATTTGGATAAGTACATGAATAGGAAAGGTTTGGAGGAATATGGGCCAGGAGCAGGAAGATGGGACTAGTTTAGTTTGGGATTATGTTCAGCATGGACTGGTTGGACCGAATGGTCTGTTTCCGTACTGTATGGCTCTATAAAGTTGTTGACTTGCTCGCCAAACTGGCTTTCTTTCATTCAGACGTTTCAGCACCATGCTAGGTAACATCATTAGTGAGGCCTCTGATGAAGCAATGTTGTTCTACTCTGCGTGGAATTTATACTTTCTGGTCTGTCATGGTGAGTCGTGTCATTTCTGGTTTTGTTCTGTATGGATTTGTATATAAGGTCCAATTCTATATGTTTGTTGATTGCATTATGGGTTGAGAACCATGCCTCTAGGAATTCCCGTGCATGTCTATGCTTGGCTTGGGCTACTATGGTAATGTTTTCCCAGTTAAACTGATGGTCTTCATTGTCCAAGTGTACTGATATTAAGGAAAGTTCATGTTGTTTTGCTGCTGGCTGACGTTCGTGTATTCTGATAGCTAGTTTCCTTTCTGTCTGAACGATGTAATGTTTGTGGTAGTCATTGCATTTTATATTTTGTATTTTGTAGACTACGTTCGTTCTGCATGCCATGGAAATGGGGTCTTTAATCCTTGTGAGTGTATTTGTCATAGAGTGGCTATGGGCTTAAGGGCCACCGTGATTCCTATTGGTCTTAGGAGTCTCGTTGTCAGTTCCGATATGTTCTTGATGTAGGGCAGTGTGGCCAGTGTGTTAGAGTGGACCGTGTCCTCTTGTTGTTGTCTATTTCGTAGGCACCTGCAGATGAATTTTCAGGGATATCCATTCATAGCAAAGATTTTGTATACGTGCTCTTCCTCTTTCCTGTGTAGTTCTGGAGTGTTGCAGTGAGTGGTGACCCATTTAAATAATTGTCCTATTGAAGCTTTGTTTGTGGACATTGGGGTGGTTGCTGTGGAAGTTGAGGATTTGGTCAGTGTGGGTTGCTTTCCTGTATACTGAGGTTTGGAACTCCCCGTCGGTCATACATTCAACTCTGACGTGTAGAAACTGAAGCTGATTGTTGTTTTCTTCTCTCATGAATTTAATCCCAGCAAACACTTTATTGATGAGGTGGTGGGTCTCTTCTACTTTGGTGCATTTAATGATGACAAATGTGTGGTCCACGTACCGGATCCACGTTTAGGTTGAATGAGGCAGAGGGTAGTGTGTTCTAGTCTTTGCATGACTGCCTCTGCGATGAGTCCTGAGATGAGTGACCCCATGGGTGTGCCATTGATCTGTTTGTATACTTGACTATTAAAGACAAAGTGTGTAGTGAGGCACAAGTCTAGTAGTTTACAGAACATGCAGAACCAACGCAGTCTAAAAAGTACCATGCAACGACTGCCACAAGCATTACATCCGACACACAGGAAGGAAACTAACCATTAGAATACCAAAACATCAGCTGGCAGCAAAACGACATGAACTTTCCTTAATATCAGTACACTCAGACAATGAAGGCCATCAGTTAAACGGGACAAGGTAACTATAGTAGCCCAAGCCAAACATAGACAGGGAATTCCTGGAGTCATGGTTCTCAACCCATAATGCAATCAACAAACATATAGATTTGGACCCCATATACAAACTCATACAGAACAAAACCAGAAATGACACTACTCACCATAACAGACCGGACAGTATAAATTCCAAGTGGAGTAGAACAACATCGCTTCATCGGAGGCTTCACCGATGATGTCACCTAGCGTGGTAATGAAATGTCTGAACGAGAACAAGCCAGCTCGGCGAGCAAGTCAACAAGTTTACCCAAAACCTGAGCTACAAATCTTTGCTAAAACCTTAATCTATGACTCTATTTCACACTTGTATGGTGAGACCAACTCTTTCATAGCAAGACCTTTCATCTAATACATGTATGCAATTATTACAAATTACGATCACATGTAATTCGCCTGTATAAAATATTTATTTGTTTCTGTTCCCCCCATTTCAGAAACACCTAGTTTGATTGTATATATTCTTTGAGGTTTTGGCATATGGTCTTATGCTTCCAACCAGCCCTGGCTCAGTCACACAACATTCTTCCCCAGCTCCAATATTGCATAATTAAAAATTAAAATGTTCTGTAATTAAAAAGAACATTTGTTAAATATCCCTTATGATTTTCTCTTGGGATTGCTAGCATAGTGATCATAAAATTAAAGTTTAATTCCCAACATCTATAATCTCCTTAACTCCAGCAACTCCCTTAGATCTCTGTCCTCTGCAAATTCTGAGCTCCTGTGATTTCTTGGCTTTAACCATTCAACAATTGGTGGTTATGCTTCAAAATTAGGCCTTAAACTCTGGAATTCCCTCCCTAAATCTTTGCCTCTCTCTCCTCCTTTAAGTCCCTTTTTAAAGGGTATCTTGCTCACAAAGTGTTTGATCATTTGACTCCAGTATCTTTAAAAAGGGTTTGGCGCCCAGTGGTGTTTAATAATGTTGCTATGAAGCACTTTGGCACTATGGAAACCATCATGTTTTTACTGTTAATGATCCTGGGACAATCCTATTCCCATTCCATAGTGAGAGACTAAGAATGAGAATAGGCAGCCTGTTTCTCTCACAGTTCTTACGCTTTAGATTGTTGCAAGTGCATGCAGTGTGGTGATCCTTTGTACTTCTGATTTTGATTTCTCTTTCGGTGCTGAATGGAAACTGCCCCAAATTTGATCTGGACCTCCTCTTTGCCTCAGCAAGAATGCATTGCCCCTTGCCCCATTGCTCTTGCATTGCCCTGTATGAAGGCTGTGAATCCAGGCACTTCCATCCTTGCTACCATATGTCTTCAATTTCTAATATGACGAACACACTGCAAACAATGTTAAGAAAATCTAGTTCAAAACTCAATCTTTATCTAATTGTTTTAACATGCATTTGGTATGAGATTTAATCTTTACGGCTCTTACACTCTCTCACACCCACACCAACAAACGAACATAAATTGGTGTCCAGATTGCTTCTGTCCAGTGTATCATAGACTCATATAACACAAGCCTGTACTAGCTAATTAGCTGCAGTCCTCTGTTCTTTACAAATATGCCACAACATCTATCATAACATAAAAAACGAACGCAATAAATAGTAAACTTCCAACATCTAGATGTCTGATGGCATTTTTTCCCCCAAAACAAATACCACAGCCAGGTGGCCATGACCTTTACTAAGCAAAACATAACGTTTTCTGTGGGAGCACTATTTGTAAAACATTGTACAAACGCTCAACTAATACGAAAAGTATGTCAAAATGAAACCGGAGAGTGAAATCTGGCAGATCAGGTTGAAATTTTGCTTTCAATTACCTTTGATATTTTCACTGTGGCTCAATGGGTAGCAATCTTGCCTCTGAGTCACAGGGTGCAAGTATCATTCCAAGATGTGTACGCAAAAATCAGTGTTTGAACTCCAGTGCTGTAACGGTTGCAGAAGTCAGAAGTCACGTCTTTCAGATGAGAAATCAAACTAAGGCCACATCTGTAATCTCTAGTAGCTGTAAAATGTAAAATAGTGTTATTTTTAAGAAGAGTGTGGGAGTTATTGCACTGCCCTGGTAAATATTTACCACTCAATCAACATCATGAAAACAGATTATCTGGTCATTATTGAACTGCTGTTTGTGGGAAATTGCTTGTGTGTGCAAAATTGGCTGCTCTATTTCATAGACTACAACAGTCATTGTGTTTCAAAATTACAGAATGAACAGTAAAACACTTTAAAGTGTTTTAAAGTGTGTTGTGGTCATGAAAGTTCTTTATTTACAACTCTTTCTTTTCTTGTCCCAAATCAATGGAGCATTACCACAAGAAACAGGGCCATTTTGCCTCTCAAATCAGTGCAAGTTCAAAGCCCTACACAAGCTGCCTAGTTAAATATCACTGATGTTCTTCTGTAGGGGCCACAGCAGTGAAAGGAGCTTCACTTGAGCATGAAATTCATATTCAGCCATTTATTGACAACACAGAGGAAAGTGGATCAATGGCAGATGCTTGCAGTTAAAAATGCCAATAATGCCAAGAAATGGCTATATCCATTTGTGGCCACAAAACTGGCGCACCTGCATTCAATTTGAAATCACCAGTCATTTCAGTTAAATGTCAGCATGATATTGCAACATCTAGCAGTTACTTCTGAGAACTGGCCACTCTCCATGAGCGAGTTGGAAGTATATCTTGGCAGTTTCTCAGGCTGTGCAGGGTATCACAGCTGAGATCAGTATTGCCATTACTG
The DNA here is from genome assembly GCF_021869965.1 of Rhincodon typus. Lineage (NCBI taxonomy): Eukaryota > Metazoa > Chordata > Chondrichthyes > Orectolobiformes > Rhincodontidae > Rhincodon > Rhincodon typus. Next base: position 34,359,057 of record NC_063334.1, read on the forward strand.
CACAGCCACAATTGCAATCTCCACTAGATGTGAAGGCTTTGAAGACTTCCAATTCTAAAACAGACCCAACTGTGAGTTTTCTCCACCATTATCCCTGATTGAGATCAGAGAAGACATCTTAGGTCAGGGACTTTCTAGATCCGCATAGATCAGTTTCACATAAGAATGTGTGCTTAAGTACTGAAAGTTAAAAAACACTGACATTCATATCCTCACAATCTCAAGATGTTTCCATAAACTGATATTGGAGATAGCAGCCAGATTGAGGACAACTATACCCCATAAACAGCAATGTGGTAATGACCATATAGTTTGTTTTTGGTAATGTTGGTTGAGGCATTTATGTCGATCTTGATGTGCTCCAAACCATAATTCTTAACAGCCAGATGAGAGGTAATTGGGGTTTCATTTTAATGCTTCATGTGAGAATTCCTTTGCCAACGTTGCACTCCTTCATTAATGTGCTGCAATACCAGCCTATCTTTTCTGCCGGAGTCTCTAGAGTGGGACTAGGACCAACAGCCATCTGAATCAGAGGAATGGCTGCTATCCATTGACACAAAGCTGACATATGACGCTGGGCAACTGTGTAAGCATTTATGTTGGACCTTCAATAAGTGAAATGTAGGTCACAACCACAATAATACATTAATTGCCCCTGCCACTTGTCTAGGTCTGCACAGTGCATGAAACACAGAGCACACTGTCTATTCATTTCATGCAACAGTACAGAATCTGGTAGCAGCATCTTCAGTTTATGCATTATTGCTCTGTGTGGTTGGGGCTGTAAGAGTCAACGGTATTTTGAGGGTTTCTTCAGTGACTTAATTTGAGGACTTGGACAACCATGATCCTGAAATGGAGTGTATATCTCAAAACAAATGAGGTGTTGTGATTCATCTGCACAAGCATAGTTGCACCCAAGATATCATGCCAGCTCCAGCTTTCTGCCCATGGAAGCTTTTAACTCAGAATATTCTGAGAAAGAAAAGTAAACTTTAAAGAAATGTAAGTTGTCTACTAGAAGCACAGAGATTACTCAACCAATAAGAAAACATAAAACCTTGTCCTGTACAAACAGCAAAAACCTCATTCAGAAAGAATCACTGACATGATTGGTGTATCATATTTTGCTTTCCTGTTCTTTTTACACCTTTACAATGGACATTAGGATTCTCAGTGACTCCTTTGCACAAAAAGTAAAACCTTATAAAACAGCTTAAACACTGCAAATATGCCAAGAAACATCACATAAGTGCAATTATATAGAAAAAAAACAGGACGAATCAAACCCAGCCAATTATCGTCCCATCAGCCAACTGTTGATCATCAGTAAAGTGATGGAAGGTGTCATCAACAGTGCTTTCAGGCAGCACTTGTTGAGCAATAACCCCTCAGTGATGCCCAGTTTGGGTTCTGCCATGGCCACTCAGCTCCTGACCTCATTACAGCCTTGGTTTAAAAACGGACAAAGGAACTGAATTCCAGAGGTGAGGCGAGAGTGACAGCCCTTGACATCAAGGCTGCATTCGATGCAGCCTTAGCAAAAGTGGAATCAGTGGATATCGGGGGCAAACTCTCCACTGATTGCAGTCATCCCTGGCACAAAGATGGCTGTGGTTTTTGGAGATCAGTCATCTCAGCTCCAGGGTATCTCTTGTAAGGGTTCCTCAGATATGAAGGTACTGGCGTTGGACCGGGGTGGGCAAGGTCAAAAATCACACAACACCAGGTTATAGTCCAACAGATTTATTTGAAGACACAAGCTTGCAGAGTCTCGCTCCTTCTTCAGGTGTCAGTGAGAGAGGTGGTATCAGACACAGAATTTATAAGCAAAAGCTCAAAGTGTCATCGAACTGATGCGAATGTATAGAACAAACCGAAGATGGTTGTTAAATCTTTAATCAGTTAGAAAGGAATAATATGCAAATCCCAGAATTTCTTTCAAGTCACTGTGCCAAGATAACTAAAGATTTTATCAGTGTGCCAGAGGTGACATCTCAGGTCAGACAATGCATTTTAGGTGAGAGGCCCTGTTTAGAATCTGGCTCTGTATTAACTTGGAGTCAGACTGTTTTTTATTTCCATAGTAGGAATTTATAAGATGACACATTGACTGCCTACAAATTGTGCACTTTTTGAACAAAATAGAATGTATCTGCAATTACAACTCTGCAAATGCAAATTCACCCTATAGTTTTGTGTGTGTGTGTCTGTGTGTGTGTGTGTGTGTGTGTGTGTGTGTGTGTGTGTGTGTGTGTACATGTGTCTATGTGTCTGTGTACACATGCGCATGCTTGAGAGAGTGTGTGTATGAGAGAATTTCTGTGTGAATATGTGTGAGAGTAAGTGTGTTTATGTGAGAGGGTGTGCGTGCATGTGTATGCACATTTGAGAGAGAGAGAATGCATAGTGTTGTGGGGTCACCTGTAGTGCAACATGAACCGAAGATCCCAGTTGAGGCTGTCCTCTTGGATTCCAAACTTGGCCATCAGCTTCTGCTTGGAGACTCTGTATTGTTGTGTGTCCTGAAGTCCGCCTTGGAGGATGTTTACCCAAAAATCCGAGGTCAAATGTCCTTCACCACTGAAGTATTCCCCAACTGGGAGGGAACGTCCCTGTCTGACAATTGTTGCGCAGTATCCATTCATCCGTTGTTGTAGCGTCTGCATGGTTTTGCGAATATACCGTGCCCGGGGCATCCTTGCCTGCAGTGTATGAGATAAACAACATTGGCCGAGTCACATGAGTATCTGGTGGGTGCACATGGTGGGTGGTGTTCCCACGTGTGATGGTAATGTCCATGTCGATGATCTGACATGTCTTGCAGAGGTTGCCATGACAGAGTTGTATGGTGTTGTGGCCGATGTTGTCCTGAAGGCTGGCTAGTTTGCTGTGAACAATGGTTTGTTTAAAGTTCGGCGTTTGTTTGAAAGTGGCAAGTGGAGGCGTAGGGAAGATCCTGGCGAGGTGCTTATCATCATCAATAATGTGTTGAAGGCTGTGAAGAATATGGCATAGTCTCTACGCTCCCGCGAAGTACTGGACAATGAAGGGTACCTTATCGGTCGTATCGCACATCTGTCTTCTAAGGAGGTCATTACGGTTTTTCACTATGGCATGTCGGAACTGGCGATCGATGAGTTGAGCATCATATTCTGTTCCTATGAAGGTGTCCTTCAGCATCTTCAGGTGTTCATCGCGTTCCTCCTCATCTGAATGGATCCTGTATATGCATAGGGCTTGTCCACAGAGGATGGCTTTTTTTTTAATATGTTTAGGGTGGAAGCTAGAGAAGTGCAGCATCATGAGGTTATCCGTGGGTTTGTGGTAGAGTGAGGTGTTCAGGTGTCTGCATGTGTCCAAGAATGAGATTGATTCTACAGAGTAGTCCATGGTAAGTCTGATGGTGGGATGAAACTTGTTGATATCTTAATGTAGTTATTTCAGTGAATATTGTTTAAATGTTCTTGTAAAGAGGTGACAAAAGTTGTCTGGTTCAATTTCTGTGCAATGCCTCAACCAATCAGAATCAATCTACCTGGTCTTGGGGTCAAATCCATCTGACATTCAGCTAGATCATGGCTGATCTGATGTAGCCTTAGCTCCACTTTCCTGTCTGTCTCCACGACTCTCAAGTCTCCTCTCAATCAAAAATCTGTCCAACTTGGCTTTAAAATATTCAATTATCTAGCCCCCACAGTTCATTGGCAGAGAGAATTCCAAACGCTAATGACCTTCTGAGATATACAAAATATCATGCAAGGACTGTGAGAAACATTACATAGAACAAACTGGAAGAAAACTGACAATAAGGATATAGAAACACCAACCAGCCACTAAGAGACATGACCAATTCTCACTGGTCTCAATACACGGACAAAGAAGGACATGAATTTGACTGGGACAACACATCCATAATAGCACAAGCCAAACAGAGACATGCCACGGAATTCCTGGAGGCCTGGCATTCCAACCGGAACTCCATTAACAAATACGTTGAACTGGACCCAATATACAAACCACTGAGAAACAGAACAACCACTCTAGCAAACTGAGGCACGTAAATAACAAGCGGGACAGAACACCAGTGTTTCACCAGAGGCGTACTGATGATGTTACCTAGCAGTGTGACGAAATGTCTGCAATCAAACACACCAGCTCGGCGGGCAAGTCTACAACCAGTTACTCCTCTGAGTTACCTTATCTGAGTCTTAAATGGAAGATCCCTTGCCTTGGACATCCAGAATAAACAAAAATGTGTATCAACCATGACAGTCAGAGCGAGCTCTTGGTTCCGTCTGTCATGAAAAGGACAAATGCTGATTACATTTGCTTTCTGGGTGCAGATGAGTACTGGTGTTCTACCATTCAATTGTTTAGGTTAGACATTTATTATAATTGTTAACTATAATTATATTTCAGTCGGTCAACATAAGTGTCACTACTCAGTGGTCAAGTTCCTTATTGAATCAATAATGAAGAGCCAAGAAATATCAAACCAATCTCGCCATGTTTTCTTCTAATCAGTGCTCCTCCTTCCTACAATAACATGATGTTGATCTGACGTGTTCCTTCATCACTTATCAATCAGCTGAGGTTAAGGTCATTAAACATGACTTAACTGTGTTTATTGTTGCCTACACCTCCATAACATTTCTGCTGTCCCTCACATGAGACATTAAAGCACAACCCTGGCTCTCCTTCCAAGCAGACATAAAGGACCCTATGACACTATTCAAAGCAGAAAGATCACCCTAGTGCCCTGAATATTTAGCCTTCACCCAGTACATAACAAAGATAACCCGTCATTATATCACCTCAGTTTGTTGGAGCTTATTTTGTTCAAGTCATATGATTTCCTACATTACAGCAGTGACCATACTTCTGGAAATACTTCATTGACTGCAAAGCACTTGGGGCAAACTATGGTCAGCAAAGGTGCTACTTAAATGCTGATCGCTATCATATACATTAAAATAAATATTCGCCCAACATTACTTCGGGACTGAAATTCCAGGTTAAATTCAGATGCATTGTGGAGCTTGATCACATTCACCTTGATGAGATCAATTCATCACGTAGATGTTAAAGTTTTAATGATCACTCCCTTTCCCAAGGCATCCTTTTTTTAGGATTCCCTAGGCATTCCTATTATTGCAATATAGTCCCCCATTTAACTTTCACCAATTAGCTTTAGTACATTATTTACTTAATATCACTTTTAGGTTTTAGCCTGACTCTTATTAGTTTGGTGCATTCTGTTTGCTCCCTGAAGCTAATAGCTTTCCCATCCCCATGTTTGCTATTCCTCCAATTCTCTTGTTGATTTCTAATATGACCATATCCCCACAATTAACTCTCAGTTTGAGAAATCAAAGATATTTGATAAAGAAGCTGTTTCTCAGATATGCGATATTTGACATTCACCTAAATAAGTCTTAAGAGTCACTTGAATACTATGAGTTCTTCCAGAACCATGACTTTCTTCATGCCCTCAAATTTATTTTGTTTATATTCGATGATCAGCATCACTGGTCCCATAACATTTCTTTCTTCTCTGCAAATTCAATCAATTTTGGATTAGGTTTCTTTCTTATGGCACTAAACTTGTAAGCTCAGGAATAAGCTTATAAGCATTGAATATTGATTTTTTTGTGACAAACGTGTTACACGCTCATAGTTGTACATGTCAAGATACTCTATTATTAAGGTCTAAACATTTTTTTAGTAATTTCATCTTGTCACTATCTTTTCAAGTGAGATGAAATACCTGCCAACTCCTTTAACTAAATTTAGGCATTAAATACAGATTTATATTTAAATAAAACCGCTCATTTGAACCAGAATTATCCTCTGAGGTACTATATCCTCTTTCTTCCTTTATTCTAAACTTTTCTCTGGCCAAATCATGTAATCAATTTCCCACTCCCTGTCAATATTTTGAAAATTTAACTTCCCTTTCCATTTTTTTTAACCCTCACTCTCTAATTCAAACTTTACTTAAGGTTCTCTTTTCCGTTATTTCTCTACTCTACATTGTTCTTCTCATTTTCTTCCATTTCAAGTATTTTTCATTTCTAATTGAATTTTAGCTAATTCTGGAGCTTACAAATTCATTTCAGGTTTCTTTCATTTTATTTATAGATGTTAGGAAATCATTTTAAGCATTGTAAACATAATTGATGCTCCTTTTACTCATACCTTTAATTTACCTGTTAACTTTGAGTGTAGCCTTAATCAAAGATTTCAAGTAATCTGTGATGTCTTCCACTCCCATAAAAATCTTCGCAAAAGCCAAAGTTATTCCGAAATTCCAATACACGTAACGTACCTCACAACAACTCTTCCTTCTCCATCTCTAGTGCCTTCCAATATATCAATTTCTTTTGAAGCTTCATCGATCCCTCTTAAACTAACTTTTATGCCAGATGAGCCCGCACTTTATGATTCCAGTTGATGGTCAAACTGGACAACACTAATCTGCGTGAATCTTGGCTTGATAGTTTTATTAGTGCAGGTTGGTTACCCTGATAAGTCATCATTGGACATATTCACATAGGACTGCCACTGCTCTGTCAACAAAAGAAGAAAGATAAAAATAAACCGATATAAAAAGGCAATTTAGAAAGATCAGAACACAAACAGCAAACGGAAAAATTCAACTGTTTACCCAATTATACCTTTTAGAGGCAGTCAATCCCAATAAAGTATTGCTTCTATCTTAACTTTTTAATTTCTTACTAAACTAACAAGGTTGCAAGGAGTTATTTTGGTGAGTTTCTATACATTCACCATATGACATCCTCTCCATTATTATCTCTCCCCAACACCAGCTACTTGGCTGGTTTTCTTTACAGAAAAGTCCTGTTTACCAGAACAGTTTTAAGACTTCTTTCCAGCTCTCAAATCCTGAGTTGCCAATAATTAAATGACCCTTCCACTGGTTTCAACTATATATCTTCTCAACAGAAACCTGTTTGTGGCCCAGTTACATTTTTCTTCATGTCATATAACTTTGCAAATGTTTCATCAATGAATTCTGCTGAGGTTGTAGACTTGCTCGCCGAAATGCTGGGTTTGGTTGCAGACGTTTCATCATCCTGCTAGGTAACATCATCCATGCACCTCCGGTGAAGGAGGCACACCAATGATGTTACCTTCACCAGAGGCGCACTGATGATGTTACCTAGCAGGGTGACGAAACATTTGCAACCAAACCCACCGGCTCAGCGAGCAAGTCCACAACCTCATCCATAACCCGAGCTACAAACCTTCCTGAAAACTTTAATGAATTCTGTTGTTAGTTTATCTAGTCATTTATCTTAAGTCACATGCTGTCTTGGAAAAGATGTTCAAAAACACCATTGAAAAATGACTTCTGACTTCCTAAGACAGTCACCTTCACAGATCTGAAACCAAAAACCCATTGACCTTAACTGCAAAGTCCAAATTTTCAATTTATATATTGTAAATCTTTCTCACATATCAACAAATGTAGAAAAAATTTGCAAACAATTAAGGTTTAAATAACTCTTGTCCAATTGAAACATCAGGAAGTGATATCCTAATGTGTTTTGTAAATGAGATGCATATCTTTACATGATTGGAGATAAAATATATTTCCCAACCAGCAAAACCATTTAACCAGCATTGAGTTAAATACAGACCAGTGAGGCTGATGTCAGTGGTGGGTAAACAGTTGGATGGGATTCTGAGAGACAGAAGCTACGTGCATTTGGAGAGACAAGGACTGATTAGGGATAGTCAGCATGGCTTTGTGTCTCACAAACTTGGTTGAACTTTCTGAAGAGGTGACCAAGAAGACAGATGAAGGCAGAGTAGTAGAAGTTGTCTACATGCACTTTAGCAAGGCCTTTGACAATATTCCGTATGGTAGACTGGGTGGTAAAGTTAGATTACATAGGATCCAGGGAGAGGTAGCCAATGTGATACAAAATTGGCTTGATGTTAGGAGACGGAAAGTGGTGGTAAAGGATAGTTTTTCAGACTGAAAGTCTGTGACCAGCGGTGTGCTGCAAAGATCAGTGCTTGGCCCCTGTTGTTTGCCATTTATATAAAGGATTTCAACAAGAGTATAGGAGACATGGTTAGCAAGTTTGAGGAATACACCAAAATTGGTGGTATAATGGACAGTGAAGAAAGTTATCTAAGAATTTAACAGCATCTTGATTAACTGGGCCAGTAGGCTGAGGAATGGCGGATGGATTTTAAATGTTAGGTGTTGTATTTTGGTAAGACAAACCAGGGGAGGAGTTACACAGTTAATGGTAGGGCCTTGGGCAGTGTTGCTAAACAGAGAGCTCTTGGGGTGCAGGTACATAGTTCCTTGAAAATGGCATCAGAGGTAGACATGGTGGTGAAAAAGGCATTTGGCATTTTGCTTTCATCAGTCAGAACACTGAGTACAGGAGTTGGGACGTCATGTTACCGCTCTACAAGAAATTGGTAAGGCCACATTTGGAATACTGTGTACAATTCTGATCACCCATCCAAAGGAAGAATGTTATTAAACTGGAAAGAGGTCTAAAAAGGCTTACAAGGATGTTACTGAGACTGGAGATTTTGAGCTATAAGGATAGGCTGGGACTTTTAACCCTGGAGCATGGAAAGGTGAGGGGTGACCTTATAGAGATTTATAAAATCATGAAGGGCATAGATAAGGTGAATACCTGAGGTCTTTTCCAGAAATTAGGGGAGTCCAAAAGGCCAGGATATAGTTTAATAAATGAAAAAGACAGCAGATGCTGGAAATCAGAAGCTAAAACAGAAATTGCTGGAAAATATCAGCAGGTCTGGCAGCATCTGTGGAGAAAAATCAGCGTTAACGCTTCAGGTCCCGTAACCCTTCTTCAGAACTGATGGTAGCTATGAAATGGGTGTTTTTTTATACAGAAGGTTGGATGAGAGGAGTGAGAAGAGTAAACAATAGGTGGAGTGAGAGCCCAAAGAGAGAGAAAAACAATTGGACAGAGAAAGGAACGGTTAAAGGTTGGTCTGGGGGAACAAATAGCTGCTAATAGGGGCTATTAGTGACTGACAATGGGTAGCGTTTGGTCGCAGCCCTTGTGATGACAAGGCCTGATGTGTGGGGGTGAGGTAAAACATAGGTTTAAGGTAAGAGGGCCAAGATTTAAAAAGGACCTAAGGGTCAACATTTTCACACAGGTGCGTGTATAGAATGAGCTTGCCAGAGGAAGTGGTGGAGGCTCGTACAATTACAACCTTTAAAAGGCATCTGGATGGGTATATGAATAGGAAGGGTTTAGAGGGATATGGGCCAAATGCTGGCAAATGGGACTAGTTCAGTTTAGGAAACTTGGTCAGCACAGACGAGTTGAGCTGGAGGGCTTGTTTCCGTGCTGTGTGACTCTATAACATTATGACTATGTGTAACATTGTTTTACATCAACTCAATAAACAGTGGTGGTAATGATCTCCTTGCTATCAATCATTGTTAATCAAGTTGCTAAGCCACAAGAGGAAATGTAGTTTTAGGATGACAATATTAGAGCGTTTTCCTTTGCAGAGAAGTTCTATTTGAGAATGGACAGGAACCAAGAATGATCATCAGTGCATTTCAAAGTTTAACTCCAAAGTGCAAGATACAGATGTGTTAAATACTTGTAACTGGCAATATTTTGAATCTGTGATATTGTTTAATTTCTTTCCATATTGTCCCTCCTTTGTTGTAGGTTATTGACAGAATCTGTTCTGTTTTTGGTTGATATCAAATATTTTTGGAGTGCTTACACTTCTTTACAGCACAGCCTGGTACAATTATGACTGCTCGATAACAAGGGGTGTCTAAAAACAACAGTACTGTATTTGATTTGCACTGTCTTTCAAATAATCCTGATTTCTTGAGAGGTAGGTAGAGGCTAATCTAATTTGACAAACACCTGTTTGTTAATTCTGTTTGTAACCATGCTGTCAGACTGATGGCCATCAGAGATGTAATTTCCCCTGACAGTCTACTACTTGGCATCATTGCCAGCATTTCATACATTATACTGAACAGAAATATCATACTTTGTGCTAAGTTCTGCTCTAGTTTACATTTTTACTGTGTTAAGCAGATACTTGTATTGTTGTTTGATATTTGTTTCTTCACCTTTTAGGAAGGAACTAACAGTTTGGAATACAATACATGAGCAATTTGAGATTTGACAGATGCTTAGCACACTACATTTGCTAACAGGTGTCTTTGAACCTATGGTTTCCCCAAGCTAATACAACTGGAGTTTTCCCACAGTATTTCTGGGTCTGTTCTAGGCTGATTGATAAATTGCAATGATTAGTCCACAAGTCACTTATTGTTGTATCTTATGACTACTAGAATTGAAGCAAACAAAATGAACTATCATTTTCTTTTACAGTTCAACATCAGTTATACAATCATTTGAATCAAACAATCTGCATGAAACAAGACACAGAACTGTTACAAGCAAATTATATCAAATAGTCTACAACTATAACTCGACTCTCATATTTTAACAGAGAAACAATTTTTAACAAGTTTCTACTCTGGTGATATAATGTGCTCATTTCATTTGATAAATTTTCTATTAGATTTATAGAAATGTAGCACAGAAGGAGGCTATGCAGAACATCATGACTACATTGGCTCCCGGAAAGAGCTATTGTGCTTCATCCTGAATCCCCATTTATTGTCCATAACACTAAGCCCCCATTCCCAAGTGCTAACATCCTTTTAAAATTGCTTATGAAAGCAGTCCCACCACTGTTTTGGTAGAGCATTTGGTAGAATCTCCTCATTTTGCTCTCTAGATTTTTCGCCTTTATTTACTTACCCAAGTCCAAATTGTTTTCCCATTTACCTTATCAAACTCTCTCACCGTCTTCAAAACTCTATGAGGCCATCTCTTAGACTTGTCTGTTTCAAGGAGAACAGTCCTAGCTACTCCAACCTTCCCTCATAACTGAAGTCCTTCATCAGTCACTTCTTTTGCAGGCACATCAGGTAATTAAAAAGGCAAATGGAATTTTGTCCTTCATTGCTAGAGGGGTGGAGTTTAAAAACAGGAAGGTTATGCTGCAGCTGTATAGGGTGCTGTTAAGGCCACACCTGGAGTACTGTGTACAGTTTCGGTGTCCTTACTTGAGAAAGGATTTACTGGCATTGAGGGGGTGCAGAGGACGTTAACTAGGTCAGTTCCAGAGCTGAGAGAGTTGGCTTATGAGGAGAGATGGAGTAGACTGGGACTATACTCATTGGAATTTTGAAAAATATGGGGGGATCTTATAGAAACATATAAAATTATGAAAAGAATAGACAAGATAGAAGTAGGGAGGTTGTTTCCACCGGTGGGTAAAATTAAAACTCGGGGGCATAGCCTTGAAATAAGGGAGAGCAGATTTAGGACCGAGTTGAGGAAGAACTACTTCACCCAATAGGTTGTGAATCTGTGGAAATCCCTGCCCAGTGAAGCAGTTGAGGCTACCTCATGGAATATTTTTAAGGCAAAGATAGATAGATTTTTGAACAGTAAAGGAATCAAGGGTTATGGTGAGCGTAAGTGGAGCTAAGTCCATGAAAAAAATCAACCATGGTCTCACTAAACAGTGGAGCAGGCTCGAGGGGCCAGATAGTCTACTCCAGCTCCTACTTATGTTCTTGTGTTCAAACATCCTGGCAAACCTCCTCTACATCATGTCCAAGGCCCTCAGAATTTTCCAGACGTGCACTTCTAGAATTATTGCCTAGAATACTCCAGTTGAAGCCTAAGCAATAATAAATAATGCTCTAGCTGTGTCTCTTCACTTTTATGTTTAACTCATGCTGATAAACCCAAAGAAATCCATACACTTTTGTTAATCACCTAACGACATAGTCCTGCCATACTTCAGGGTTTATGTATACGATCACAAAGGTTTCTCTGCTTCTGTACATTATTAAAAAATTGCACCAACATTTACTGTCTGAATAAAGGATAAAATGTTTGTGCTAACATGCTTTTTGTGTTAGTCATCGATTGTCAGTGTCAGACACATCTACCTTGGTATCTGTAAAGGCATAATACAACTTTTTCCACTTTAGCCCAGTAATTGCCTTCTATTTCCCTTGCGGTGGGGATATAAAGTGAGGATTTGCTTCATAGATAATATGCTTTTCACTTTTGGTTGCAAATGAAATCATTCGTGTTTCCTTCTGGGAGCAATCCTTTGGTGTTAACTGGAAATCTTGTCACTCCTCACTTACCTGTGATGATGCTGGCTGTATATGTCTCAAGTGGATAAGCAGTCAGGTAAGCTGGTCTGTGCATCACCTGGCAGCATCAAACCAGCTGCAGTTCTGGGACTGCTATTCTCAGCTGCATATCAAGTCAACAAATTTGCAGATGGAGTCCAGGGAATGGAGAGAGGCTCTTCTTCAAATATTGACAGTTAATAGTTAACTCTCACAATCCTTACAGTACGGGTGATTCATCATCACAGAATTTCTGAAGCACAGGAGGCGGCTATTTGTCCAGTCAAGTCTGTGCTAGCTCTTCAAATAAGCAATATATATACATACAGGACCATTTCTACAACATTTCCACGTAATCCTGCATATTCTTCCTACTCTGAAAATGAATCAATTTCTTATTGTATACCTAGATTAACTCTACCTTCACCACACTCTCAGGTAGTGCATTCTAGATCTTTAACCATTTCTCCATTATTAATTGCCTTAAATCTGTGTCCTTTCATCATTGGGGACAGCTCCTCCCCATCTGTTCTGTCAAGACCCTTCACAAATTAGAGTACTCCTCAAACAAATCTCTCAATTTTCTCTTCTTCAAAAGATTAGGTCCCAACTTCTTAATCCATCTATATAACTGAAGCTCCTCATCCCTAGAATTATAGTCGTGAAACTTTCCTCTATGCTTTCTAATGCATTCACATATTTCCCGAAATATGGCACTCAGAGCTGGGCATAATACTCTAACTGTGGCTGAACCAGCCTTTTACAATGATCAACTGCTTCCTACAGTCAAACTTCTCTGACCCCTGACTAACCTGGGATGGCATATTTAATGTTTGTACATGCATCCTCTAGAATGTGATGACACTGATTCCCACAAAGTGCTTTATTGTCGAGGCCCAGTGAAAATCTAGGTAAGGATCTGCTCTAGGAGTACAGTGACAGAAGAGTGGATTTCACAATGGACTGATTGGCAAATGCCATTCAGCAGAGATTGCATTGCAAGATAGGTTTTCTGTGCAGTTGTTAAAGATGATACCAAAATGAGGAATAAACTACCACTTGAACTAATGACAAGAAGTGATTCACATGCCAAACAGATTTCAGGATGAGGAAGGTCTAAAAAAAGCATTCCCAGAAAAGCGGCAGCAAATTGCAAAGGAGGGAAGGAGAAAGCAATCCCAGCTCTGAAAAATTGGACGCAGTGAAGGATTCAGTGCATCTCAGCTCCAAAACAGTGAGTGGACGGAGATTTCCAGCAAAACTCAGCTCCGGGAATCCAGGAGTAGCAATGCCTTTGAGGAAGAACAGAGGGGAAAGAACATACTAAATACAGACAGTTTAGATTATGCAACCAGCCCCACCAATGTCAAGCCAACTGAACAGGCCTCCTGCAGATGACTGGGACAATATTTTGGTAATAGAGCAAGAGTCCACGAATATTATTTGTACGATAATATATAACTACTGGGACTGTCATCAACAGACAGGTGACCCATATACAGTTCATATTTGATTAATTATTGCTTCAATTAATGTGAGCAAAATGAAATTCACTACAGTATGCATTTCCACCTGGCGATACCTTCCAAATATCATTTCCATCCTGTCATTGCTGCAGGAGTGAGGAATGCTTCTGCGTGCTGCTGCCTCCACCTATGTATCCAATTTCAACATGCAACAAGTGAGAGAGTGTGACAGTGTGTGTGAGAGAGTGTGACAGTGTGTGAGAGAGAGCAAATGTGTGTGAGAGAGTATAACAGAGTGTGTCAGAGAGGGAGTGCGCATGCGAGACAGTGTGCGTGCAAGAGAGCAAGAGTGCGCCCGAGAGAGTGCACGCGAGAGTGCTCGAGAGACAGTGCGTGTGAAAGTGTGCATGTGAGTGTATGCATGTGTGAAAGAGAGTGTGTGTGTGTGTGTATGTGTGTGTGTGTGTGAGAGAGAGAGTGTGTGAGAGTGAGGGTGTGAGAAAGAGTGTGAGACAGAGTGTGCGCGAGACTGTGAGAATTTGTGTACGTGCGAGAGAGTGCGTGGAGAGACTGCGTGTGCGTGGAGAGAGTGCGTGTGCATGAGAGTGTTCGTGTGCGTGACAGTGTGCGTGTGCGTGAGAGTGTGAGTGTGAGACTGTGCATGTGAGTCTGTGCATGTGAGAGTATGTGTGTGAGAGTTAGAGAGTGTGAGAGAGTGATTGTGAAAGAGTGCAAGAGAGTGCTAGAGTGTGGGAATTGTGTGAGAGTGTGAGAGTGAGTGCGAGAGAGTGAGAGTGAGTGCAAGAGAGTGAGAGTGAGTGCGAGAGAGTGTGAGAGAGCGTGCATGTGAGAGAGTGTGAGAGAGAGCATGACAGACAGTGTGATAGAGACCGTGCAAGAGATCGAGAGAGTGTGTCTACTTGGTTTCCATTTGCAAGCACCTTAACAGAGTGTCCTGTAGAAGAGAAGATAGTCATTGATAGCAACCCCTGGATTTTCCCAATCACTTCCACATGTATGAACAACAGAAGATGCTGTTAGTCTCACATTGTAAATGATAACAACTTTCTCACTATTCCAAATAGCTCTTACTCACATAATATGCAAAATTTCACATTGGTACATAAAGTTACTTCATTCCTCTTGTGATTTCATAAGATTCATGTAAATCATGATCATGGAACTGAGCACATGACTCTGACACCAGTAAGTGAGAAGACACAAGTCTAGAATAAGGATATAAAGAGGGAGGTCTTAGGCACTACACATCAGATCTGAGTCTAATAATCTACTTTATACAGATATAAATAAGGAGTTGAAGAGCCTTATTTATAGATAAAGATCAAGCAGCCTTAGCGGCAGTGTGGACATAGACACCCACAGCTTGAACTACTCCAGAATGGTATCTCAATGTGCAGATAATAGTATTGCTTTAAAGCGCTGGATTAAGCATGGCAACAGCTCGGAAACAAACCTATAGAGCCAGGATCTGAATTTCTTCTGGAATCTAAGAGACACAGCTGAAAAAGGAACTTTCCAAATTCAAGATAGAACCTTGGAAGACTTTGAGGGTGCTGAGTCAAAGGCAGGAAGACTCCAGAAGCAAATCAAAATCTTGGAAGACACTGACAAAATAAAAGTTGGAAAAAGAAAGGACTCTAAAAGCAGGGAAAAGCCCTTGGAAGACTTTAATGTCATGCCTACAGAAAAGGAGACCTCAAAGTGCTAGACAAAGAAATTTGGAATACTTTGAAGCTTAGTTAGAAATTGGCAACAGGAGAGAAACACAGTATTAGAACACTTGGACAGCACCAGGGAAAGCCAACTACTCACCCAGGTCAGTTAGGTTTAATAGCCCATATGATTGGCAGTTCAGGTATTAGTCTTGCTATTAGTTGAACCATTTGATAATGCTGAAGGCCGATAGCCAGGCCAGATGTGGGAGCTGTGGAAGTTACAGTTCCAGCACTGTAGAATGGTACAAGTGAGCATATTTCTATATGATGCAGGTCTAACAGTCGATAATGCTCTGATAATGCAAAACATGAGAAAATAGTACTAAAGCATATGTATTGATTAAAGCATTCAACACATACTTTAGCCCTAAGAGAAATGTAGCATTAAAACGGGAGAGACTTTAACCAGCAATCTCAATGTTTGGGAGAAACAACAGAAGCCTCTGTAACTGACATACATTGTTTAGCATGATGTTATACATACAAAACTTTGAATGATAGATTAATTATAGATTTTGCCATAGTCATGCAAAATGAGAAATTGTCAGCTGTTCTTTAATCCAAAGTGGATGTGTCATTGGAACAAGCATTCTGATTTGCAAGACTGGAAGAAAGCAGAGCCCAAAATCAAACAATACTGTCAGGAAACATCAGAAATTCTTCAGGTACTGTCACACACATTGCTCTCAAGACCATATTATCACCCTCCAAAAAACCTACCACAACGCCAAAAATATGGGAACCAATGTAATTGACCATATTAGTTTGTACAAGTTATGACTTCAAACAGAATCACAAGAACAGCAAATGTCCAGCAGGGAGAGCAGAATGCCACTTGGACCACTTTATCATCATTTCACAGCACCTTCATCATCTCAAAAACATAGAAAGGGCCTGAAAAGGGAAAAGTTCCAGTGAAATTGAATTCATGCAATGGGCTAAAAGTTCAAGGGGTTAACGATACAGAAAAAAATGAATACAACATTCATATTAACAGAGAAAATGGGAGCAGGAATAGACGATTCAACTGACCATATATTTCAGTAGCCTATTCCTGTTCCATCCCTACCACCCAGGGAGATTAAAGGATCGTGGATCATGAACTTGAAAGTAAAAGGCTTTGAAACAAAATTCAATCTCAGTACAGGAGCTGCTTTTTCATTACTGACAGAGAGATTGCCATGGTTGAAGTTTGTGAGATTCAGACTAGCTGACAAAAACTCCAGATTGCTGAGATCATCAGGTACATGGGCATATCACCGTGCAGCTTAGTCATACAGGGAGAAACATTACATATATGAAGAAAACTGAATATTCATTGTTGTGCAGAGATGCACATATTTATCTAGGTCTCTTAGGTACAACAACAACGACAACAACATTGGCCTACAACATTCCAAAAAGCACCCCTTAATTTGATAGTACAGTGGCTCTAGGTCTGGGATAGGACCACACCAGTTAGGACGTGAAGGGGCATCATGAACACCAGTTGCATTTCTTTGACAACCTTTGTAACTTTTCTCACCTTGAAAAAACTTGGTAATATAAACTTATTGCTCCTTCCAGCAAGTCTAATCTTAAAAACCTATGGCCACATGAATCCACATATTGTCATTATATTAAGGAATAATTTATTTCACCTTTTACACTTGTCAACAACTTTTAGCAATATGCGTAATCTGATTGCTCACTAAACACAAGTTAATAGCAGCTTTGACTGGATTGGATACTACTCCCAACTAAAGCTACTGGTGCGTATGACTGTGGATAGAATTAAAATGCTTTATAGATAAGAATTTTCATTTTATGGTGTCTTTTATAATCTTAATCTAGCACACTTTACAATTTATTATATACTTTCAAAGTATAGTCGCTATAGTAATTTTAGAAAAATAACACCCAATTTGCACACAACAAGGTCCCAAAAAGAACAATGAGATACTGTTCAGATTAGCTATTTTACCGATATTGATTAAAAGATATGTATTAATCAGGACACAAAGAAGAGCTCCACTGCTTTTCTGCGACTACAACTATTCAACCTTTGATGTCCACTAGAGGGGAGGACAGGCCTCAGTTTAATGTTTCATTGTGAGAGGTTTTGAGTACAGGAGCAGAGATGTGTTGTTGCAGTTATACAGGACCTTGGTGAGACCACACCTGGAATATTTTGTGCAGTTTTGGTCTCCTTTTCTGAGGAAGGATACTGTTGCTCTCAAGGAAGTGCAGCGAAAGTTTAGCAGGCTGATTCCGGGAATGGCAGGTCTGGTGTATGAGGAGAGATTGACTAAGTTGGGATTGTTTTTGCTAGAGTTCAGACGAATGAGGGAGGATATCATAGAGACTTCTAAAATTCTAACAGGACTGGACAGGTTAGATGCAGGGAGAATGTTCCTGATGGTGAGTGTATCCAGAACCAGGGGTCACAGTATGAGAATTCAGGGCAAATGATCTTGAATGAAGATGAGGAGACATTTCTTCACCCAAAGAGTAGTGAGCCTGTGGAATTCATGACCGCACGAAGTAGTTAATACCAAAACATCAAATGTATTCAAGAGGCAATTAGATATAGCACTTGGGGTGAATGGGCTCAAAGGTTATTGGGAGAAAGCAAGATTAGGCTATTGAATTGGATGATCAGCCATGATCGTGAGAATGGCAGAGCTGGCTTGAAGGGCCGAATGGCCTCCTCCTGCTCCTATCTTCTATGTTTCTATGTTTATCTGAAAGGCAGCACATCTAACACTGTAGCACTTCCTTGATACTGCACCAGAGCACCAACCAACCTACCAACCAGAACAACACTGGAATCCGTGACCTTCTAACACAGAGAGGAGACACCTACCAACTGAGTAACAGTTTGCCACTCACAAAACCTTCACCTGTGCGTCCTCCTGCTCTATTGCAGGTTACTAGATATTTTTGTCGTAAAGTTTACTTCTTTAAATTCACAACTCTTTAAGAATTCCCGAACCGTCTTCTCTAACTTCACCAGAACCCATGGAAAAGAAACACGTGTACCCATGTTTGTGGAGTAGTTGTTCCGTTTGTGAATTTATGAACCTGCATTGGGAGTAAGAACTTTGGACAGCTTCTTTCATTGACTAAAGAATTAAATAAAAATGCTTCAGGATTTACAATAATAGTGTACAATTGATTATGTGCATACAATCATTTAGCCTTCCTTTTAGTGGAAATCTTTTGTTTTATTTTAACAGCAGTCAGTCCTTTAAAGGACCTCGATCTCTGTAACTTCCGTTAGACCTCCAACCACCTGAGATCTCTGTGTTCTTGTGATTGTAGCCTTTTGCTTCCCCAACTTATATTGCTCCACCACTGGCAGTGTTGCTTTCAACTGGATGGCTATCAAGCTCTGGAATGCGCTTCTTAAACCTCTACATGTCTCTTCCTCTTACTCCTGCACTATACCTTTCTTTACAATCATTCCCTAACACTTCTTTTAATCAAATAATTCACACTTGTAAGGCCAGATCACTGATGCATGCTGAACTACCAGCCAAAAAGGCAAGTAATGTCACACTGCTCTAATAGTAGAGGTAGTCCTCTTAAACATCTACCGAAAATCTTCAAGTTCTTCAACTTGCTGCATCTAATGAAAACCAATGCTTCCCTTACTCAAATGTACATTTATGCCTACTAAGAAGGTGTCACTGGATAGCAATCTGAAGCAGTACACTGGGTTGACTTTGATCTCCCTTGAGATGATTTTGAGGCCACAGATGAAACCAAACTGTTGTTCCAGCTGAGTTTTCCTAACTCAGAAGCAAGCTAAGAGACTCTGTGATTTTTCTAGCCTGCATGGTTCAACAACTCACAGTTGTATGAACATCTAAACAGATCTAAGAAGGAACTCTAAAAGAAAATCTGGTCCTAGCTTGATTTTGCGTGTATGTACATAAGAGGGGAATTGAAGTTGAGCTTTCAATCAATGCCCAGGTCAAATTGTCATGGCCACAATGGCTCCAAATTAGTTAACCACAATCAATGGACTCAGCCTTCTTTTAAGACTTTCTGTCACATGAAAGGCAAGTGGCATTATGCTCCCCTCTCACTTTATAATGAGCAACCAGAGAAAATTAAGAACTACGGTGATCGATATTGCATATTAATTTTCCTTTACAGAGCCAACACGTCTGTAATAATCTCCACTCCAGTTATCATGTAGAGCTGATAAAGACCTTTGAAACATATTTGGGAGCCAACCAGTAAGAGTTGTTGGCATCAGTAAGTGCCTGGCTACTGCACTATGGAGCCAATTCTGGCACCTGTTTGGCATCAAGAACACTCCTGTTTACCCAACGCAGCATGTTGCATGTAATTAATCCTTTAATTTGTACAATAAATGTTAGGACAAGCTACCAGAGTCCAAAATGCACAACACATCTGTGGGAACAGTAAGGAAGGAAGGAATACATCTAATGCAAGCACAGGGAAAGATTAAGTAAAGCGGATCCTCAGCTTCATGATGTTCATTGTTTAGTAAGATAATGGCTAGTAACAAAAAGAGGAGGTTTTCTTTAAATTGTGAATGTAATCATCCCTGCTCTTGAGGCAAGAGATTTATTTAAGGCTTGCAGCTACTGCAGGAATCGTTCTTATACAGACATTATCACAAAGTTGTTAATTTGATCATGTAAATATGATAGTAATGCTACAAATAAAGGAGCTTTGATACGTTAAAAGTAGTGTTAATTGATATATTAGTAAATTAATTAATACTGCTCATTAGCCATTTGCTTTCATCTTAAAATTACTTATTCCTGTGGAATTTATTTTTAAAATTGAAATTCTGGGCTGTCTCCACAGAATGGCCACAGAAATATAGGTTCAAATAAACCAGGCAAAAATGTTTGTAAATCTGAAATATAAAATGCTGGCAAAGAATAACAGATCCAGTAATGTCTGATTGATTTTGCCACATTTATTGTTTTGACACACCTTACAAAAGTATCTTACAGCATCAAAACAGTCCATATTCTTTATTGTGATGGTTAAGCAGAATAATAAAGAAAAAATGAAAGGTTTACACCTGTATATTACCAAACCATGACCACAGCACATTGCAAAACTTTTTTTAAAAATGGGTAATTTAAATACTTTTGAAGGTAGCCCATGTTGCAGTATATTTTTGATATGACTTTCATTAGAAATGGCCAGGACCGATGAAGCATCAATGTATCTTTCCATATTTGTTGGAGGACTTGCGGAGTCGTTTTTCTCAGATTCCTAGATAAAACTGGTTAATATGTAAAACTGCTGTCAGCAGTTCAGTACCTGATAGACCTCAGTGAATAAAAAAAGTTCACCTGTACTATACATGCCTTCAACTCCTTATACACTCATATCACAAATACGTACTAGTACTTAAAGCAGGAGCTACCGATACATGAAGAGGAGTTGAGCCTGAAATGTTAATTTCTCACTTCTCTTCATACATAGTATGCATTAATTACTAAATGTGTTCAGGATTTTTTAATTCGAGTATAGACCTATGCAATACAGATCAAAAACCATTTATAATGAATTAAAAAGGTGGAAATTCATGATGATTACTTGTATGTACCAATAAAGGAAGAATTTAGGACTATTCAGCTTTGGCTCAGTATGTAGCACTCTCGTCTCTGAGTCCTATGCTTGTGCAAAAAGATACAATGAAGGACTAACAGGACTCAACTCATGTATCCTGTGTTTCTGATCTTAAAGTCATCTGCAAATTTTGAGAGATTACGAAAATCACTATATAAATGCAATTCAATATTAAGAAGGTAAGAAAGCTAAGATTTAAGAGCTGTTACCAATATATATTTTATTGGATACTGTCTGAGAATAAAAGGCAATTACAAAGTCACGTATCTGAATGGTAAGCATTTCATTTACAAAAATTCTAAGTTCTGCATGAAACCCAGTCACGCTTTTCCACCTATATTTATACCAAGTAAATTCCAGTTTCCATTTAAGTTTGCGGGAAAAAGCTGTTTTAGCATGTAGTGTATAATGTCAGCTTATGTGCAAAATGATTAGTTTTGAAGAACAATGAAAAGGTCAACAGGGTGCTTCATACAAAACAATAACAAATTAGTAAATTTTTAACTCCGTTTTAAACGATGTATGAAACAAAATAAAAATGTGTTGCCAAAAATTTGTATAAATTCAATTCAACTACATTCAAGTAATTCAAATACAATTAAAATTCAAGTTGTAATATTTTTGCCGCCTTGCTACCGTTTGTGAGAGTTGAATAGAGCCATAATTTTGCAGCATTTAAATGAGGTTAAATTTGTACATCTGTTTGTGAGGAGTCAGATTTTGATTTGCATATCAAAAGATCCCACTCTCCAACCAACATAATCTGAGCATTTGTAGGCAGATGGGCTAACTCACCTAACACTTTGTCCATTAAGTCATTACATGGCCATAGTTGGGCAAGGAGCAAAGTTGCTCTTTTGTCACCTACCATGTATTAAAATCTAACAGAGGCAGAAATATGCAGATATTCACTTGGCTGGAGATATAAATTCAACATCCAGAAAAATCAAATGGATAACACCTTGACCTGCTTCAGAAAACTTGCTAAGGGTCATTTACTGAGAACGTAGACATGTTTTTCAATTGAATCATTGTACAGATCCATTCTCTCACCTCACCACTGCATCACCTCCCTCAATCCCAAGCCAGATAAATAGATGTAGTTGTTAAAAGCTATTTTCAAGATGTACTGAAAATCATAGATTGGTTAACCAATACAGGTTTTCTCAATGACACTCAACTTGTTCATGAGTGTAAAAATACTAGGAATGGCCTCAGAAAAGAAGACCGTGGGTTACAAAAAAAGTCACTGTGTTGCTTTGGAGAGGATGGTAAATCACATACACAGGTGGCACATTCACTATTCTGTACAGTATATCTGATTGCAGATTTTTCAATTTACTGTTGCACCAGAAATAATAACTTTCCTTTTAAAAATAACCTAATAATGCATTTTTTCATGTCTAGCTACCTGCTACCCCAGGATGATTGTACAATTATCATATTGATACTTTTGAACTTTCAAGTGTGCCTGATCATCTCTAGAAATGCAGAAAGCCAAAAAGAACAACTAAATTTTTTATGCTAATTTGCAAACACATTGGTGTTTGAGTCAAATAACAAGGACAAAAGTGATACCAACATCAGTGGGTGGCAGGGACAGTATTAATAGAGAGGGTAAGGTACTGAACATGGGTATAATAACATTCATTTTCTTTATTATCTGAAAGTGAAAAATATTAATTAAGAGATAAGCATGAGGATAACAATACAATAAGTGCATTACAGTTGCTGGGGGGAAATAAACAGAGAGACACCAGTGTTAAATTTGATGCATATAAACATTAAAATCTTGCACTCAAATCATAAACAAGGAATGATTTGAAATTAAAGCTGAATCATTACAATCATAGAGCTGTACAGCATGGAAACAGACCCTTCAGTCCAACTTGTCCATGCTGACCAGATATCCTAAATTAATCCAGTCCCATTTGTCAGCATTTGGCCCATATCCTGCTAAACCCTTCCTATTCATATACCCATCCAGATGCCTCCACCACTTCCTGACAGCTCATTCCATACATGCACCACCCTCTGCGTGAAAAAGCTGCCCCTTAGGTCCCTTTCAAATCTTTCCCCTCTCACCTTAAACCTATGCCCTCTAGTTTTGGACTCACCCACCCTGGGGAAAATACCTTGGCTATTCACCCTATCCATGCCCCTCATGATTTTATAAAACTTTATAAAGGTCAGCCCCCAGCCTGCAACACTCTAGGGAAAATAGCCCCAGTCTATTAGCTCTCCATCTAGCTCAAACCCTCCAATCCTTCCAACATCCTTGTAAATCTCTTCTGAACCCTTTGAAGTTTCACAACATCCTTCCTATAGCAGGGAGACCAGAATTGCATGCAGTATTCCAAAAGTGGCCTAACCAATGTCCCGTACAGCTGCAACACGATCTCCCAACTCTTATATTCAATGCACTGACCGAGTATTTCTTTACAAATCTGTTCTGCTGGTAACAACAGCTAAAAAGAAATGACCAATGGTTTGTTGGTGACAAGGTTAACTTCACACTGTAGTTTAAAAGAAGCAATATGGATGGTGCCTATCATAAACCTTTCTCTACTTTCCTTTGCATTGAAATTATCCAGGTGACTCTATCATCAGGAGTCAATAATTATCTCAGAAAAAAAAATTACCTCAATGTTTATTTTCATGTCTGCATAGTATCCCAAAGATAAACAAGCAGATTAAGTGTAACCAAGTGTAAAACTGTGATAATTTCTAAGAGACGAACAAAACAGATACAGAATTATGAATCATTGAATCATGAAATCTAACAACGCAAAAAGAGACCATTCTGCTCTTTATGCCTAAGCAAGCTTTTCAAATTAATCTCACAAGCTAATATATCCCATATCATGCAATCAATTAATTATCTTCAAGCACATTATTTATTGCATGGGCAACACCTAAGATTGACAAATCAATATTGTATATTTGTACTTCCAGAAGCTGAGAATGAAATAGTGCCAGATTCTACTGCTAAAATCTCACATATAAGTCTAGTATGGACAAAAAAAAATATGCAATTGATGCTTATTGGGACATAACTCTGGAAATACTGCACATTAGATATGTCAGTAGCTGATAAATATTGTGCCAGTAGTTTTAATAGCTACCCCAAAGCAGCTTACGGTATCTCTTTGAAATAGTCAAAACATTCAAACAGGCAATTAAAATGGTAAAAAAAACCTCTTGTTAATAAAGCAGAAAAGAAAAAAAAAGTTGCTTTGTGCATAGCAAGATCTAGAAACAGCCATGAACTGAATGATTGGTCAGTTTGTTTATGGTTAGTTCAGCTAATGGGTGGATCTTGGCCTGAATATTGGAAGACTTCCAGATCTATTTCAAAAAATGTTACTGGATTCCATATATCAACCTGAACCTTTCCAGAATGGGAAAACAAATATCTCTCTAAAGGATAGCACTTTAAACTTTGTAGCACTTCTTTATGAATACAATACTAAGTGTTGGTCTGGAATACAGCATCAGCACGTTGAGGCAAAATTTATCTAACACAAAAGTTCAATAAACACTACCAAGTCAGACATGCTGGTACAAAATAGAAAAAACAAAGCGCCTGGACAGGATTCCTTAATACTTAATGCACTTGAAAATAATAGAGGCAGAAAGCAATTTAGTTTCTTGGATGCTACAATAAACGGAATCTAAAACATTCTGACAGTTCTCCCAGAGAAAAGGAACTCCTCGTAAAAATGCAGCATAGTTACTATCAGGACTGACTTCATACTTTATTGTGAACCCACTTTTAATGCAAGGTAAGGACAAAGTGGACAAAACGTAGAAACATGGAAATATGAAATGCATATCCAGCCCATGAAGATTACTGAATCCACAAACCCTGTACTGAGACTTTATTCTGTTCATGTTTTGGTGCAATTGGCCCAAAACTCCAATTCCAACGGAATGCTATGTTAAATTTTACCGACTCCCAGAGACAGAAAGAAGCAAATGTTCAGATTGTCCAATCTTCTATACTGTATGTTCAGGACTGGTGGCCATACTTATACTAACTATTTGAATGATTTCCTTGTATGGGGTTGGGCCTCTTAAAGATCAAGGAGGTCATCTTTGTATTGAACCCCAAGAGATCGCAGAGATATAAATGAATATTTCATGTCAGTTTTTACTGTGGAGAAAGAAATGGAGTCTAGAGAATGCGGGGAAATAAATTTTGATATTTTAAAAACAGTTCACATTACAGAAGAGGAAGTTCGGGAGGTCTTAGAGAATATAAAGGTGCACAAATCTCCAGGACCTGATCTAATATATCCCAAAACGTTGTGGGAAGTAAGGGAGTAAATTATGAGACTCCCTTACAGAAATATTTGCATCATCTATAACTAGAGTGAAGTGCCTGATGACTGGAGGGTGGTTAATGTTGTAACTTTGTTTAACAAAATTTGTAAGGAGAAACAGAGGAACTATAGACCTGTGAATCTGACATTGGTTGTGGATAAATTGTTGGAAGTGATTATAAAAGATAGGATTTATGGACATGTGGAGAGGCAAAAATTGATTAGGGATAGTCAGCATGGTTTCGTGCGAGGAAAACTGTGTCTCAAATTTGATTGAGTTTTTTGTGTAAGTTACCAAAAAGGTTGATGATAGCAGAGCAGTAGACGTTGTTTATTTGGATTTTAGTGAAGCCTTTGACAAGGTTCTGAATGGTAAACTAATTAATAAAGTTAGGTCACATGGGATTCAGGGTGAGCTTGTCAATTGGATACATAATTGGCTTAACGGCAGGAGACAGAGTAATGGTGGAGGGTTGCTTTTCGGACTGTCGGCCTGTCATCAGTGGTGTTCCACAGGGATCCACTGTGGGTTATTTTTTGTTTGTCATTTTTATAAATGATTTGGAAGAGAATATAGAAGGCATAGTTAGTACGTTTCTGGATGACACCAAAATTGGTGGCATTGTAGACAGTGAAGAAGGTTTTCTAAGATTACAAAGAATCTTGATCAAATGGGTCAATGGGTTGAAAAGTGGCAGATGGAGTTCAATCTGGATAAATGCGAGGTATTGCATTTGGTACAACAAACAAGATTAGGGCTTATACAATTAATGGTAGGCCCTTAGGTAGCATTGTAGAACAGAGGGACCTTGGGGTGCAGGTACATAATTATTAGAAGTTTGCATCACGTATAGACAGGATGGTTAAAAAGGCGTTTGACATGCTTGCCTTCATTTCTCAGTCGTTGGAGTATAGGAGTTGGGACGTTATGTTGAGGTTGTACAGAACATTGGTAAGGCCTCTTCTGGAAACTGAGTCCAGTTCTGGTTGCCCAGTTATTTGAAGGATATTATCAAGCTGCAGAGGGTTCAGAAGAGATTTACCAGGATGTTGGCGGGTATGGAAGGTTTGAGTTACAAGGAAAGGCTGGACAAGCTGAGACCTTTTCCACTGGAGCGGAGGAGGTTGAGAGGTGACCTGATAGAAGTTTATAAAATAATGAGAGGTGTAGACAGAGTTAATGGTAGTTGTCTTTTCCCTAAGATGGGGAATTTCAAGACTAGGGAACACATTTTTAAGGTGAGAGGAGAAAGATTTTAAAAAAAGACATGCGAGGCAATTTTTTTTACACAGAGAGTGGTTCGCCTGTGGAATGAACATCCTGTGATATGGTGGATGTGGGTACAATTTCAACGTTTAAAAGACATTTGGATGGATATATGATATAACAAGGTGTAGAGCTGGATGAACACAGCAGGCCAAGCAGCATTAGAGGAGCAGGAAGGCTGACGTTTTGGGCCTAGACCCTTCTTCAGAATCCTACTATCTCTGGATGGATATATGAATAGGAAAGGTTTCAGCGGATATGTGCCAGGAGTAGGCAGGTGAGACCAGTTTAGTTTGGGATTATGTTCAGCATGGACTAGTTGGACTGAAAGATCTATTTCCATGTGGTATGACTCTATGACTCTATAAAAGAGACTGAAGTAATAGTAAGGTGTAACAGTGTTTTACCTTCATCTGCATTTAAATCTGTGTGCAAGAGATGAGGGAATGGAACATTGCATTATTTTAGGGTAAGTGGGTGGAAATAAATAACCTTAATTTTAAAACTCACTAAAAGTTTGCTGCTGGACTTATTATATTGAATATGTGGCAAACTAATCTTATAATACACACTCAGTACAAACTTCCATTTCTGACTTTTAAAAAATACTGAATTCTTATAAAATTTCCTGTCACGTATTCATATTCCTGAAAATGATTTTTATCCACTGATTTTGTGTGCTGATTTGCAGCTAGCCATCACATTACAATTCTATTTTGCCTTTTCATTCATTTTTTATATATGCCAGTGCTCTGATACAAAATACCAATTGAGGACTTTTTCCTTTGAAACGATTTAGTTATCAGCTATTCAATGGCAGGTGCATTATATAAACTAGACCTGTTTAGCTGATGGTCTCTCATCAGTGCTGCATATTGTGAGATGGTAATGCAAAGGTGGAGAGAGAACAGTATTGATTGTCATTCCAGATTCACATTTCTGATGGAGTGCAGTTAGCTTTAAAGTTATCTCTGGGCTTTACTTGCTGCGTTGCTATCTGTGACAAAGAACATGGATAGAGGTTTCATCTTAAATTATAAGTGGAATGAATTCAATGATTTTAATAGATTCATTTTACATCAATCCAGAAACATTTAGAGTTGGAAGAATATATTGAGAGCTGGAACATCCTGTATCAAGATCAATATATTTGTTCTCTCTCTACTTCCAAATGCCATCTGAATCCATAGGCTCAGCCATCCTGACCAAATTTAATTCTATTAGTTGCCATCATTTGTCAGGGCTCATTGTACCGAAGCCTGCTTCTGCCCATCTAACCAAATGTTCACTTCCGTCATTTGGCTGGATGCCTGGTTTGTGATGCAGAGTGACACCAACAGCATGAAGATTCAGACTTCTCAAACTTGCCTTTCAGTTGAAATGTACCACCAGTTGTCTCTCTCTATTGAAAGAGCTGCCTTACAGTCCTCTGGGAGTGTGGCGACTTTACCTTGGAGTCATATAGTAATACAACACAGAAACAGACCCATTGGTCCAACTCATCCACGTCGATCAGATATCCTGAACTGGACAGATTTGTTAGCGGATAACAAGGTGTAGAAAAAAAAAAAAAAAAAAAAAAAAAAAAAAAAAAAAAAAAAAAAAAACTCGTCAGCCTTCCTGCTCCTCTGATGCTGCTTGGCCTGCTGTGTTCATCCAACTCTACACCTTGTTATCTCAGAGTCTCCAGCATCTGCAGTTCCTACTATCTCTGAAACAGATTTGTTAGCATTTGGCCCACAGCTGTCTAAACCCTTCCTATTCATGTACCTATCCAGATGCCTTTTAAATGTTGTAATTATACCAGCCTCCACCACTTCCTCTGGCAGCTCATTTCATACACGCACCACTGTCTGCATGAAAAAGTTGCCTCTTAGGTCCCTTTTAAACCTTTCCTCTCTCATCTTAAACATATGCCTTCTAGTTTTGGATTCCCCTACCCTGGGGAAAAGATCTTGGCTATTCACCCTATACATGCCCCCTCACGATTTTATAAACTTCTGTAAGGTCACCCCTCAGCCTCCAATGCTCCAGAGAAAAAAGGACCAGCCTATTCAGCCTCTCCCTATAGCTCAAACATTCTAATCCCAGCAACATCCTTGTCAATTTTTCTGAATCTCCTCAAGTTTGACAACATCTTTCCTGTAGCAGGGAGATCGGAATTGAATGCAGAATTCTAAAAGTGGCCTCTTAATGTCCTGTACATCTGCAACATGATGTTCTAAGTCCTATACTCAACACACTGACCACTGAAAGCAAGTGTGCCAAACATCTTCCTCACCACCTTATCTACCTACAACTCCAATTTCAAGGAACTATGCACCCGCAACCCAAGGTTTCTTTGTTTGGCAACACTCCCCAGAGCCCTACCATTAATTGTCTAAGTCCTGCCCTGGTTTTGTCTTACCAAAATGCAACACCTCACATTTACCTAAACCAAATTTCATCTGCCACTCCTCAGCCCATTGGCCCATCTGATCAAGGTCCTGTTGTATGAGAGAACCTTATTTACTGTCCACTACACCACCAATTTTGATGTCATCTGCAAACATACTAACCATACCTTCAATGTTCACATCCAAATCATTTATGGAAATGATGAAAAGCAGTGAACCCAACACCTTTTCTTGCTGTACTCCGCTGGTCACAGACCTTCAGTCCAAACAACAACCTTTCACCACCACACTCTATCTCCTACCTTCAAGCTAATGTTGTATCCAAATGGTGAGCTTCTCTGGATTCTCCATTGGTTCAATTAGCTTAGTTGGCTGGACAGCTGGTATGGTTGCAGACTAACGCCAACACAGCATGGGTTCAATTCCTGTACCAGCGGAGAGTACCTTGAAGATTCTCCTTCTCAACCTCTCCCCTCACTTCAGTCATGGTGCCCCTTAAGTTAAACTACCATCAGTCATGTGTCTCAAGTGAAACAGCAGCCCCATGATTGGCAGGGCACTCATGATTTTACCTTTACCATTTTCCAACAGTCTTGACCCTAGCTTGGTGGACTATACCCTCATGGTCTTGGTCGATGACCAACTCTGTAAAATCAGTGATAAATTGAATAGATTTGGGTTCTTGCACTCAAGGAGCAAAGACCCAGGTTGACCTGATAGAAGTCTTCAAGGTTATGAAAGGGAGATGTGGAGAACATGTTCCAATTTGAAGTGAGGCCAGTGCTACACAAACCAACATAAGACAGTCACAACTAATCTCATAGAACATTCATTAGTAATTTCTTTACCCAGAGAGAGGGTAGAATATGGAATGCACTATTGCAATGTTTAATTAGAGCAAATAGTGTACATGCATTTAAAGGAAAAACTAGATGTGTACATGAACAAGTAAGGAATGAAAAAACTTTTAGAAGATAAGCAGCCTGAAAGAGTTGAACATAGACCATCAGCACGGAGATAGACCTGATTGTGCCGGTTATTTCAGAGCTGCAATATGTTGAATGAAACCATTCCAGTTTCAGAACAAGAGCGGTTTGTCTAATGTGCTTCCTTTCAACTGAAGGGCTAGTTTTCAAGTACACACAATGGTTTGAAATTTGCTAACAGCCAACGTTTAGAACAGAACTCGAGAGTGAAAGCCCCTAGCGAGAAAAACATGATTGTTCACCCTAACTGTGTTTAGTGAGAGAACACTCATTAGATTTTTGACGCAAACTACGAGTAATAATAGCACAGTTTGTATATCATGTAATTAGAACCCCATTGTTGTTGGTATCAATTAATTACAGTGGCTTGCTTGAAAGTGCTTACTTATTTATCAGGCAGTTGCCATTTAAGATTGCACTTAGATTCAATTAATTGATACTTGGGTTTCATGTGGACTTCTGCAAACAGGAAACCACTCAGGTTCTTCAGTGCAGAGCCAGTGATGGAGGGGAAATTGTATTCTGAAATTTTAACATTGTCAGATCAGATTGAAACTAGAATTCATTCGGAAGAGACTGGAGCAGCTGGTAAACAGAGGCAATGGGCTACAAGCTTGTCCTGGCTGTGAAATCAAATCCTTACAGCTGCCTATAATATTGATGATAAGAAGTCTTTACAGGAGCTGTACCTCCTGGGTTAAACTGAAGTTAGGGAAGATTAGGAGATTTTCACAGAGCACGGCATTTAAGAGATTTTCTTTTTAACAGTTTTCAAAAAGGTGGAATAATCTTAGATTCCCAAAGGTTCATCTAAATTATCAACAGTCAGGAGGAAAAACTGGTCATTGTAAAGGAGAGCTGGAGAAAAATGCATTGACTTTCAAATCATTGTACCTTTTTGGAATTGGCAAGGGGTAACCTGTTTGTACAGGAATATCATCATGAGGTTACTGCATTTAGATATTTCAAAGCAGTCCATTTCTTTTTAAAAGATAAAACAGCTTCAAACATAAAGAGGATGAAATACATCTGGAAGATCCCTCTCAAAATACAGCAGGTAGTGGTGGAACTTGACCTAATGGAGAAACAAAATGACATTTTCTCCAGCCGGGATGTCATTCCAAATCTAATTGGAGGTGAAGAAAGAACATAAGAACATAAGAACTAGGAGCAGGAGTAGGCCATCTGGCCCCTCGAGCCTGCCCCACCATTTAATAAGATCATGGCTGATCTTTGAGACTCAGCTCCACTTACCCGCCCACTCACCATAACCCTTAATTCCTTTACTGTTCAAAAATTTATCTAGCCTTGCCTTAAAAACATTCAGTGAGGTAGCTTCAACCACTTCACTGGACAGGGAATTCCACAGATTCACAACCCTTTGGGTGAATAGGTTCCTCCTGACCTCAGTCCTACATCTGCTTCCCTTTATTTTGAGGCGATACCCTCTAGTCCTAGTTTCACCTGCTAGCGGAAACAACCTCCCTGCCTCCACCTTATCTATTCGCTTCATAATCTTATACGTTTCTATAAGATCTCCCCTCATTCTTCTGAATTCCAATGTGTATAATCCCAGTCTACTCAGCCTCTCCTCATAATCCAACCCTCTCAACTCTGGAATCAACCGAGTGAATCTCCTCTGCACCCCCTCCAGTGCTAGTATATCTCTTCTCAAGTAAGGAGACCAAAACTGCACACAGTACTCCAGGTGTGGCCTCACCAGGACCCTATACAACTGCAGCATTGCCTCCCTGTTTTTAAACTCCATCCCTCGAGCAACGGCAGACAAAATTCCATTTGCCTTTTTAATCACCTGCTGCACCTGCAATCCCACCTTCAGCGATACATGCACAAGGACACCCAAGTCCCTTTGCACAGCAGCGTGCTACAATTTTTTACCATTTAACACATAGTCCATTTTGCTGTTATTCCTACCAAAATGGATGACCTCACACTTATCAACATTGTACTCCATCTGCCAGACCTTTGCCCACTCACTTAGACTATCTATATCCCTCTGCAGACTTTCAGTTTCTTCTGCACACTTTGCTCTACCGCTCACCTTAGTGTCATTTGCAAATTTTGACACACCACACTTGGTCCCCAACTCCAAATCATCTATTAAATTGTAAACATTGAGGTCCCAACACTGATCCCTGAGGCACACCACTAGCCACTGACCGCCAACCAGAAAAACACCCATTTACCCCTACTCTTTGCTTTCTAGTGGTCAACCAATCCTCTATCCTTGTCAATACATTACTTGTAATACCATGCAACTTTATCTTATGTAGCAGCCTTTGGTGTGGCACCTTGTCAAATGCCTTCTGGAAATCCAGATACATCACATGCACAGGTTCCCCATTGTCCACCATGCAAGTAATGACCTCAAAGAATTCCACCAAATTAGTTAAACATTACCTACCCTTCATGAACCCATGCTGGGTGTTCCCAATGGGACAATTTATATCCAGATGTCTTGCTATTTCTTCCTTAATGATAGATTCAAGCATTTTCCCCACTACCAAAGTTAAGCTAACTGGCCTATAGTTACCTGCTTTTTGTCTACTTCCTTTTTTTAACAGTGGCATCACATTGGCTGTTTTCCAATCTGCGGGAACCACTCCAGAGTCCAGTGAAGTTTGGTAAATAATTACTAGTGCATTTGCTATTTCCCCCATCACCTCTTTTAGTACACTGGGATGCATTTCATCAGGGCCAGGAGACTTGTCTACCTTTAGCCCCATTAGCTTGCCCAGCACTGCCTCCTTAGTGATGATGATAGTTTCTAGGTCCTCACCTGCTATAACCCCCTTGCTATTAGTTTTTGGCATGTTATTTGTGTCTTCCAGTGTGAAGACCGACACAAAATAACTGTTTAATGTCTCAGCTATTTCCTCATTCCCAGTTATTAAATTGGCCTTCTCATCCTCTAAAGGACCAATGTTTACCTTCACCACTCTTTTACGATTTACGTATTTATAGAAACTTTTGCTGCCTGTTTTTATATTCTGAGCTAGTTTACTCTCATAATCTGTCTTACTTTTCTTTATAACTTTTTTTGTGGCTTTCTGTTGGCCTTTAAAGATTTCCCAGTCTACTAGTTTCCCACTACTCTTTGCTTTTTTGTATGTGTTTTTTTTCAATCTGATACTTTCCTTTATTTCCTTAGACATCCATGCTGGCTCTCTCTTTTCCTACAGTTCTTCCTTATCACTGGCATATACTTCTGCTGAGCACTGTGAAAAATTGTTTTGAAAGTCCTCCACTGTTCCTCAATTGACCCACCATAAAGTTTTTGCCCCCATTCTACCTTAGCTAACTCCTTCCTCATTCCTTCATAGTCTCCTTTGTTTAAGCACAGGACATAGGTACTGGATTTAACCTTCTCATGCTCCATCTGTATTTTAAATTCGACCATACTATGATCGTTCCTTCCGAGAGGATCCCTAACTGTGAGATCATTAATTATTCCTGTCTCGTTACACAGGACTAGATTTAGGATAGCTTGCTCCCTCGTAGGTTCCATTACATATTGTTCAAGGAAATTATCGCAGATGCATTCTATGAATGCCTCCTTAAGGCTTCCATGACTGACCTGGTTTGACCAATCGCTATGAAGATTAAAATCCCCCATGATAATTGCTGTACCATTTTCACATGCATTAGCTATTTCTATGTTTATTGCCCACCCCAAAGCTTTGTGTTCCTGTTAGTTAAAAGGTTCTTGAAAATGAAAGGAATTTGGGAGTCTCAGTCTGCTTACTGGTGAACACAAGTACCCAAGAGAGAGCTATTTCATGTTGCACTGACTTTCCAGTTTCTATCATTAGACCATATGAATGATGCTAAATCTCACTGGGATAATGATATACTACCGATACATATTGCTGTTAATGTGAAAATTGGCTTGCCAGTTCAGGCAATAGTGATAATCTGAGACAACCACTTGTATTTGTATTTCACTTTTAACATAATACAACATCGCAAGGCAATTTACAGAAGCACTATAAACAAGGTATGACACCAAGCCACAAAGGAGATATTAGGTCAGGTGACTGAAAGCTTGGTCACAGAGACTGCTTTTAAGAAGTGTTTAGCAAGTGGGAGAGTGAGACAGGGAGGGCATTCTAGAGCCTGGAGCATAGACAACTGAAAGTACAGCCACTATTGGTGGAGCAGTTATGACTAGAAGTGCATCATGTTTTAAAGGCTTAAGGGGTTAGAGACGATTATAGTGTTAGGAAGGGAGGGAGGAGATCACAAGGGGATTTTGAAAATAACAATGCGGAATCAAAAATTGTGATGCTTCTTGATCAGGAGCCACCATAGTTTGACAAGGACAGGGGTGAAACATTAACAAGACTTCCTGTGGGACAAAACATGGGCAGTAGAATTTTTAATGACCTCAGGTTTACAGAAGGTATAAAATAGAAGACTTGCCAGTAGCTAAATGGAATAGTTAAAGTTAATGGAGGCATGGATGAGCATCTTCCAGCAGATAAACCTGAGATAGTGAAAGTCAAGTGATTCTATGGAGCTGGAAGAAGGTAGACTTATGGAAGGTGTGAATGAAATCGTAGAGTAATAGAGATATACAGCATGGAAACAGACCCTTCAGTCCAACTTGCCAATGCTGATCAGATATCCTAAATAAATCTAGACCCATTTTCCAGCATTTTGCCCATAACCCCCTGAACCCTTCCTATTCATATACCCATCCAGATGCCTTCTATTGTTGTATTTGTACCAGCCTCCACCACTTCCTCTGGCGGGTCATTCCATACACACAGCATCCTCTATGTGAAAAGTTGCCTCTTAGGTCCCTTTTAAATCTTTCCCTTCTCACCTTAAACCTATGCCCTCGAGTTTTGGACTCCTCCCCCAACCCAGGGAAAAGACCTATTTACACTATCCATGCCCCTCATGATTTTATAAACCTCTATAAAGGTCACCTCTCAGCTCCAGGGCTCCAGGGAAAATAGCCTCAGTTCATTCAGCCTCTCCCTTTAGCTCAAACCTCCAATCCTGGCAAAATGCTTGTAAAACTTTTCTGAACATTTTCAAGTTTCACAACATCCTTCCTACAGTAGGCAGAAGTTAATCTCAGGATTAACTATGAAACTCAGACTGGCAGTTGCAAATCTCTAGAATTTTTCTAATTAAATCATTCCACTCTGCTATTTGCTTGGCACAAACAATACGCTTTGTCTCTCAATTATTTTCACAAACTTGCTGGATTTTCACATGAATTACTCATTAATTTTGTTGCAAAAAGTTATGGCCAGTAATCAAGAGCGTGAATACATTTATATAGGATTGAGCAGGATTTGACGACACAAACAGACCATTCAGCTAAACCAATCCATGTCAGTATTTCTGCTGTGCTCAAATCACATCCCATTTTTTTTTTCCCTACAAATCCTGCATCTTTACAATTTACTTCAACCACGCTTTCTGGTAATGAAGCCCACACTGTCATCACTCCTTGGGTTGAAAACATAGTCTCTTCTGAAATCCCAATTGAATTTCTTATTGATTATATTTTCAGTCTCTAATTAAGCTCTTCTTCACAACAGAAGCCATTCTCCCTGTATATACTCTATCTAAAACTTTCACAATTTTCAAGATCTCTCAGATTACCATTTTTTTTCAAGAGGAAAATCTCAGCAATCTTTTCCCAATATCTACATCCAAGCATTTCTGATGGCATCCTGGTTAATCTTTCATGCACCACCTCAATATCCTTTTGGGCCTCAATATCCTTTTCTTAATATGACATGTTGAATACAATATAGTAAAGACAGGGTAAATATTCATAAAATACTAATCTACAACTCTTACCTCAAATTTGAATTGCAGTAATATTTGCATGCACCAAATCTTCTTAGAGATTGTAGACTTTGGTTCAATTTTGTTCTTTCCTGACTCTTTGTTTTCTCTTTCTTGTAACCTAATTTCGACCACTCCTCTCTATTTCTCTTTTCCAACTGCGTTGACTCCAATTATTCAAGTTTAATTCAGAAATGGTCATTTTGTTCACGACCCCTACCCTTCAACTTTCCACATTGCACATTATTGCCAGGTCAGTCAACCCTTTGAGCGCGTTGAATAATCACTGGTAAAATTTCCAGGATAAATCCTGGCCAGATCTTGCCCTGACCCTCTGAAGTAATCACAAAAACCTACAGATGGTCAGTCTAATATTTCAATCGAAAATATCAAGCTGACCTGCTTGTTTTCTGTATATGACAGACAGTGCAACATTGCCAAAAATGCAATAAAGTTTTCTGCAGAAGATTTAATAATCTTTGTCAGTCTTTATGCCTTCAGCATCAGTTCAATTCCCTAACTGAACATTTGTCCAAATTGCCTTTAAAGGACTGTTTGACATGCATCAAGTGCTATTGCTGGGAGAGTGTTTCATATAAAATATATGAAATGTACTGTAGGAGAACATTTGCTGCTTTTTTCAGTTTCATTTCAGGATTGTTGATTGTGTCTTGTCTTTGTGATTGTAGTCAAATGTAAATTATTCTTGTTGAATATACTCCTTATCATTTTAAAGACTGGAATCAATGGCCTCTTAATTTTCTTTTTCCCATAAAACTAACAATTTTTGTCAAACCCACCTCAAGCCATGAAAACTGCAAGAGATTCCTGACCTTTCGACTCCCTCTGAATCCAGATGCTAAGCGCAATAAATTTACATTGCAGAAGGCAGCTAATTATCTGAATAATCCTACTCAATGCAGTGCTTGCTAACATCATCAAACTTCTCTCTGTCAAACTCTGTGATCATTCCTTCCTTGAAAATCCAACCTTTGATATCTTCCTCCTCACTATTACCTAATTTATCCTACTTCTTGTTGTCAGACAAGTCTGTGTTGACAATTTTCTGTTCAAATTCTGATAGGCTGAATTCAGTTCCAACCATTGCACCAAGATTTCAAAGATCAAATTCAACAACACTTCTCCCACTTTTGAATTATTTGCAGCCTTCAGTACAGTTAATCACCTAACTTTCTCCCAATCCCCCTCTGTACGCAAGCATCATGGCACAACTGCTTTGTGGTTTTATTCCTATCTGTGCTGATGTACGTTTCCTGCAATAATCACTTCCATGCCTGTGTGCATTGCCATTTCTATGACTTCAGCCATGGACCCCTCTTAGTTCATAGAATCCTCACAGTGCAGAAAGAGGCCATTTCGCCCATCAAGTCTACAACACCCCCATGAACAGCATCCCGCATAAGCCAGCTAATCTGCACATTTTTGGACTGTGGGAGGAAACTGGAGCACCTGAAGGGGACCCACGCAGACAGAGGGAGGATATGTAAATTCCACACAGACAGTCACCCAAGGCTGGATCGAACCTCAGTCCCTGGCACTGTAAGGCAGCAGAGCTCACCACTGAGTCACTGTGCCACCCAGCAGTTCTCAATACCTGCTATCCCTTGGCAATATTTTCTGTGATTGTCTAGATAGTTACCATATGTTCATTTGTCATAATAATCTTGAATGCAGGAGGAATTTTAAAGACTTGAAAATCAGATTTGCAACCAAAAGCTAAAACATACTTACTAAAATAAAACAAAGAACAGCACATACTGGAAATCTGAAACAAATTCACAAATTGCTGGAGAAACTCAACATGTCTGGCAGCATCTGTGGAGAGAAAGCAGAGTTAACATTTCATGTCCACTGACAGTGAAGTTCTGAAGAAGGGTCAAGGGACTTAACGTTAACTCAGCTTTCTCTTCACAAAATCCTGCCAGACTTGCTGAGTTTCTCCAGTAATTTCTGTTTTTGCTCCAAGCCATTTACTTCTGGCTCTAATTGATATAAGGAGCTGGATGGGCTTTCTTGAGGCAGGCTAGTGCTTTTATGTATTAAGGATGCTTTGTGACACATCATGTTTCTGTTTCTCAGCTTGAGCTCTGGTCAGCTGGGATTCACAAGCCCAGCTACTATATCTAGGAAAAAAAGTCACTGGCTACAGGATATGAGTGTCCTTACATTTATATGCTGGACCATGCATGCCTGCAACTCCTCGTGACTGAATATTCCACATAACTTTCCCCTCCAATGCTTGTAATATCTTTTGACCTTCCACCTCTGCATGCAATAGACTTCTGAACTTTTGACACCAAAAGGATCTGTTCCCTCACCTCACACTCCACCAAGTTTCCAAATCTCCAAGTCTCACTGCACTCCATAAGCATCCTCCTACCTCATTCACCACAAGACCACAGAGAATTGACACCTCCTTATTTCAACTCACCCAGATCATCACGCTTGTAACTTTAACCTATTCAAAGTCCCATTCAATTATCCCCTCACCTTGCTAAACAGTACTGTGGTGACAAGCTGACATAAAAGTGAAATAAAAGCTTTATTGTGTTATGTTACATTATGTTACATACCTGAGCTTTGTTGAAGCATGGTTTTAAATTTCATTTGAATCATAGCTCAGAATCTTACATTTTTCCACAGATCCTCAAATGCTTCCAAAGTGCTTGTTAATTAGACAACTTGAAGGTTTTATGTGGACATGGCAGGAAGATCACAGGCAGGATCATTTGGTCCAGAAGGTATATGAGCAAAGGTTGGTGTTGGGAAGGCAACCAATGTCTGTCCCATCAACAACTCAGCTAATGTTTCAGCCCTCTTACATCCAACCCTCACCCTGCCTTCCCTGGCCTCATTCCTGCTTCTGGCGAGCCTTACAGCATCTGCCTATAGGACAGTAACCGTACAGATGGAGGCCATTTGACTGGTCAAGTCCATGCTGGCTCACTACAAGAGCAGCTCAGTTTATCCTGTCCCCCTGCCCCATTCCAGGAATTCTGCAAACTTCTGTTCTCTTCAGATAATTGTTCAATATCATTTGAGAAATCTAGGACAGAATCTCTGTCCACTGCACTGTCAGACAGAATTCTAGATGCTAATCACCTGTTGCCTAACAAAATAATAGCTCATTTCGAGTTTGTACTTTTTTCCACAAATAATCTGGAATGTGTCCCCTTTGTTTCATGATCCTTCCCAACTTGGAACAGTTTCTCCCGATTTCCTCTGTTCAGATCACCTATATTAAATTTCAGAACTTTCCAAAACACCCATACAATACGTTAGGCACAGCAACATATTCCAAAAGTTATTCCTAAATGTGGTCGATATTCTATCTCCTACCATTAACACAAGGTTTTATATGCGTTTTGCTGTTGTCCTTGATTTGGTAAACATCATCTGGTTTCAATAGCTGAGGTAAGCCAGGCATTTGTCTCATTGGTTTTTTTCAGATTTACTTTTCTAGCCTGAGTCTGACAAGTTTTTGCAAATGGCATTCAGTAAAATATAGTCACAGACTCTGTCACTTCAGCCACTGTATCAGATAATACCAATCACAGTAAGTAAAACATCATTACATGTCCTACGAATCTGACATTTTTTCTCACATTTTAATAAATCACCAAGATACTCCTACGTATTGCGTATTCAGAGAGAGAAAGCCCGGAGTCACAAAACCATCAAAGGCTTGTCACATCTTATTGTCTCATTAAAATCTGTGTGTACGCAGAACCTTGATAGTACTTTCAATTTGGAACTGACAGGGTGTTTGCTGGAGGCAGTGAGGAGTACTCTCCCAACTCGTTGGTTCAATGAGCTGCACATGGATTAGCAGGGAATCATGAAGACTGGCTGAAAACTTCTTGTTTCAAATACTCTGTACAGAAAATGTATTCTCGTAAAGAATGCCTTGTGTCTGTAGTTCTAGGAGGGCAGGTCAGTTGGTGGGGGGTGTGGGGGGTCCCAAATATTACTACTGTAGGCAATGGCATAGTTGTGATGTGGAATATCCTAATATGAACAACTTAAACTGAACTGTGCAATATTTGTAACAAACCAATTATTTATTTTGTGTAAACCTCTTCTACTTATACTTTAATAAATGTATTAGCAGTCAAGTTAGCAGCTTTTCAAACAGCTGATCCAGAAATTTCATAGAATGAAGCGAGCACATTCATTATGGATAATGTACTGTATGATTCAAATCTGTTTTAAACGTGAGCCAAGTTAAACAAGAATCTAATAACTGCTATTTCCCAAAATGATAATCCAGGCATGACCCGTTAATTTTTGTCACATCTTGCTGTTGCCACGCAAGTACAATGTGACTTCAGTGTAATT
This sequence comes from Rhincodon typus, assembly GCF_021869965.1. NCBI lineage: Eukaryota > Metazoa > Chordata > Chondrichthyes > Orectolobiformes > Rhincodontidae > Rhincodon > Rhincodon typus. The sequence continues at coordinate 34,399,263 of NC_063334.1, forward strand.
CAGGGAGAGTGCTGTTGTGCTGGAGATGACAAAAGCAAGGTCTCATCTGTCTGCTCAATGACTACAAGAATTCCTAGTAATATGTGATTACTGGAGTTATATTTCCCCAAACGATTGTGGATATTGGCATAGTCAAAGTTTTCAAGATTATTCCTTTGTTAAGGAAAGGTATTGAGGGAAATCAAATTACAATGGAGATCAAATATCAATGAATGATAACTGAAATTAATGGTAAAGAAAGCTTGAGTATCTAAAGGGCCAATTCCATCTCCTAAATTCATAGTACCATTTGAAGGATATGGGAACTTTCTCTGCTGTCCTCGATTTCTTTTCTTCACAGTCATTGCCGCTGTTTGGAATTGAAATGTAACTTACATTTGTGCATCTCTTGGCTTGAAGTAGTCATGCAACTTCTACTACGAGCTAGCAGAGGGCAACCAGCTTGCAGCCAATTTCAACAGTCACATGACAAGCCAGATGGTTGTTTGGAGAGCTCCAAGTAACAGTGGTTGTCCAAAGGTAAGTATGTAAAGTGTATTTTAGGGTGTTGGGAAGTTAAGGTACCAGACGGGTAGGAGATAGAGTACCAGGTAAGTAAGATGCCAGCTTGGTAGAAGTAAGATGCCAGCCTGGTAGGGGATCTGATGAGTAGGTTGTCATAGAAGAAGGCAGAATGCCAAGTGATTGTATTGCCAGGGTGAAAGATGACAAGGGGAAGGGAATGCAGCATCAGGGTAGGTCATGATGGACGGCAGTAATCAGATCCAGCAGGGAATGGTACAGTGGGTGTTGGCTCTGAGGTGAGTGAGTCAAATCCAGTGGAGGGAGGAGGATGAGTGGTGACGTCTGGCAAGGAATGGCCTGGTCGGTGTTCAGGATAGGGTGTGAACAAACCCAAGAAGTTGGGGGGTGGGTGGGATGTTAGGATTGGGTCAGGTCCAGCAGGAGGAGGGGTATCTTGCAGCTTAGTGGATGGGAGATAGGATGTTAGAGCAGAAGCCAGTGGGGGTGGTGTAGGGGTCCTGGACGATATATCAGGTCAGGTTCCAGAGGTTGCAAGGTCTGAGGATTCCATAGCATCCACATGTGCACCACCTATCTACACTGGTATAATGACTATCTGGCCAGCAGAAAATCTGCCCCAGTGGCTGTAATCTTTCCTCTCTTGGCTCAGGGTAAATTGAAAGCTGATATGAAGCTAAACTGGCATTTTCCCCACATGCAATGGCAAAATTACAGAAAATCTGCTTAACTAGCGAGAGCAGGTATGCATAGTTACACTTATCACTGGTGGAAAGAATGTGTTCCAAAATGTATTCCCTGAAGAACAGCAAAAACAGACTACAGAAAGTGTTAATGCCTTGAAGGGACATATTGAACCTCAAGTAAACATAACTTCAGAACATTGTGTTCAATATGAGGATCCAAGGAAAAAAGCCCATTGATCAACATGTGACCTCAAGTTCAGCTCTTAGAATATTGTGAATTTTGGCAACAAATGGAGTATTCAATTAATGGGAGGACTACATTTGGCACGTAAGATCCTGCCATAAAAGCGTATCTACTGATAAAGGAGAAACCTACTCTCAGAAAAGTGAGAGACATGTTTAGAAACAACGTTAAGAATCAGCAGCTGGAGCATATTCCAGAAAATAGACCAGGTTTTGCATCATGCTAATAGATCCTCCAGACCTAAAGGACAGCACAATCAGACAAACAGAACGGTGAAAACACTACAGAGGACATCATGCAAAGCAAAAGGAAGGAAGGAAGCACAACAAGCAGGTACAGTTTGCCAGTTGAGAGAAGTTAACTGGAGATTCTGATGATCAATCTACACCATACAACAGTCAGACTGACAGGTAATAAATGGTTTGATTGTTGGAATGATGGCTGCAGAAAAAAATCAACATGAAGTACCAGATAGACACTGGTGGGTCATGCAGCAACATGTCCTTCGCAGACCTGGGCAAAGTCGCTCAATTGATGAATCACAGAATGAACTCTTAGAAGTAAGATTAGGACTATATGCTGGCACCATATTCATGCCAAGAGGACTAGTAGTTCTAGGAGGTCAATAAAATAACAAGAATGATGATCTGGAGTTCCAGATTATACCTGGTAAGCAAAGCTACTAATCTCAACTGATGCAAACTTACAGCTTTGACTGGTAACTTTTAATGTGCCACGAAAGATTTACAACATGCTAATTATTGTAAGAACTTTGTCACAACTTGCAAAGGCAAAAATTTTCACTACCCTAAATGCAAACAATGGTTACTGGCAAGAGAAGTTAAATGAGAGCAGAAGCTCTCTAACTACATTCTGGATGTCATTCCTGAGAATATAGATGGCTGTGTATGCTATTTGGCATTTCCAAGGCTCCAGTGGCAAATCAAAGCAGACAACTATATAATTAGTAATTGCCCTGAAATAAACACTGTATTGGATGATCTGCTGGTTTATGAAACGGAGATACAATTTAAAAAAGCCATCCATAATCAACTGTTAGGCAAAACCTGCCAGATGAATCAAAACCTGAACTGGACAGTTGAGGGAGCCGATGGCCTAGTGGTATTATCACTGGACTGTTAATCCAGAGACCCGGATAATGTTCTGGGGACCCGGGTTCAAATCCCACCACAGCAGATGATGGAATTTGAATTCAATAAATATCTGGAATTAAGAGTCTAATGATGACCGTGAATCCATTGTCGATTGTCAAAAAACCCCACCTAGTTCACTAATATCTCTTAGGGAAGGAAACTGCCATCCTTACCAGGTCTGGTCTACATGTGGCTTGGACCCACAGTAATGTGGTTGACTCTTAACTGCCCTCTGGACAATTAGGGATGGGCAATAAATGCTGCCTGGTCACTGATACCCTCATTCTGTGAATGAATAAAGAATAAAAAAGACATGCTGCTGAGAGCAATACTATAAAAGATTGTGAAATCTTTAGATCCAGTTTGAAGAAGCCACTCAGCTTTCTCCGAATATGCTGGACCCAACAGAAAATTGAGTATAGCAGCCTTGCTCAAATCAAGTGAACCAATCAATATGATGCAATTCTCTAAATGTTGCAAGTAGTAGTATTGAAACATTGGCCAGAGAGCATCAGGGTCTCACATGTTGGTGAAATAGCATACTGGGCATAGAGACATGAATTAACAGCTGATGGCAGCATGCTGTGTTAAGGAATTAACCAAAGCATTTGAGAAGAAAGATGTTAAAGCAAATCCATGACAGCCACCTTAGAGTTGAGACCTGTCAGAAAAACAAGCAATGTGCTGACCAAACATTAACAACAAAATCGAGGACCGCATCAGCCCAAGCAGTACTTGTAATGAGCACCAAGATAAATAAGTTACAGAACTGCTGAGGAAACAGCATCCAGCTGGACCATGGATGAACCTTGGGAGTTAAACCCTTCACACTCACAGGAACTGATTATCTTGTTACTATGAACTTCTATTCTGACTGCTGAAAAGTTGGACCAGCTCACTTCAATTACTACTGGCTGTTAAATGCCTCAGATTACATTTCCCCTGTTGAACAATTCTAACTATGTGATAGGTTGTGACTAATTTACAAATATTGGGAAATTCAACATCATACATCATTTCCACACTATCCCTGATCAAACAGAGAGGTTGAAATGCTATTAAAATCACCAAAGTAATCAATAAGAAAGCGACTAAATCCAGCATAAATGTATACAAGGCAATCCTAGAATGGGGGCACTCAAACTCTTCCCAGATCTAATGAAAGATCATTGATCAAAACAATTAGCTGATTTTCTCTCCACAGATACTGCCTGAGGTGCTATTTCCAGTTTAGACTTCCAGCATCTGCAGTACTCTACACACCCACTTTCTAAAGAGGTCATTTAAGTAGGTGGACCAAACAATGGACCCATCACTGTAGTAAAAGAATTGAATGAAGATCTGCCACCATCTGACTTCATGTCAATATTGGTAGACAGTTTTTTTTTCCCTCTGAAGTTACTTTCAATTCGCTAGCTGCAGGTATTAAATTCAGACTAGCTTAATCCTGGGACATAAACAGTTAAACTTATTCAGAAGAAAACTGATTGGATTTCTTTGTCAGTAGCAGCTGACCAAGTCATACAGGTCTTAATTGAATTGCCACTTGACTAAATTATTATTGTATTTTTCCCTCAGTATGAGGAAAAGAAACGTGTCTTTTGTTTAAAAGCTTTAGAATTCTTGATAGGATCCTATTAATGTAGAAAGAAAGCTCCATGGAAATGATTGCATTTTGACTTTTTCAATCCTCAATTCCACATGTACAAAAGCAGTATATTAAAAGAAAAGGAACAAATGGAATTTTAGTACCTTGCCACACAGGGAGTAAAAATAAGAGTCATCAGACCAGCTCACAATTTGCTCGTTAGAACAGTATATCATTTTGTAGAGAATTTAGCATAGCTTAGAGAAAGTGTGACAAACATGAAATCTTTTATGGAAGCTATTTTTTATCCAAAACTTTGAAGTGGTAATAGAACACCCAGAAGACAATGCCACAACATTGACATAAATAGCATAGATATCACTGAGGCATTTTTGTAATAAATCCCCTGTTAATGCAATAGTCAAAAGGTTGTGGAGTGTGTGCATTTCAAGTTATATAGTTTTAACCATAATGAGGTCTGGAGGGCTTCATCACCACTTTATTGCTGTAGGTGAAGTGTCAGCTACAAAAAGACCATGTGGAGCCCCTGAATTCTTTCCTCCTGTCCTTCTTAAATTTTATATTACCATCTGAAACATTTTTCCTCTGTTGTGCTACCAAGCATAGCTTGTACAGAACATGGTACATGATATTCAAAATTATTGCAGTCGTGAAATCTCATTAATTTCTTCCTAATGCTAATTTTGTACATTTCTTCCTTCCCAAAAGGCCTTTGTTTTGCTCACCATTTCTGAGAGATTATTTGTTAGTTCGGTCTTCACAGAAGAAAAGTTATTTAATTGAGCTGCCATTTCCTTGTTCTCCATTATCATTTCTCCCATTTCAAACATTACGAGCCCTACATTTATCTTCACTTTTCTTTTTTATTTTACATATTTACAGAAGCCCCAATGGCCTGCTTCTATATTCCTTGCAAGTGTACTTTCATACCTTTTTTTAACCATCTGAACCAAACTTTTGGTCCTACTTAGCTGAAATCTAAACTACTCTCATCTTCAGGCTTGCTATATTTTTTGTCAACATTGTGCAACTCCTCCTTGCATCTAATGCTTCCCTTAATTTGTTTCATAAACTGTGGTTGTTCCACTTTTCTTTTTCTGTTCACACACCTAAAAGGAATGTACATCTGCTGCAATGCAGTCATACATTTCTTAAATATTATCCATGGCCTGGGCACTGTCATGGCTATCATGAAGTTATCTAGTCTACCACCAAATTATCTTTTACACCTTAGTATTGGACTACCTCACATTCTAACTCAAATGAAGACTTCTAACATAATATGGCGATGTTTTCCTTAAGGACCTCTAACAACTAAATTATTAATTAGCCCTCTCTCATGACACAAAACTGAATCCAGGATAGCCAGTTCCCAAGTTGATTCCTCAACATACTGATTTTAAAATATTCCTGTACACACAGCAGGAATACATCCACTACAATATTATTGCCAATGTAGTCTGCCTAGTCTGTATGTAAGTTAAAATCACCCAAGATTGCTAAAGCACCACTCTTGCGTGTAACTCTATTTTTTGTTTAATACCACCCCATACCTCATTACTACTTTTGGAGGCCTATTGATAACTCCCAATAATGTTTGCACTCAATGTTGCTTCTCAGTACCACCCAAAACAATTCCACATCTAAATTTCCTGTGTCAAAATCCATTTCCATTTTGCACTGATTTCATCTGTCACAAAGTCACCTACTTCTCTGATTGGAGTCTCCTTCCTAAAGGTAGGTTACCCTGGGATGTTCAGTTCCAAACCTTGGTCACCCCACGACCATGTCTCTGTAATTGTAATCATACCAAACCTGTTTACAACTATCTGTACTGTTCTTTACCTACCTAATTGTTTCAAGCTTTCAGATACAGTACCTTTAGACTTGTCTTTTTGATATTTTTACACTTTCTTTTGTACACCAGTAATACGTGCTGCTAACCCTCATTTCTCCTGCCTTCCACTTTCTACATTTCCGACCTTCATGTCCATTTTGTTTCCTTCAGGCTCCTGTTCCCCTGTCATTCTAATTTAAACTCTTCTCTGTAGTACTAGTGAGGTTTCGGAGAATATTGGGCCCCGTGCTGCTGGAGTGTAATCTGTGTAGTTTGTACAAGTCCCATTTTCCCCACATACTTCATGGAGAAGTATGAGACATACTTCAGCAGTATTCAAAGTGGAAATCTGTTAATGAGAGAGATGGCCTCAGGGGAGTCCTTTACTGTGTGCCTGGAGCTTTTATTCAGGCAGTAAAGGAATGGGTGACCACCAGACAATATGTTCTTTACCTGCAATGTGACCACCTCACCGTATATTTTAATCACACAGATCTCAGCCTTGTGGATACTCCAGAGACTTCACCTACTGATCCAGGTCTGAGATGTGGATTTCCAGTAGCTGCCGCTGCACAAAAAAAAAATACTGTTTAATCTTAAAAACACTTAAGATTGGCATTGTGTTTAATCAATGCAAATAATCAGACTAACCTAACCTTCCCAGTAAATAGAATCAAAGTATGATGATTTATGCTTTTCTTCCTCCCATTCAAATGGGATTTCAAGTTCAGACTAATCCTGGCAAAGAACTATCAATATTTTATGAATGGAAAGAGATTAATTTAAAAGTTCAATTTACTTGGGTTTGATTCACTTGACCTTCTGGAAGCATTGCCAGGAGAGGAGGATGCACAGTGCACATTTCTATTATTTAAGTTTGAGACTTTCTTATTAGTGTTTTAAAAAGCCATTTTGTTGAAGATTTTCAGCTTACACTCATCAGGACAATTCACAAGAATACCAAATCACAAGGAAAACCAACATTCATAACGCAGGAGAGGACAGTTGCTGATTGCTTGGCAAGTGATCTCTGATTAGTGGAAGCATTGCCATGGAAATTGCAGCAAGTAATGATGAATGGCAATTAGCTACCAGGTTTTGTTAAATGAGATAGCAAGAACTGCAGATGCTGGAGTCAGAGATAACAAAGTGTGGAGCTGGAGGAACACAGCAGGCCAGGCACCAGAGGAGCAGGAAAGTTGACATTTCGCGTTGGTTTATCTTGAAACAGGTGTAGTGTGCGTACATGTTCTTTCTGTCTGAAAACAACTGGGGTCTGTGGATGCAAATAGGCAGCTTCCACTGCACACAACTGCACCACACTGCAAGCCTGAATGACAAGCATTAGTTGGTTGTCAGCATAATTCTTTGCCCACTCAGGATTATCCAGCATCCATTGTTCAATTACGGAATATTGTAAAAGAGATGGAAAAGTAAAAACAAATACCAGCAGTTCTTCCACATGTGGATTCCCCTTAGACAATAGTCATAGAGAAGAAGGTTCAACGATCACAATCTTAGCAAGTTGAACAACGATATGAGGTCCAAATAATGGGGAACCAATACACTTTAACTCAAGAGTATTGGACTAAGGGAAAAACCTGGATGGCAAATTTGCTAAAATCACAGATCAGGCTGGAATAAAAATTATAAGGCAAGAAGTTCCAACGATTGATCCAAATGTACCTGAGACTCCTGGGTCAGAGAGTAAGGAATCAGCCAAGGATCCTTATTTCTGGTAAATAACATACAAATCAAAAGCAGGAGTGGGCCATACACATCCTCAACCATTGTTCTGTAACTTCATATACTTATTGGAATAAATAAAGACAATAAGGACTTGACTGGAATGTTCCCCTTTCACCTCTTATGATGGAAGCTCAAGCCACGAAAATCAGCCTCATGGATAACATATGGAAGGCTGCTCTATGCTTGTGAAACCTATCTATTAGCATCCATTTCAAAACAGTAGTGAAAATAAAGACAGACTTACAAGCATATTCATTTTTTTACACCATCATAATCTCTAAAAATTACTTCAATGGTTCTAAAGTGTTTTAAGTGCAGTCATCGTTGTAATACGGCAAGCATAGCAGCCTATACATAAATCTTCTACTTACAGCAATATGACAATGACCACGTAATTAGTTTGAGATGTTGATAGTGGGATAAATATTGCCCATGACTCTACAGCCAACTGCACTGCCCTTCTTCAAAATAATGTCATGGATTCTTTCACATCTGCACGAGAAGTAGATGGAACCTTAGTTTACAGACTCATGCTAAAGGATTGCTGACAATGCAGCAATTCTTCCAGTTGCCACACTGGAGGGTGTGTCAGATTGGATTACTGCACCTAAGCCATTGAGCTGGACTCAAATTTTGCAGCATCTGAGTTACAGGCAAGAGGCTACCAACTGGACCATGGCAGACATTTATAAAGCCAACTAATTGGGACCAAAACCTACAAAGCTGGGTGTGAGTGTGAACTGTGAGGAGCACAAAGAGTTATTTCAGTGTGATTTTGACAAGTTTAGTGAATGGGCAAACACAAGGCAGATGAAGTGTAATGTGGTTGAATGAAAGATTAACCACTTTGGTAGCAAAAACATGAAGATAGATTATTACAGAGATAGTAGGAACTGCAGATGCTGGAGAATCTGAGATAACAAGGTGTAGAGCTGGATGAACACAGCAGGCCAAACAGCATCAGAGGAGCAGGAAGGCTGACGTTTCGGGCCTAG
>NC_063334.1:34423058-34497979 GCF_021869965.1 Rhincodon typus
GGGTCTAGGCCCGAAACGTCAGCCTTTCTGCTCCTATGATGCTGCTTGGCCTGCTGTGTTCATCCAGCCCTGCACCTTGTTGTCATTGATGTCATCAGGCTTTGATATGAACTTTAGTATGTTACTTAGGATCTACATGAAATTTATGGGAACCTTGACCCCATTAATGTGCAAGGTTAACTCTCACGGGTTCCAGGCAGAGTTACCCAATGGTGAACAAAATTGGCTTGAAGGTAGAAGACAGAGGGTGGTGGTAAAGGGTTGCTTTTCAAACTGGAGGCCACAGGGATTGGTGCTGGGTTCACTGTTATTCATCATTTATGTAAGTGCTTTGGACGAGTGTTTAGGAGGTCGGTTAGTAAAACTGTGGATAGTACCAAGATTGGTGGTATAGTGGACAGTGAAGAAGATTATCTAGGCATACAATGAGATCATGAGCAACTGGGCTAGTGGGCTGAGGAATGGCAGGTTGAGTTTAATTTAGATAAATGTGAGGTGTTGCATTTTGGTTGGTCAAACCAGGGCAGGACTTACACAATCAATGGTAGGGCTCCAGGGTGTGTTATAGAACAAAGCAATCCAGGGGTACAGGTTCATAGCTCCTTGAAGGTGGTGGTACAGGTAGATAGAGTGGTGAAGAAGGCTTTTGACATGCTTGCTTCCATTAGTCAGAGAATTGCCTATTAGAGTTGGGATGTTTTGTTGCAGCTATACAGGACGTCGGTAAGGTCACATTTGGAGTACTGCATGCAGATCTGGTCGCCCTACTATAGAAATGATATTATTAAAGTAGAAAGAGTACAGAAAGATTTACTAGGATGCTACCTGGACTGGAAGATTTGAGTTACAAGGAGAGGCTGGATAGACTAGGACTTTTTCCCTGGAGTATAGGACACTGAAGGGCGACCTTATCGAGTCTATAAAATCATGAAATGCATAGACAAGATAGATAGTCAACAGCTTTTCCCCATGGTACAGATGTCTAAAACTAGAGGGCATAGGTTTAAGGTGAGAGGAGAGAGATACAAAAGGGTCCAGAGGACAAATTTTTCCACACAGAGGGTTGTGAACATCTGGAATGGGCTGCCTGAGGTAGTGGTGGAGGATAGTAAATTTTGTCATTTAAGAAACATTTAGACAGGTACATGGATGGGATAGGAATTGATGAATATGGACCAAATGCAGGCAAATGGGATTGGTTTAATTGTGAAAACTGGGCGGCATGGACAAGTTGGGCCGAAGGGCTTGTTTCCATGAAGTAGACCTCTATAACATTATGTTGGTTATAGTTCACAGAGCTAGCACTGGGTTACTCGATCACAATCTTTTAGTTCCTTTTTCCTCTTCCACATCAAGATGGGAGAATGGGATAGGAAAGAGTTAAAATTTAGGGCTGCATTTAGGTAGAAGATCGGAGCTGATCTTTTGATCTGACCAGCAGATTAAAAAAATCCATCAGCCAGATGCTATCCTCAAACTGTTGCAGGATCAGTAAGTAGTGGCATTATCATCCCATTTGGCATTGCCGTACACCGGTTTGATGTGAATAATAGATTGCATTGATTCAGCTTAATTGTTTGCGAGCATCATGTTTATTAACATCTAGAGAATGGTTGCTAATGTTTCAGCTTGTTATCCATGTAGTGTGCTGATCAACTCAAGAGGAAATGTACTTTCAAATTTCACTGATGCCCACAGCCATCCACATAGATCTGCTACCAAATGATGGTTTTCAAAGCTTCAATAATCCAACTCGCATGGTGAACATTTGGACAAACAATCGTGCCTGCATCTCTTCGGCATGTTATAAAGCACTCTTTCTTAAAAAAGAGAGAAAATCAGCTTAATTAAAAAGCTAGTCCGCATCAAGTCGAGGATATTCTCAGCAGCTCAGGGGAGAAAGAAACGTTTCAGGTTGGCGATCTTTCATCGGTATCTGACGAGCTAACTCATTCTCTCTCAACAGATGCTGTCCGCTTTTCTCAGCACTTCCACGGTTTTGCTTTTTGCTTTACCGTGATTACTTAGACCTACTAAAGTATAGAGACAAAAATAGGAATTGCTGGAAAAGCTCAGCAGATCTGGCAGCATCTGTGGGGAGAAATCAGAGTTAACATTTCAGGTTGAGCGACTGTTCCTCAGACTCCCATTGAAGTACGTGTGTGAGAAAGTGGTGCCCAAACTAAATTTGGGATCAATTTAAAACTAGCCTTTCTCTCACGTATGAAGCAGTCGGCAATAAATCACTTGTGTAATGCCGTTAAGCATCACCCACTCTCCCTAGCTTTAAGCAAGGTTTAATGATTGACCCAGACGCAAAATACTGACGCCTTGCCAGAATTTGATGCAGACAGCAGCCCACATTTTCCAGTCAGCTATGCCTGATTAATAAAGTGAGCACACTCCAGCAAGGAAAAGATGTTCCACTGCACCAGCACTCAATTCAAAACTGTGTTCAATTGACAAATAGAACTGTTTCAGATATCACAAAGCTCTCCAGATTGTCAGTAGTTATGAGGCAATGATGAGATCACTTGATAGCGCAGAGTCCGTCATTCTGATATCACATTGATCTACGCGAACTCCATATAATGGTTATTCAACACCACTCAAGTTTCCGCAATTTCCAGAAGTGATTTAGCAGTATTTAACACTGTTCCTTTGACTTCAGTCTTCTACTTTTTCTTCATAGATGGTTAGGAACAATTGTAATTTTCTACAAAATGAAACATCATTATTCAAAGCACAGTGTTTTCCTTTTACTTGATTTTTATTAAGAGAACAAAGAAGACTGCTCTTCTGAGGACGAGCCACATTGGACTCAAATTGTTAACTCTGATTTTCTCTCTTCACAAATGCTGTATTTCTCCAGCATTTTCTGTTTTTATTTCAGAATTCCAGCATCCACAGTATTTTGTTTTGTAAGGCAAGTCATTTTGTGTTGGAGACATGCTCTGCTCACTGCTATTGATCTCACTACTACATCTACCAACCCATGTACCTAATATGTAACAGCAGCATGCCTCAAAAAAAACATGCAGATAAGAAAGTTGTGGGATGACCTATGCAAAATCTTCCAACCCATCTAGCTATGTCTCTGCATCTGGCCACTGCCGCAAGATTGCTATTAACAGGAAAGCCAATCTTCAAGGAGGCATCAATGAGATGGATGAAAATCTAGCTCATGATTGCTTTAGTGAATTCTTAAGGTAAAATATACAGTCTATTTCACCTTGGGATATAAAACCTGAGTGGTACTCATCTGGGTGTTGACAATAGATTCCACTGACTGGTCATAGGACCTCCGTTCCGGTGGGAAGATCTGCTTATTGAGCAGCTCCATATTCCTTGCTGGACTTCATGTTTTGAAATCATCTTGCATGGTTCTGTCCACGTGGCTAGTGACTCCCCTTTGGGAGTGGCCATCATCAGCACACTGCCTGATACAATCCCCCAAAACAGCAATGTCTTTTATGTAGAAGGCATCTTCTTTCAAAAGATAGAAGGAAGGTTGCATCATATATACTGCCCAATCACAGCCTCTGGATATTTCAAGGTATCCTATCGACAATGGAGTAATTTTGAAGTCTAGGCTCTATCTAATTCCAGAAAACATACCATGAATTTATACAAAACAGGCTCCCACACACAGCAATGCCTTAACAGCCAGTTAAACTGTCTCAATGATAACATAAGAACATAAGAATTAGGAGCAGGAGTAGGCCATCCGGACCCTCGAGCCTGCCCCGCCATTTAATAAGATCATGGCTGATCTTTTTGAGACTCAGCTCCACTTACCCTCCCACTCACCATAACCCTTAATTCCTTTACTGTTCAAAAATTTATCTAGCCTTGCCTTAAAAACATTCAGCAAAGTAGCTTCAACCGCTTCACTGGGCAGGGAATTTCACAGATTCACAACCCTCTGAGTCAATATCCCTTTGGATGTTGATAAATATTGGTCAGGCCATCATGGAAGACCATTGGTTTTCTTTGAAATAGTACAACTGGTACTACTGGTACAACTGTTACATCCACTGGAGACATGGGGCTTCAGTTTTGACATCTAATTTTCAAGACAGTGCCATGAAATCTGAAATTCCAAATCTTTAACCTGTATGGAGTTTGCATGTTCTCCTCATGTCTGCTGGGGTTTCCTCCCAGTGCTCTGGTTTCTTCCCACAGTCCAAAGATATGCAGGTTAGGTGGATTGGATATACTACTTGCCCATAGTGTCCAAGGATGCTTAGGTTAGGTGGTTTAGACATGGAAAATGCAGGGGTAGGGAAATGGGTCTGGGTGGGATGCTATTCAGAGGGGTGGTGTGGATTTGTTGGGCCAAATGGCCTGTTTCCACACTGTAGGGACTCTATGACTCTATGAAGCAGATATGAACTGTCTCAACAGGCAAATTCCTGCTTCTCTGCCAATCCTCTCACACCTAATGTCTTATCCATTATCTGATGCACGTCTGTTCAGCTCACTCACTACATTGATGAAGGCCTGAGCATATGATCATGTGAGTAATAGCAACTCTTCAATCAATGAACCTGTGTTGTGGTGATAAATGTTTTACAGGACCCCGAATCAAGTGGTTAAGATTGAGGCTTACAGTTAATAGATTGATGTTATAGGGTTTCAAACTTAAGAAAGTGTCAATTAGAACAAAAATAGCCTTCTCCCCAATCAAAGGGAGATAGAATCAAATTACAGAGTAGAAGACAGCCATTCACCCATCATACCTGTGTCAGTCCTTGGAAAGACAATCAAGTTAGTCCCACTCTCTTGCACTTCAATACAGCCCTACTGCATAGTTCTATTTTTAATGGTATCTAATTCCCTTTTGAAAATCATTGCTTCCATCACCCACTTCAGTAAGAACATTGCAGATTGTAAAGTGGACATAAGAGAATAACCTCTCCGTATAGTTTTATTGTCAATACCTTCTAATTACTGTTTCCCCTGCCAGTGGAAAAAAAGTTCAGCTAGTATTCTATAAAACACGTCAAAAGTTTGAACCCTTTGACCAAAACAGCCCATCATCTTCATCAATCTGAAGAAAGTAGCCTGAGTTTCTCTAATTTCTCCACGTAACTGAAGTTTCACATTTAACCTAACTTCTGCTTCACCTCCCAAGCTCCAGCGTAATTAATTTTGCTTTATTTATTCACAGAATGAGAGTATCACTGGCAAGGCTAGCATTTGTTAGCCGTCCCTGATTGCCATGGAGGTGGTGATAGTGAGCCACCTTTCTGAACAACTGCAGTCCATCTGGTTTAGATGCATCCACAGTACTGTCATGGATGGAGTTGCAGGATTTTGACTTAAGACAGAGAAAGAGCTTTGATATACCTACAAGACAGAATCAGCTGGTGGCAGCATTCCCACTCATCTGCTGCCCCTGCCTTTTAGTTGGTAGAAGTTGCAGGTTTGGAAGGTGTTGTCAAAGGTAGCTTGGCAAGTTGCTTTAGCGCAAATCGCAGGTGGTATGTTGTGTGCACCATTGGAGGAGGGAACATATAGAGACATAGCAACGTACAGCATGAAAACAGACCGTTCGGTCCAACTCGTCCAAGCCAACCAGATATTCTGCATTAATCTAATCCCATTTGCCAACATTTGGCCTATAAGCCTTTCCTATTCATGTACCCATCCAGCTGCCATTAAAATATTGTAATTGTACTAGCCTCCACCACCTTCTCTGGCAGCTTATTCAATGTATCCACCACCCTTTGCATGAAAATGTTGCCCCTTAGGTCACTTTTAAATCTTTCCCCTTTCAACTTAAACCTCTGCCCTCTAGTTTTAGACTACCTTACCCTGGAGGAAAGATCTTGACTATTCACCCTATCCATACCGATCCATGATTTTATAAACTTCTATAAGGTCACCCCTCATCCTCCAACACTCCAGGGAAAAAAAGGCCCAGCTTATTCAGCCTCTCCCTTAGCTCAAATAACATGTTTGAGGCTGGAGTGCTGACCAGTCAGGCTGCTTTGCCCTGGATATTATTCTCTCATGCCCACAATTACAATTTGGAATACTCTTACTGAAGAAAAGCTTGAAAAAAATAATTGCACCACTTGCATTGGCTTGATAAAAACATTGATCACAATATCAACACTGACTTCAGTGCAAAGTTTAGGCTGTTGCTCCCAGGGGAGTGAGGAAGTGCTGCTCTGTCAGAGGTACAACTTTCAGATGATATTTTAAATCAAACACATCATCTGTTCGTTCAGGTGAATCTAAACAATCCTGTGACAGTATTTCCAAGAAGATCTGGAGTTACCCCCAGTTTCCTGACCAATGGTGTTTCCCTCAGTTAATAGCACTGAAAGATATCTTGTTATCACAATGCACTTCAAAAATGCTGTCCATTTTAGTCCCACACCTTAACTTTGTGCCTATAATCCTACAGATTAGTTTTCAAGCATGTGTCCTCTTGGAATTTCCTATGAAACCTGATCCACTACACTTTCAGGTGGTGCATCTGGTATCGT
Source organism: Rhincodon typus (assembly GCF_021869965.1). Taxonomy (NCBI): domain Eukaryota; kingdom Metazoa; phylum Chordata; class Chondrichthyes; order Orectolobiformes; family Rhincodontidae; genus Rhincodon; species Rhincodon typus. The sequence continues at coordinate 34,429,559 of NC_063334.1, forward strand.
AACAAGCTTTGGTGCAAAGAAATTTCTTTGACTTCCCCCATTAGGTTTTTTGCTGATTATTTTACATCTATGAACTCTAGCTAACAACACATTTGCTAAAAAAAACTATTTCTTACTTTAATTGTGCCCCACATAATTTTTGAACATCAGTTAGCTCTCCCCTTAACTTTCCCTACTTTAAAGAGAATAAACTTCTCTAGCCTCCACACTTTGCTTAAATCTTTCATCTCTGGTGGCATGCTGTTAAGCTTCTTGTCCATTCCCAGGATCTTGACACCCTTCTTAAAGTGTGGTGACCTATTGAGGCTGGAGGTTTGATGAAGTTTAGCATGACTTCCTGGTTGTTGCATTTAATAAATGATTAACAAGGCCAAGTGTCCCATAAAGTTTCTGAACCACTTTAGCAACTTGCCCTGTCACTTTGAAAGATTTAACAGTGCATTCTAAGATCCCTCTGTTGCTGAACTTGCTACTATTTTGACAATGCTGCCTCTCCATGTTGCTTACCTGGACACGCATCACTTCATATTTATCCACATTAAATCACAAAATGACCATATATTTCATTGGCCTAAGTTCTCCTGAAGTCTGTTATGTACCTCTTCACTTCTTTGAAAAGACTTATGTTGTCCACAAACCTCAAACTTATATTCCTGTTACTCAGGTTCAGATTATTTATGTGATAGCTGAAAAGCCATGACCCCAGTGAGAGACGCAATGCTCTTTGTCCTTCCAGTCAGACAAATATCTGTTCACCTGTTCTTTCTGTCTCCTATCCATCGGTCAATTTTCTACTTTGGTTACCACTAATATTAATATTATGTATTTTGTTTTTTTTGAGTAAGTCTACGAACATTGTAAAGATTTTAGTTTGACACTGATCTCAGACAAGGAAAAGACTTGGACCTGTCTCAAATTCAATTTGAATGATTTGCTGAGATTAATTAATTTGTTTGCTGCTCTGCTTTTACCGACATTCATTGAGATGTTTTTCAGGGACAGAAAGGGAAGAGAACTCCGATTTGTCCAAATTAGACGTAATTCATCTGGAGCACTGAATGTCCTTTGAGTTCTTTCTCCATTACATTTTATTGGAAAATAACTTGGACTTATCAAAGTTCTGGCTAAGTTATACAAGAGAAACCATGCCAGCAACAGTGAAATTGGAAAGATCTCAGAGGTCTTGAAGAGTCCTCATTGTATGGACAGCCTCCTCTGGTGCTATGTATGCAACAAATTGTTTAACTAGACAGTGAATATAGATGCAATCCTATTCAGACAGATTTTTCAAGGTTTTGTGTCATCATAAGTTGCGATACAACATTTAGTTGGGTAATGATGTTGCTGTTGGGTCAGCAGGCAACCAATATAAACCAGACGAAAGAGAAACAACACTCAAATAAATTTAATTTAAATTTTTGATATTAGACATTATAAGAAAAACTTGGTGGGGAAATCCATTAAAGGCCTAGAAGTTCATGAGTATTATGCCCATTTTAGAGATGGAAGACAGGCACTTAAGTTTCTAATATTGCAGTTTGTATGTGCATTCCATACTGCAAGCCTACTGTTTTCATTAAGTGTCTAATAGAAGTCCCAGGGTCCACAACCAACTGAAGTTATTCGGTTGCCTTGATCACATTTCATCTGCTATATTCAGCATAGCCAGGTCTACATGCAGCCGAACTAAAAGTACTTTAAGGCAATGGATGCGTCCAAAGAGGGACATTTTGTAAAATATACTTGCCCAGCTGAGGAGCTGAGAAAAGTGAGGTTCCTGTTCTGCGTACAAAGAATGAATGTAATATTATCATTTGCAAATTTGAATTTTTAAAACGGAGACAAATGGGTTTTTGTTTGAATTCTCTGAAGTCACCCTTTCTTTAAAAAAAAAGGTGATAGGAAAAATGACCTTAATACATCAATTCCAAGAAAATATACTTGATCAGGGTTTAGTCAGATACCTGTGCTGTTAATTGATGAAATATCTGTACAGCTGAGTTTAAGGCATATGTTAATAATAAATAGGAGATGAATAGTTTCGTTTGAGTACAGTTCAGAAAATTCAGGTTTCAATTTCATCATAGCAGAAAAATGGTTTCTTTTTCAGTTCAGAAAAGCTATTTCATCCTAATAGCAGAACAATTTATTAGATTTGTAGAATGCCCAGGTTGAGAGAATTTATAAAAGTCTCTTCGTTGTCAGAACTAAAAAGGAATCCGGGACTTCGGGTTTTAAAGGGCATTCAGGACATCCAAACTGACTGTCTCAACAGTCCAAGGAGGAAAACTGGAATGAGTAATTTGAGAAATAAATTAACGTTCATACTTGCACATGAATGTTAGCATGAGAGAACATAACAGCATTTATAACTATCTAATGACATCCTGATAAAATGTTATTTTATGGGATGGGAGTGTTACTGCTTAGGACAACATTCATTACCCATCCCTTATAAGAAGGCAGTGGTGAAGCACCTTCTTCAACCACTGCAGTCCATGGGGTGTAAATGTTGTTAGGAAGGGAATTCCAGAATTTTGAACCAGTGACGCTGAAGGAACAAGGGTAAAGTTACAAGTCAGGATGATGAGAGACTTGGATGGGATCTTGCAGGTGGTAGTATTCCCATGTATTTGCTCCCCTTGTCCTTCTAGATTAGAGTACACAAGTTCTGTGGGTTTTTGGAATATTCTGTTGAGACAGCATGTGAGTTGTTGTAGTGCATTTTGTTAATGGTACACGCTACAAAATGCACTGCAATTGCTCACCAATGCTCCTTCAACAGCATATTCTTACTGGAGATTTGCTATCGCTGTGTTACCAAAACTAAGAATAATAAAAATACTGCATTATATTAATATACAATCTGTTGGATTCTCCCTAGACTCCCTCAATCTCTCTGTCTTGTTATCCTCTTCATTGAAAAAGCCTTCAGACATCTTCCTGAAAAATGTTGGTTCTGTCTCTGTTAACTTATTCCTCCCTTAAACCCATTAAAGTTTCTTCAAGTTATAAAAGTGCAAATCACTATTGCAACAGAGGAACTCAGGAAAAGCTTGTGTGGATGCAAGAACTGGTTCCAATGGCTTGTCTCACAGATAGGGACAGCAGCCTTCTATAGAAATGAGAAGTCTTCTTGAAGGAATTATCTGCAGTTCAGAGACTGTGAGATTGTAGTACTGAATTTGAATTATACTTTAAACAGAGATGTTTAATTCTTAATTTTGTGCACTGATGAGTTGATTAGTTTTTCATAAGTAGGTAAAGTCAAGCTGGTGTGAATGAGAGTAGATTAAATGATTTTGCCTGATCTCCTGCTATCGCTATACAAGCGACCAGTTGCAAAGTTCTCTGTGGGGTGCTTTGTAGACCTCATCCAATAATGAGGATTTGATGTTAGGGCTGGTTTAATGACTGACTTGCGGTTCCTCACAGAGAGTGCTACAAATGATCTGGACTCAGACACATACTTAATTGTGTATAACACAAATGGCTGGATAAAGTGCTTATATTATTTGGAATAGAGGTACTTCCATTAAGAAACTCCATAATAAATATCCTTGGTGACAGTGGTGGTGGGGGGAGTGGTATTGTTGGAGAAGCTGGATCTTGACACACAGACGGTCATCTTCAATGTTTCTCAGCATGTTACTTTCTGTTGCTTTCTTATAGTGACACAATGCCATTTATTGTATATAGAAAAACTAGCTTGCAAGCTAGAAATTCCAATCAACACGAGAGGGGATAATTGCTTTCAAAGCTAGCTGAAGCACATCCATGGAAACCCTTCTGCAGCTAAAGAAAATTAAAATCACATCATTTTTATAATCTGTCAGTCAAGTACAGCCAGTCACCTTGCAAACTGTAAGGATCTTATATACGTTTACATACAACTAAATATCCATGCAAATCACGGTTATCTATTGTGACGATAAAATACACCTCTTAAAACCACATAGCCTTTCTTCATTTAAAAAAAAGACAAAGGCAGAGGTTGTGACTAGTCTGCTCCTAAACTAATAAACAGCTTGTGAGACCTTGGGTCTCTTGTAAAAGTTAGAATAATAGAAGTAGCTTGAATGGGTGGGGTCAAGCTCCAAAAGAACCTTTTTTTTTTAAGTGTTTGCCTTCAGTAGCAGTCGCCGTGGTCCTGCTGCTAGAATTGCATGTGAGACAATCTATTTTACTGAATTTGCCTTTGCCAAGGGTGTGTTTATGGGATGTTACTACATTAGAACAGTTAATTGGTAGTAGTTAATATATACTATTTTGCTAAGCATTGATAGAGTTAGTTAAGCCAATTCTTTTATTTTTATTTTGTCTGCATTTTAACTGTAGTGTAAAAATAAAGTGTGTTTTGCTTAATGTCAAGAAGTTTTGACCAAATGAGTTGCATCTGGAACATCTTACATTTACTCTAAAATAGGAAAAAGTTAGGGTCTTAATATATTCTTAATATATTTTGAAAGTGTTTGATTTGGTCCATTACACTATACTCACACATTAATACCTTATATATCAGTGGTTAGCACTGCTGCCTCACAGCGCTAGGGACCCAGGTTTGATTCCACCCTCGGGCGACTGTCTGTTTGGAGTTTGCATGTTCTCCGGGTGTTCCAGTTTTCTCCCACAGTCCAAAGATGTGCAGGTTAGGTGGATTGGCTATGCTAAATTGCCCATAGTGCCCAGGAATGTTTAGGTTAGGTAGGTAGGGGAATGGGTCTGGGTGGGATGCTCTTCTGAGGCGCGGTGTGCACTTGTTGGGCCGAATGGCTTGTTTCCACACTGTAGGGATTCTATGAAAAAGAATCTCTATTGCCCATGTCTTAACTTACACCATGTTCAGTTCATCCCTCATCACTGTGCCCGTTGACCTACACTCACTGTCAAAACAGTGATGCCTCAAACTTAAAATTTTTAGCTTTATTTCAAATGCCCACTACCATTACCATCATCTGAGATCTCCAATTTCCCCTCGATTTGGGCCCTTGCACAGCCCTGATTTTCCAAATACGATGATTTTCTCTCAGACTCTTTGAAGTTCACTCCCTCAACCTCTCCATACTCCCCTCCTGAAGAGATAGACAAGAGACTCGTGTTGCATCCTGCAGCATTATTCCAGTGCGAGATGGACCTATCAATACATGTTGTGCACAACAGGTAAAACGGTGTCTGCTTGTGTCTTAAATACACAACTTCAGGATGGGAAGGCCTGTTGAGAGCCACCCCAGTCTCTTTGCAGCCAAAAAACGCACCCACACCCCCACCAACTAATGCACACCTCTCCCCATGACCCCCAACTTGTAAATCCCTTGATCATCTCACCGACTTATGGTAGGAGTTATTTCTCAATCCATGGTCTTGGATTGATGTAATTCTAGCAGGAGCCACACGGTGGTGCTGCTGTTCAAAAGAATTGCTGGCCTTTGATTAGCCAGCAGCTCTCAGTAGGTGGGAGTCTCACACCTCGGGTCCTCGATCAGGGAAAAACCTACCAGTGACTGCTTTACTACCTGAATGACACACATCAGCATGTTTTGCTGCAGGATTCGATGAGAGTCTTTTATCTGACTCTTCAGCCAGTAGATAAGAGCACTGACACCTCCATAACACCTAGTTCAAGGCCTTGTGGCCTTACCTCCAGTTTCCTGCCTATCCTCTATAATCATTGGTTCTCTTGTTAGTCAAGTATTGATCAATATCAGCCATAAAAATATTCTACGACATTGTCACCTCTGCTTTCTGATAAAGAGAATTCCAACATCTGAGAAAAAAAACTTTGCTCATCACCATCTTAAATGGGAAACCACTTATTTTTAAAGTTTCACTATTCTATTCTCTCATACAAGATGCATTCAGCCTTTCGAATTCCCTCTGAATTTCATAAAAGATCTTGCATATTTCAAATTCAAGTCTTACACAAAACTAAAAAGAGTTGTATTGGATTTGAAATACAAATGATGTTTCTCTCCACAGATACTGCCAGACTTGAGTTTCTCCAGCATTTTGTCCTTTTGTTTATTTCAGTTTTTCAGCATCCGCAGTATTTTGCTTTTATTTGATTGTTGACATCTGCTGTGTCTGACTAACTGAAATAACTGCACAGAGGCTGGTATCCCATCAACAAGTCACCCTTTATTTATATGCGCACAATACACTGGCTGGGCCAGCCAGCTCAGACTCATACCCGATAATGCGGAGATTCTGAATCTCCTATTTATATCTGTCACACAGGGCTCCCTGATTGGCCCAGGTTAACAACCCCAATCAAGAATCTCAGTGAAGAGATCCCCCTGGCTCCAATCACTACACTTACTAATCCTTTATACATGCTAATATATAATTCCCTATATCATAAGTTTTTATTTTTTAAGAGTAACATTTATGTGACAACTTGTCTCAAATGTCCTTTCAAACCCAATACAACACATCTAAGGTTCCCCTTTATTAAATTTGCTTGTTACTTATTCAGAGAATACAGACTGGTTACCTCAGTTGGTTGGCTCATTGTTTGCATTGCAGAGTGATGCCAATAGCATGGGTTCAATTCCCGCACCAGCTGAGATTACCATGAAGGATTTTCCTTCTCAACCTCTCCCCTTGCCTGAAGCCTGGTGACTCTCCGGTTAAACCACAACCAGTCATGTCTGTCTGATCAGAAAGCAGCCCTATGGTCCTTGGGACTATTCTGACTTCACTTTATTACTCAAATACTATTTTCCTTGTAAAAACCATGTTGACTCTACTTGATTGCACCAATATTTTCTAAGTGCCATGCTACAACTATTTCAATATTTAATTTAACATTTTCACTATGATAAATGTTAAGCTATAATTTATTTATATACTGTCTTTTCACAACCACAGACCACCTCCAAGCACCTTTCAGCTAATCTTTGTTGTGTAGCCACGTTGCAATATAGGAAACATGGCAATAAATTTGAACACAGCAAGCTCCCACAAACTGCAATATGATTATGATCACATATCCAGTTTGAAGTGAAGCTGGCTGAATGGCAAATATTATCCATGGCACCAGGAAGAACTCCTTATCTTGTGCAAATTAATACCAGGAGATTTTTTTATATCCATCTGAGAGGATCGATGGGCTTGCAGTTCAACATTGCATACAAAAGATAGCACCTCTGCCGGAGTGGCACACTTGACCCAAACCCAAAATTTTCTTACTACCAGAAGCCATCTGAGCCATTGCTGAATGGATCATGAAATTCCCAACAGGGACCCCATTGATATCTATAATTGTGTGAAAATATCTTGACAAAAAAATGTGTTGATGTTAAGGCATGTGAGAACCTAAATTCCAGAAAAAGAAATAAAAAAAGACAGTTTTGAAAATTGAGTTTCAAAACAGCAAAAATATAGCTTGTTACAATTGTAAAATAATAAGATGCAGTTAAAGGTTGGAAAATTGAGACTTCAGGTCACACCAGGACCCTTCTGTTGGCCTGATATTGGAGAAAAGTGAAGGATCCTTAAAAGTTGAATTGTCACATATGCTAGTAAAGGTCTTGCCTATTTTTCAAATGACATATTTGTCCTCCCATCCCACTGGAAAATCTAAATAAGATAGAAAACTAATAATCAAAACTGGAGCAGTACTGTCTTTTCAAATCCCCCAGAAATATTAGCTAATGAGGCATCATAATGAAAAGCAGAACGACCAGCATGACCATCAGATGGCAATAAACTTTGTTTTGTTAATCCAAATGCAAACAGATTTAATTTTAGTAATTTGCAGTACAAGACTTTATAACTGTTCTTGGCAACCAATCAACTGAAAGTGATGTGTCTCACTATGAATGCGTGAAATCTATTTATTAACACTGATACAATAATTTTAAAAGTTATAATGACCTGCTTGCTATAATCTCAAGCCACTTTTTAAAATTTCATTGACTGTCTGGGAATTCAAGCCATTGGTATCACTCTTCCTACACTTGCCAGTTGTCACCCAGTCTGATTGGTCAGCCTTCATCCCAATATCTCAACTCTCTTCTTGAGCTTGCACATTGCTTTAATCCTGATCCAACTTCTGCTCTACTTGGCCCTGGATTCATCCTGAACTTCTTTTCATAGTTCCAGTCATCTGCCTTCCTAGGCAGCTTACATTCAGAAGACTGAAATCAGTCACTTACTAAGTTCATTTCTCACAAACTGCTGTATTGAGAATATAAAATCAGCACAAGCTAGCAGTCGGTTAAAGAATTGTCTTAAAGAAAGCTTGAAACACAGAAAGGCAGAGAGGTTTAGGAAGGAATTTTAATGCGTATAATCTACACAGCTGAAGGTATGATCACCAATGATGAAGCACTGATAATCGGAGATGTGCAAGGGGATAGAATTGGACATCTTGGAGGATAGTATGAATGGAGCAGGAGCTCTATTCAACTACTGGTTATAAAAAATTAACTGTGAATGTTCATTGATAACAATTAACTAAGGATAGCCTGAGATAGACAAGAAGCTTCTTTCTGGCCATTATCAGATTGTTGAATAGACTCTAGCCTCAAAAAATGTAACCTGTAATGTAATCTGTATGCCTCAAAGTCTTGTTGATCTGTACATCTTTTGCTTGCTGTGATATGTCTGTACCACTGGTAAACAAAGCTTTTCACTGTGACAATGAAATTAATCAATCGTAAGAAGGTTAATAATAACCTTTTAAATGGTTTTGCAGTCATGATTCATACTCATGACTGACCTGAATAACTACCACTTGAAGTTTGAATTTGTATCTCATACTGTAGCTTTGTTGTTATTTTAGCATTGATAACAAATAAATGCGAAAGAGAGCATTCTCAAGATCTATGACTTGACTTTTGAGAACACAAAGGCCCTTTTTACAAGGCTCACACCAATCACTGGACGTCCTGTGAACTTTGAAAAGTAAGTTTAAAATACTTTTGAAATCAGAGAGGAGTTACAGAATAGGAGGTGGTCGTTGGGCCCTTCATTCCTCTGATGGGTCTTTGCAAGAGCAACACAGCTAAACTTAATCCCTCCCCTTGTCCTTATAACCCTGCACATTACTTCTTTTTGAATAATTATTAAAATCTCTTTTTGAAAACTTTCATTGAATCTATCTCCATCACACTCTTAGGCAATGCTTTCCAGATCCTAACCAGTCACACTGTAAAACATTTTTCCTCATGCTGCCTACAATTTTTTTCAACAATCAGTTTAAACCAGTGCCCTGTGTTTCTGAATACTTCCAACAAGAAAAATAAATCGTCTCCCTATTACTCTGCCCAGACTCCATGTGATTTCGCAAAACATTACGAATTTGCTTTCAATTGTTAAACATCAGAGGTTAAAGGTCAGTTAGACAGAGTCCAGAAATCCACTTTTATAATTGAGAATTTATTTCAATGTACACATCATAAATCTTCATTGATAACTTCTTCACAATATCTGTGTATATGCACATGCATCTGTGTATTTATATATAAAATCATTAAATTTAACACCAAACTATCCTTAATTAACATAGAACCAGCATATGTTTTCTAGGTCCATTTAGTCTCGAGCATTAGCCTTCTGTTCTCTAAGGAGAAAGGCTCCAATTTTTTCAATCATCCACATTTCTGAAATGTTCTTATAAATCTTTTCTGCACTTTTTCAAAGACCTTGATACCCTTCCTAAAGTATGGTGCGCAGGATTGAATACAAGACTCTCGATGTGATTGAACTACCACTTCACAAAAGTTCACCATATATTCCTAGCCTTTGCCCTCTACTAAACTGTATGACTTCACGAGTATTTTATTTAGTATATGATTTCACACTTTTTTAACGTCAGTAAAAAAATTTGATAGTTTCAGCTGGTCTCACATAGCATTAGTTAGTCAGCAAAACAATACAGATGCAAGCGCGGATCTCTAGAGCCATGAATCACAGTCTAACCCATGATCAAATGCATGTTCTATTTTCAAACATTGATACACCAATGACTGCAATCTTTGTTTCTGTAGATTTCTATGTATTTGACAGTGTTTGCATTTAAATATTTCTGAATTTGGATTCAATGTGGAGCTTAACTGGAATACTCTCTACAAAAGCATCAATTATATCTTGTTCAAAGTAGTGTTAACAGGGTGGCAATATACACAAAATGAGGTTTGATAGCCTTCACACCTCATTCACCACAACAATGCAATTAATAAATTGGGCTTGTTCTCACTGAAAGAGAGAAGCTTCAGAGTTGAGCGGTCTGTCACTTTTAGAGTTGTAAATGGAGGCATTTTCACACGAATAGAACATATATATACATATGTTCTACGTATGCTGTAACTTGCTGAAATAAGTAGGAAGTTCTTTAGAACTGGAGACAGTTTAAATTAAGTGACAAATGTAATGCCACTGAAAGGAAGAGAGAGAATAGGGAATTATAGATCTGTTAGCCCTATATCAGTCATATGGAAAGTGACAGAATCTAGAAAAAAGGATGCAACAACAGGACATTTAGAGTAATTGACGGGTTGTACAGAGTAGATATGGATTTATGAAAGCAAATATGTTTGACAAATATGCTTGAGCTTTTGAGGATGTAAGTAGCAAAATAGAAAAAGAGGAATGTCTGGATGTGGTACATTTCTACTTTCAGTATGCTTTCAGTAAAATTCCACCCAGGAGGTTAGTAAATAAAATTAGAGCACATAGGATTAGGGAAAACCTACCTGCATGGACTAAGAACTGGTCATAAAACAGTGTCAGAACAAACAGCGAATTTTCGGCTGGAATCTGTGAATTCTGCAAGAATTTGTAGTCGGATGCCAGTTGTTTACAATCTACATCAATGATAAGGACCTGGGAATTAAATGTTTATTTGCAAGTTTGACACAAAAGAAAGTAAAAATGTAAGTTAAGAAGAGGATGCAAAGTCACTACAAGGAGATTTGAACAGGCTAAGTGAGTGGGCAAAAGTCTGGAGAATGAATTTCAACATGGAGAAATGAGAGGTTAGCCACTTTGGTACGAGAAACAAATACAGAAAATTTCTTAAATGAAGAAGGGCTGAAAAGAGTTGAAGTGTTGGCTTGGAATTTGGCACCCTTCATAAATCACTGAAAGTTAAAATGCAAATACAGCAAACAATTAAGAATGCAAATTATATGTTGCCTTTTATTAAGATATTATGAGTATAAGCGTAAAACTATCTTACTGTAATTAAAGCTTTGAGTTGACCAACTGGTAGTGATTCATGTTATTTTTTTTGTCTCCTTACCCAAGGAAAAATATGCTTGCCATAAAAGAAGTGCAACAAAGGTTCACTAAACTAACTTTTCAGATATTGCCCTCTGTGGTAAGAATGAAACAGATAGAGCCTATAATGCTCTGGATTTAAGACAATGAAACATTATCATATTCCATAAAAATGGAGGGTAGTGATCTGTCGTATTCAGTAGATTTGCATTCCCATGTCTGAAACGATGCCATAAAATTTCATGGGGTGAAGAGACCATGCCTTACACTGCCAGGAAACTTCATGATTCTATAACATTCTGCTACCATTTCTAGTGAGTCTTTCCTGCCAGTTGGAAAGGAAATACCCAGGAATAGTGATGATGTCACCTGGAATATTGTCTCTAAGTTGTGATTCCACAAATATGATGATGTCATGCTGTTGATTGACTGTTCTATGGAAGAAATCTCCCACATTTGACATGTCACTAAGGTGGACTTGGTAGGGTCAGTATGGCTGTGTTTGCTGTTGTCATTTCCAGTACCTCAATCATGCTCGTTTGTTTTATTCCTTTATTTAAGCTTATAGAGGTTTGATACAACTTTGGCTTGCTAGACCATTTCAGAGGGCAATTAAGAGTCAACTATATTGCTGTGTAAGTAAGCCAGGCCAGATAAAAAGGACATTAGAGAACCAGATTTTTTTAAATGTCAATCAACAGTGATGGCATGGCCACCATTTAGCTAGTTTTTTAATACCTGACTTTATTTAAAAATTCAAATTCAAATTCCAATTCTGCCATTCTTCATGACTTTGAACATTAGCCGGAAGTTTTGTATTATTAGCCCAGTGACATTATCATTACACGCTGCCTCCCATAGTGTAGACTGGTTAATCTACATTTCCTCAGACAGGACTATTTTTGCAATGCCACTGAATCATTCTATTAATTCATGCATTGAGTAAGAACGTCCTATAAAATACTTGACTTTATGCTACCTCTAATTCAAACACTGGAAAGAAAAAATGCACTCAACATTCAAAGAAGTGTGAGATGAGCTCATTAATTAAAGATGATATTGAGCTCAAGAAAATATCTGGCAAAAGAACCTGAGCAGAGGTCACTGTTTTTATTAATTAAACTCAGAGTTGTTTCAGTTTTGGAAGCAGATTCAATAGTCACTTTAAAGAGAGAATTGAATAATCCTTAAAGGGCTATGGGAAATGAGGAGGGCTTGGGGACAATGGGATAACTCTTTAGAGCAGCAATACAGCCAAGCTGGTTTGAATGGTTTTCTTTTGTGTTCTTTAATTCAATTTTTTTACAATTCTAGTCAGTCTTCTCCTTATTGTTTATTCTTTCCCCTTAGCTATATCATCCTCACAGTATAGAGCTATGAATTTCAGGCTGTAAGACTAACATTGCAAAAGGTAGCATTGGAGATTTAAAGCACATACAAATTAAATCATTAGAATTATGCTGACATGAAAATTCCTTCTGTTGGTACCTTCTGTGCAAGGAGAAACATAAAGGCTCTCTGCTGTGTGTGCAGGATCAAAGATGAATTAGGAACATTGCTTAGGTTGGAGACCATTAACAAGGAGTGGGATTCGGTCAGATATTTGAGCAACAGGGTCTATGATATCAAAGACTGCTTAATAGGGATTGAAAAACATGGCAATGTACACTGAGTAAACAATGGGCTAGCACTTGCTGGATCAGGACATCCCCTGGTCTGCAGAGTTAGGGTCATTTCTGCACCCTTCAGCAAAATTGTTCATGTCCTATATATTGCTGAAAGTGAGAGTTTAAAATAGTTCTGCAAGGGAAATGAGGCACATAGGGCTATAACGAACACGAGCATCAGCCTATCATACATGAGTATTAGCAACTGAGAAGTAAACAGGAATGACTGATTAGGAGATTGAATTCAGAGTTAAAAGTTGGATTCAAATGAGGTGCTGAAAGAAAAATAAAGGGAAGCAACATTTGGTTGAGAGAGGAGAAAAAGCAGAAAGGTAAGAAAGGCAGGAAAGTGCTTTTTCAAATCTCCAGCAAAATTCATTACTGTGAGGAATGAGACTTGACACTTCTACTTGTTCATGTTCTGGGCCAGAGAGCTTGACTCTTAATCATAAACAATGATTACATTGTTCCAAGTGCACTTACAGAAGAATTACTTGACTTAACTTACTGTGATGTGTTTAATGGGTCATTAATGAACAAGTACAGCAACTTCATGAAATTCAGAGGGAGGTTTACGAGCTAGGTAGCTTTTCTGCACAGGTTGCAGAACAGCAGAAAACAATCTGTAATTTGTAACTTTTCATGGTTTTTGGGGCATCTCTTCCTTGAGACAAACTTCTGACTAATTTACATGTTAGTTACCACACACCATTACTTCCATACACAGCTATCCTTATTTCTGCAAATTCTAGGCCCTTTGTACAATGAGGTTAGAAACTAATAATCAAAATTTGAGGAGTCATATTGCATAACGAGGATTTTTCAATGGAACTTTGAAGATAGACTGATTGAGTATTGTTGCTTAATGGTCATAGCATGAGGTTTGTAATCCTAACATTAAGAGTTTAGATTCAAACATGGCAAGTTGAGTTTGAGAAACAACCAGGATGTTAGCATCTGAATGTAAACAAATGTGACATCATGCTGAAACTCAACTGGCCTGCCAATTGCAAACCCTGTGCAGATCAGAATACCTATGATTACAATTCAACCAAATGTCAACTGAGGGTTCTGAGCCATATCAGATTCGAAACATTAACTCGTCCCTTTTCCATAGATACTGCCAAACTTGCTGAGTTTCTCCAGCGTTCCTTATGCTTATTTAGGTATTTAAGGTCTTTCCTATCTTTCTAGCAACAGAAGCTTACACTTGGATAGCATCCTTTGTGTCTGAAAGCACTTTACAGAAATGTTATAAAACCAACGACAGTCATAGAGTTGCACAGCACAGAAACAGATTCTTCAGTCCACCTCATCCATGCCGACCAGATATCCTAAATTAATCTAGTCCCATTTGACCCATATCCCTCTAAACCCTTCTTATTCATGTACCATTACAATGCCTTTTAAATGTTGGACTTGTATCAGCTTCCACAACTTTCTCTGGTAGCTCATTCCACACGCTTACTGGCCTCTGCATGAAAAGTTGCCCCTCAGGTCCCTTTTAAATCTTTCCCCTCTCACCCTAAACCTATGCCTTCCAGTTTTGGACTCCCCTCCCCTGGGAAAAAGATCATGACTATTCACTCTATCTATGTCACACATGATTTTATAAACCCCTATAAAGGTCAACCCTCAGCCTCCGATGCTCCAGGGAAAATAGCCACAGCCTATTCAGCCTCTCCCTATAGCTCAAACCCTCCAAACCCAGCAGCATCCTTGTAAATGTCTTCCGCACTCTTTCGACTTTAGCAACATCTTTCCCATAGCAGAGACCAGAATTGAACACAGTATTCCAAATGTGGCCTAACCAATGTCCTGTACAGCCGCAACATGACACCCCAACCCCTATACTCAATGCACTGACCAATAAAGGTAAGCGTACCAAATGCCTTCTTCACTACCCTGTCTGCCTATGACTCCACTTTCAAGGATCTGTGAACCTGCAGCCCAATGTCTCTTTGTTGAGCAACACGCTCCAGGGCCCTACCATTAAGTAAATCTTGCCCTGGTTTGCCTTAACAAAATGCAACACCTCACATTTATCGAAATTAAACTCCATCTGCCACTCCTCAGCCCATCAATCCATCTGATCAAGGTCCTGTTGTACTCCAAGATAACCTTCTTCATGGTCCACTGCACCACCAAATTTAGTTAAGGAAATATTGGGATAGGTTTGGTGAAGAACTAGGTTTTACGTAGTTTAAGTAGTTCTCAAATGGTGGAAGAGAGAAGTAAATTGGTGAAGACGTTTTCAGAAAAGAACTCCAATGCTTAGGAATTTGCAGGTGAAGGCATTTCCATCAAAATTAACGCACTGCAGATGAAGAAGACGCAAGAAGCTAGACTTGAAGACTGCAGAGATCTTGGAGTTTGACAGACTTGGCGACATTACAGACAGTAGGAAGAATCTCATGGGAAGATTGAAACGTGGATGATAATTTTAAAATTAAGGTGCCAGTAAAGGCCAGAAAGTTAATGATTTTTTTTAAAATCACAGTTTCGACTGTGAGTGCCAAAAATGAGACAATTTAATCAAACAGTAAATTGATAATGTAGATTTCCATACAGATGATAATTACTGTCAAATCTGGCCTATTAACTAGGGTCAAAGGTAATATTAAGTTCTACGCAATTTTATAACTAGCGCCAGTCGTTGCACATAACTAGATGTCAGTTGAGCTGCGGGATTAATGGTTCTGGTGACGTTTGGTTAGAAATACATTTTGTTTCCCAATAATATATCCTGACAAAGTGGAGACCTGGAAATATCATTTTCTACAGAAATGATGAATGAATATTCTCCTTGTGTCTGCATGTGGTTCCTCCAGGTAGGAAGACATCTGGGATGTCTGGGAGTGGAATGCTCCATCTTGGGAGCATGCTCCCATGAGGAGCTTGAACAGTTCATCAACTTTACTAACACCTTTCATCCCAATCTCAAATTCCCCTGGACCATCTCCGATACCTCCTTCCCCATTCTGGACCTCTCCGGTAACCGCCTTAGCACCGACATCTATTTCAAGCCCACCAACTCCCACAGCTACCTGGACTACACCTCCTCTCACTCATCCTCCTGCAAGAATGCAATTCCTTACTCCCAATTCCTCCGCCTCCACCGCATCTGTTCCCAAGATGGAGCATTCCACTCCCAGACATCCCAGATGTCCTCCTACTTCAAAGACTACAACATCCCCCCTCCTTTGATTCATAATGCCCTCAACCACATATCTTGCATTTCCCACATTTCCGCCCTCAAATACTCTCCCCCCAATAAGGACAGAGACCCCGGTCCTCACATACCACCCCATCAACCTCTGCATCCAGCACATCATCCTCCACCACTTAAGCCACCTACAATCGACCCCACAACAAAAGAGATATTTCCCTCCCCACTCCTATCTGCCTTTCATAGGGACCGTTCACTCCGCGACTCCCTCGTCCGTTCCACAACCCCCACCAAACTCCCCGCACCTGACATCTTTCCCTGCACCCACAGGAAGTGCGACACCTGCCCTCTCACCTCCGCTCAAAGCCCCAGACAATCTTCCAGGGATTCACCTGTACATCCTCCAATCTGGTCTACTGACTTCGTTGCTCCCAATGTGGCCTCCACTGCATCGGTAAGACTAAGTGCAAACTTGGTGACCAATTTGCGGAACATTTGCGCTCTGTACACGATAATCAACAACGTCTTCCCAGTTGCCAACCATTTTAACTCCCCCTCCCACTCCCTCGGTGACATGTCCATCCTGGGCCTCCTCCAGTGTCACAATGATGCTACATGCAAAACGGAGAAACAACACCTCATTTTCCGCCTTGGGAGCTTACAGCTCGAGGGCCTGAACATAGAATTCACCAGTTTCAAAATCTCTCCACCCCCCGACCTCATCCCATGTCCAAACCTTCATCTCATCCCTGCCTCCTTGACCTGACCCTACCTGTCCATCTTCTTTCTCACCTACCCAACCCACCCTTCCCATTGACCAATCTCCGCTACTCCCTACCTGCATCCACTTATCACCATTCCACCTATCTTCCCTCAGCCCCTCCCCACCACCCTCTATTTATTTCTGAGCACCCTTCCATCTCCCCAGTCCTGATGAAGGGTATAAACCCGTAATGTCAACTTTCCTGCTCCTCTGATGCTGCCTGACCTGCTGTGTTCCTCCAGCTCCATACTGCGTTGATAGGATGTTTCTCCCCATTGTGGGGGAGTTTGAATCAAGAAACATCATCTCAGAATAATTTAGGACTGACATGAGGAGGAACCTCTTCACTCAGACACTGGTGAAACTTTGGAATTCTTTACAAGTGGGCTGTGTAAGCTCAGTTATTAAGTAAGCTCAAGACAGAGATTGATGGATCTCTAGTTATTAATGATATCAAAGGATATATGGATAGCAAGGGAAATTAGCTTTGAGGTAGATGATCTGCCATGACTAAGAATTAGGTTTGAGGGGCTGAATGGTCTACTTCTGCTCCTATGTTCTACTTTTGGAGAGGTTTAATTATTAGGGGACAGGTACAGATACATCTGCCCCCTCTGAACGCAAGCTTAGAACTCACTGAGTCCATGTGCAGATTGTAGGAGACATTAGTGTACTGGGTTGAGCCAATGTAAGATGAACACGAACCCTTTCAGAATCATGACCACTTACGTAACAATGTCCTGACTGACTTGATCCCTCAGCCAACATCGGTTTTCGGCTTTGGCCCTTTATACTTATATCTTGGTATCTGCATGTACTTACGAATGGCAATATGCAGAGTGTGCAATGAATCATTATTTGAGTCATATTTGCGTCAAGTAACTGTAGAGCAGCACCAGAGGTGCTGTTCGATCATACAGCACAGCCTACTCAATAAATTCCCCATTCCAAAATGTAGCCCCGTTTCAGTGCATTTTGGCTCTGACACGTGTGGCATGGAAGTGTCATACATTGCATAGCCAGTTTTGCTGAATTGGAGTTTTCAAGCTTTCCTTTCCCTGAAGATAGATCAGGAATGGAGCAGCATGGATCAAGTATGACATCCAATAAACAGACTAAAGCATAATAAAATCAACAGGTTGTACAATGCACCAAAGAGATCCCCCATTTCTTCCATTCTGTTTTATGTTTATCTATTCATACTTTTTCTAAACAACTGAAATCTAAATTTTCAAAAATAAGAGAATGAACAAGGTAGAATGTTTGAAAAACATATTTTACAATAACAGGATTACATCTATCAATTAAGTTGTCTTTAAGATCCTTCAATTCTTTGAAGTTTTTCTGAATCCTGAACTTGTTAAGTTGATTCTTTTCTTGCCCTGAGCTGGAACACAATGAGCTGAATTTAGGGTTTTACACTCAGTGATTATATGCAATATAATTAATTAGGAAGCATTAACACCAGTCAACTATACGGAGGGACATAACGATGGCACCTCAACTAGTTTCTGCACAATTGTTCTTCAAAAAAACTAATGATAAACTTGAAGATGACATTTTAAAGCTTTATCCAGATAGGATTATTGAAAGAGAATGAATATTTGTATGTGTGAGAGACAGAAAATATGACAGTGTTCTGATTAAGTACCTATTGTCACTTTGATTGTGTATTCTACACATTGTACCAAAGGAGAAAAATGTGACAAGGAGAGAAAGGTGAGAGGTAGGAAGATGATTTCTTTCTCCATGTAACATGACATCAGACTTCAAAAAGTTCAATTTTAAAGCTAACTAATTACTTTATTCATGTTTTGTTGGCAGAAATGGTCAATTCAAATTGTTTCACACCTGTGAGATACTGTGGAAGACTCAAATTGAGATAAAAGTACATAATTTCCATCCTCATTCTAATTTGATTTCTCAAAGAAAAATTGTGAGAGATATTCCCCTTTTGAAAAATAGTAAGATGATAAAGTGGCCCATCCTTACCTGCTCTTGAGGAATGGATGGACTTTAAAGATGTATTTGTAGAGCAAAGTAGTAGATTAAAATATTGGCTCAATCCATTTATAAGAGGAAGAAGTCATGGTAGTGACTGGGATGAGGCTGTGATTGAAAGGAGAATTAGGAACAGACAGAACAGCAGTGAGGGAATGGTGAAAGAAGCCTAAGTAAATGGAGAAGAGATAGATAAGAAACTGCAAGGACCAGGTCTGCTCCAAAGACATTGTAAAATCATTGGTGAACACTTTGCCTTTGACAGTAGATCATATGTCTTACTTATTTCTGAGTTAAATAAAGAAATAACAAAAAGTCAGATACTGAAGTAAATAAGAATGAAAAGCTGAAAAGTGGAATAGAGATGTTAACAAATGAAGGAAAGACAGTTAGAGGGAAACAGAAAAATGGAGATAGTAGAACCTTTAAGAGAAACTATTGGATACCAAATGCTTTTGGTGGCTGCACTATTGGGAAACAGAAATTAAATTGACCATTGAATTGACCATTTCTGCCGACAAAACATGAGTAAAGTAATTAGTTAGCTTTAAAATTGAACTTTTTTGCCGATACCCACCTTACATACTAACTGAAATAGCCTAATAGTGCTATATCCTCCCACTTACGGTGTGAAATACCACCTGAGTGTGACTATTATGTACTAATAGGAATCACTAACTGTCACTTCAGTTTCCTTTATGAGATTGTGACACCCAACACCCAAAATCTTTGTGGTCTCACCAAAAACAATTAAATGAAAATCCCGTCACAGTAAGTGCACTCTCTGAACTAAACTTGAACTTCCTTGCTGGAGCATATGGCACATAAAACATAATTCTGCTTCAAATAACAATCTGTGTTAACGCTTTAAAAAAAGGGCAGCGTGCTTGTTAGTTCTAATAGACTGCAAATCAAATGGATGACTTAAAATCTTCAAAGTGCCTTTCCCTTGATTACAGCAGACACATTGATGGCACAGCAAGCATTCCAGAGTATTTACTGTGCTAAATAATCATTGCTCAGTGCATTAGTTAAATAATTCAAATTGTAAAGAAGCTGCAGTAATCATATTTGTCAGTCTAAGGTGTTAATCATTTCGGAAAGCCCGTATTATAATACTTTGTTTATAACCAAATGACACACCCAGTCAGGGAACATGGAAGTAATTACAGGAATGGTTTTACAGGCTATTCATTCCTTCTTAATTGTGTTAAAGATTCATTTGCATTGCGATAACAGGGTTTTCCCCCTTTTTAAATCTAGCATGGACGTTCATTTCGAGAAAGATGGAATGAAAAGTAGCAAGGTTACGCTAAAACTAAGCAAATCTTGGAGAGACTGCATTTTCAACATTTTACGCACAGTTTTGCTCACCATGTTATGACATGGATACGAGTAGTGGAATGGATGTTGAGAAAATTTGAAAGGAAAATGTCAGAAATATAAGGGTATACATATCAATTGGTATTTTTCCACAGAATTTGAACAGTTCAGACCCATTGTGTCTATATTAGCTCGTCAAATGAACATTTCAGCTCGTGCCAGTCTCTTTCTTCTGCCCTTAACGTGGTACATTTTTATGTTCCAAATAAATTTGAATAACTCAGTGGAACCAGCCTCAATCACACTGCCAAGCAGTGTATTCCAGGCTGCAAACATTTATTACATGAAACATGTTTCTTTTGCTTTGTCTTTATAAATCAGTGGCAGCCTTATCATGGGACTGATGGCTGTTGCCTACCTTTTGCTGTTTATACCAGGCAGGCATCTTCACCCTCTATGTACAGTGCCTCTGCTTGGTTCATGAGTTTGTCTTCTCGCCAATTAGATTATTTAGGTTTAAAGTAATATGATCACAGAAACCTTACAGCGTGGAAAGAGGCCATTTGGCCCATCAAGTCTGCACCAACCATCCAAAGAGTATCCCACCCAGACTCTCAGCACCCCTCCTTACCCTTTCCCTGTGACCCCACATTTACCACGGCTAACTCAAACTAGCTTGTACATTGCTGGACACCACTGGACAATTTACAGTTACCAATCACCTAACCTGCACATCCTTGGGCAGAGGATGCCACCTAACCAGAGCACCTGGTGGAAAGCTGCACAAACACGTGGAGACCATGCAAACTCTACAGTCACCCAAGGCTGGAACCCAGGTCCCTAGCGCTGTGAGGCAGCAGTGTTAACTACTGAGCCACTGTGAGACCTATGATATGAACAGAACTTGGGCTTGTGGTCAGGACCTAGAATTCATTCTGCTGTCAGGTTCCCAATCACATTTGGAATTTTGGCCCCAGATTTTTGAATATTTAGTACGGAACAAATGTGTAAGTTACACATATTTCTCAAGCTACTAGACATTAATGAAAAACTAAGCTAATCTTTGAAACATTGTGAAGTTGCCTCCTGGTATAATTGTTCTCTGCATGGATTCTGATTGATGTTCTGATATCAGTCAACGCGGAAGTACAGAAGTCCTCTTAAAATTCACAATTCTAAGGCAAAGCCTCATAACACATAATAACAGGAGCAGGGAATTCAGTCTATTCTCCTATTCAACTTGATCAGGGCTGCTGGAGTATGGGAACAACAAAAGCATTCTCATTTCATCTTAATTCAGTGTCCCTTCCTGATTATATATTTTAGCAAGTTGCTGTCGGATTTAAATAGATGAACCATCAAATCAAGTTCACCGAAATTCACACTTCAATTATGAAGTCCCATGAATTCTTACCTATCCATTGGCTGCATCACTTTTAGTTCATTGGCAAAAACAATGAAGCATGTTCTACTTATTTTCCAGTTCATTGTGCTGTTAATTTAAAATTGGAAGAACTGGGAGAATAATTGTTAAAGTCAATGGTATTGCCAGTGAATACAGAAATAAGTGGTTAGTCCATAGGACTAACACGGGAGGGAGGACTTCGATTTCTGTGACATTGGGACTGTTTCTGGAGACATTGCGACATGTATGAGGCAGATAGGTTGCATCTGAACTGAAAGGGACCAGCACTCTTTTGTTAGTGCTGCTGGGGAGGGTTTAAACTAACTTGGAAGGGGTTTGAGATCTTACGAGAAGCTACAGCAGGGGAGGATGCACAGCCAAAATTAGAAGAGACAGAAAGTGAGTCAAGAAGGCATAGAAATTACAGGCCAGTTTATGTACAAGAGAGTTTGACAAGGCTGAATGGTACTTATTGTAATGCAAGGAGTTTGTTGAACGAGGCATATGAGTTGAGGGCACAAATTAAAACATGGGAGTATGATGTCATTGCGGTCACTGAGACACACATGAGGGAAGGACAGGATTAGCAGCTCAACGTTCCAGGATACAGGGTCTTCAGGCAAGACAGGGAAGGACATAAAAAAGGAAGTCACAATATTGATCAGGGAATCAATTACAGTGGTAAGGAGGGAAGAAGACAGAGTCATAGAAACAGAACCTTCGGTCTAACTCATCCACACCGACCAGATATCCTAAATTAATCTAGTCCAATGTGCCAGCATTTGGCCCATATCCCTCTAAACCCTTCCTATTCATAGACCCACCCAGCGGCCTTTTAAATGTCATAATGATACCAGCCTCCGCCACTTCCTCAGGCAGCTCATTCCATACACTCACCACCCTCTGCATCAAAAAGCTGCCCCTTAGGTCCCTTTTAAATCTTTCCCCTCTCAAACCTTGGCCTCTAGTTTTGAACTGTCTTATCCCTGGGAAAAGACCTTGTCTATTCACACTATCCATGCCGCTCATGATTTTATATAAAGGTCACCCCTTGGCCTTCAACGCTCCAGGGAAAATAGGCCCAGCCTATTCAGCCTCTCCCTATAGCTCAAACCCTCCAAACCCAGCAACATCCTTTTAAATCTTTTCTGAACTCTCTCAAGTTTCACAATATCCTTCCTATAGCAGAGAGACCAGAATTGATCGCAGTATTCCAAAAGTGGCCTGATCAATGTCCTGTATAGCCATAACATGACCTCACAACTTCTATACTTAATGCAACGACCAATCAAGGCAAGTATACCAAATGCCTTCTTCACCACTCTGTCTACCTGTGACTCTACTTTCAAGGAACTATGAACCTGCATTCCAAGTTCTTTTTGTTTAGCAACACTCCCCAGGACCTCACGATTAAGTATACCAAACCCTGCTCTGATTTACTTATCCAAACTACAGCACCTCACATTTACTTAAATTAAACCCCATCTGTCACTCCTTGACCCACCTGCTCATCTGGTCAATGGTCCTGTTGTATTCTGAGGTAACCTTCTTCGCTGTCCACTACATTACCAATTTTGATATCATCTGCAAACTTACTAATCATACCTCCTAAGTTCACAACCAAATCACTTATATAATTAACAAAAAGCAGTGGATTCAGCACCAATCCTTCTGGCACACTGCTGGTCATAGGCCTCCAGTCTGAAAAGCAACCATCCACCACCACCACCAGCCTCTATCTCCTGCCTTCAAGCCAGTGCTATATCCAAATGGCTAGTTTTCCCTGTATTCCATGTGATCTAACCTTACTAACCAGTCTACCATACGGAACCTTGTCGAACACCTTACTGAAGTCCATATAAATCACATCCACCACTTTGCTTCGCCGATCCTCTTCATTGAGTTTCTTGAAGAAGTAATCAATTTAGTGAGACATGATTTCCCATGCACAAAGACAAGTTGACTATCCCTAATAAGTCCTTGCTTTTCCAAATACATGTACATCCTGTCCCTCAGGATTCTGTCCAACAACTTGCCCATCACTGATGCCAGGCACACTGACCTATAGCTCCCTGACTTTTCCTTACCACCTTTCTTAAATAGTCACACCACGTGATCCAACCTCCAGTCTTCCGGCACCTCACCTGTGGCTATCAATGACACAAACATCTCAGCAAGGGGCCCAGCAATCACTTCCCTTGATTCCCACAAAGTTCTAGGGTACACCTGATTAGGTCCTGAGGATTTATCTACCTTTATGCATTTTAAGATGTCCAGCACCTCCTCCTCTATAATATGGACATTTTTCAAGATGTTGCTATTTATCTCCCCATGTTCTCTATCTTCCATATCCTTCTCCACAGTAAAGACTGATGTAAAATGCTCATTTAGTATCCCCTGTACCCCATCTCTTGCAGTTCCACACATAGGCGACCTTGCTGATCTCTATGGGGCCCTATTCTCTCCCCTGTTACCATTTGTCCTTAATCCACTTGTAGAATACCTCTGGATTCTCCTTAACCCTATTTGCCAGAGCTATCTCATGTCCTCTTTTCTGCCGCATGATTTCCCTCTTAAGTATACTCCTACTGCCTTTATGGATTCACTCAATCCCTGCTGTCTATGCCTGACATGTGATTCCTTCTTATTCTTGACCAAAACCTCAATTTCTCTAAGTCATCCAGCATTCCCTATGCCTACCAGACTTGCCCTTCACCCTAACAGAAACATAATGTCCATGGACTCTTGTTATCTCATTTTTGAAGGCTTCACACTTCCTAGCCATCCCTTTACCTGTAAATATCTGCCCCCAATCAACTTTTGAAAGTTTTTGCCTAATACCGTCAAAACTGGCCTTCCTCCAATTTAGAACTTTAACTTTTGGATCCGCTCTATCCTTTTCCATCACTATTTTTGACACAATATGTAAACAGTCTAACCAGGGAATGGGGTTGTACTGGTTGTTTTGGAAAATGAGCTCAGCCAGATGAGTAAAGTTTCAGTGGGGGAGCATTTTGGGAGTAGTGACCACAATACCATGAGTTTTAAAATAGGGATAATAGCAGCACTTGGGTGAAGGTGTTAAATTGGAGGAAGGCGAATTACAACAATATTAGGCAGGAACGGGAGAATTTTGATTGGAGGCAGCAGTTTACGGGTATATCTACATTGAACATATGGGAGTATTTCAAACGGTAGTTGATAAGAGTTCAGGAGCAGCACGTTCCTACGAGAATGAAGGATAGGTACGGTAAGTTATGTGAACCTTGGATGACCAAGGATGTTATGAACTTCGTCAGACAGAAAAAAGAAGCATACGTAAAGGCTAGGAGGATGTGAACTGATGGAGCCCTTGAAGTATATAAGGAAAGTAGGAAAGAACTTAAACAAGGAATTAGAAGGACTAAAAGGTGTCATGAAAAGTCATTAACAAATAGGATTAAGGAGAATCCCAAGGCCTTTTATACATATATAAAAAAACAAGAGGGTAGCCAGGGAAAGAGTTGGCCCACTCAAGGGCAAAGGAGGGAATCTATGTGTGGAGCCAGAAGAGGTAGGTGAGGTCCTAAACAAATACTTTGTGTCAGTATTCACCAAAGAGAAATAATTGGCGGAGGATTATCTCATGGAAGAGAGTGTCGAGTTTCTAAGCCAAGTTGGTATTAAATAGGAACAGGTGTTCACCATCTTAAAAAGTATTAAGGTAGATAAGTCCCCAGATCCTGATGGGATCTAACCCAGAATATTGAGGGAGGCAAGAGAACAAATTGCTGCAGCATTGACAGACATCTTTATGTCTTCTTTGGCCACAGGTAAGGTCCCAGAGGATTGAAGAATAGCCAATGTTGTCCCATTATTTGAGAAGGATGGCAGGGTTAATCCTGGAAATTACAGACATACGAGTCTCACGTCGGTGGTAGAAGAATTATTGGAAAAGATTCCCAGAAGCAGATGTACTTATTAGCGATAGACAGCATGGTTTTGTGCAGAGGAGGTCATGCCTCACTAACTTGATTGGGTTTTTTCGAAGAAGTGACGAAGATGATTGATGAGAGAAAAGCAGTTGATGTTGTCGACATGGACTTCAGTAAAGCCTTTGTCAAAATCCCTGATGGCAGACTGGTACAAAAGGTGAAGTCACATGGTATCAGGGTGAGCTGGCAAGATGGATACAGAACTGGCTCAGTCACAAGAGACAGAGGGTGGAAGGTTGCTATTCAGAAAGGAGGGTTGTGATTAGTGGTGTTCCACGGGGTTCAGTACTAGGGCCTCTACTGTTCGTGGTCTACTTAAATAATTTGGACAAAAACGTAACTTGTCTAATTAGTAAGTTTGTGGACGATACAAAGATTGGTGGAGTTGAGGATAGTGAGGAGGATTGTCAGAGGATACAGCAGGATATAGATAAGTTGCAGGCATGGGCAGAAAAACGGCAGATGGTGTTTAATCCAGCCAAATGTGAGGTGATGCATTTTGGAAGGTCAAGTACGAATGGAAATTATACGGTGAATGGCAGAACCCTTCAGAATATTGATACGCAGAGGGATCTGGGTGTGCAGGTCCACATATCACTGAAGGTGGCAGCACAGGTAGATAAGGTAGTGAAAAAGGCTTATGGCTTGCTTGCTTTCATTGGAAGGGGCATTGAGTTTAAGGATAGACAAGTTATGCTGCAGCTTTATAGAACTTTAGTTAGGCCACACTTGGAATATTACAGTTCTAGTCACCACACCACCAGAAGGATGTGGATGCTTTGGAGATGGTACAGAAAAAAGTTTACCAGGATGTTGCCTAGTATGGAGCATTTTAGCTATGAAGAAAGGTTGGATAGACTGGGTTTGTTTTCACTGGAATGCAGGAGGTTGAGGGGCAACCTAATAGAAGTTTATAAGATTATGAATGACATGGACAGAGTCGTAAGTGTAAGACTTTTTCCCAGGGTGTGGAGGGGTCAATTACTCGGGGACACAGGTTCAAGGTGCGAGAGGGGAAGTTTAAAAATGATGTGCAAGGCAAGTTTTTCACACAAAGGGTGGTGAGTGCTTGGAATGCGTTGCCAGGCGAGGTGGTGAAACTTGTATGAATACATGAATAGGAAAGGAATACAGGGATATGGATCCTGTAAGTGAATGCAGTTTTAGTATGGAAGGGCAAAAATGTAATTTCCCTAAATGTACACCCAGGAATGTCCTCCCACAGTACACCTATAATGTTATCCCTAATCAAAAATGGCACACTCCGTCCTCTCTTGCCCCCTTTTTATCCTTCCTATAGCATCTATATCCTGGAACATTAAGCTGACAGTCCTGTCCCTCCCCGAGCCACATCTCTAGTCGCTATCATATCCCAGTCCCATGTTCCCAACAATGCCCTGAGGTCATCTGCCTTACGTGTTAGGTCTCTTGCACTGATATAAATGCGGTTATCTCTTTTCTCACTATCTCCCTGGTGACCCCCTCAGTACTTCTTGTACAGGTCACTTCTACGCCAGAAGATATTTCAATGATCCAAAAATGTGACTCTTTCTCCCCTACGCCAGCTCCTCAGTCACGCATTCATCTGCTCTATCCTTCTCTTTGTATTCTCACCAGCCTATGGCACCAGGAGTAATCCAGATATTACTACCCTCGAAGACCTACTTTTTAACTTCCTGTCTAATTTCCTACATTCTCTCCTCAGCACGTCATACTTTTCGAATCGTATGTCGTTTGTTCCAACGTGTACAATGACCTCCAGCTGGTCCTTCTCCCCTTTGAGAATATTCTCCACCCTCTCTAAGATATTCTTGATCCTGGCACCAGGGAGGTAACACACTATTCTGATGTCTTATTGTCAGCTGCAGAAAAGTCCATCTGTGCCTCTGACTAGAGAGCCCCCTATTACAATCGATCACTTAGGACCTGGTGTACCCCTCATTACATTAGAGCCAGTCTCAGGACCCGAAACTTGGCTGTTGGTGCTACATTCCCCTGAGAGTCCATCTCCCCCAACATTTTCCAAAGAAGCATACTTGTTTGAGATGTAGATAGCCACAGGAGACTCCTGCATTATGTCCCTACCCTTCCTATCTTTCCTGGAGGTAACCCATCTACCTGACTGTATCTGTGGTTTTTCTCTCTTCCTGAAACTGTCATCAATTACACCCCTGGCTCCTATGAATTCCTCATTGCCTCTTACTGCCACTTCAACCAATCCATGTGATCCAATAGGATTCGCAACCAAACACACTTCCTGCGGACATAATCATCAGTAAAATTGAAATTCTCCCTAACTCCACCTCCCCCCTCCAACATCTAACAAGAACTGCACATCATTCTACTAAATACCATTTTTGAACCTTAATCTACAGATCCAAAAAAAAAACATTCTTGCTGCTCTAAGAAAACTGCTCCAGAATAACTTGATATCTATGTTTTATATTTTTAAAGTTTAATCAAGAGACAGATCTCAATTTCACTGTCTGTTTATTTTCCTCAGAATGAACTCCAATGTCCAGAAATACTTGAAACTAAACAGCAGAGGCAATCAGAGGGAAGGTTCATTTCTGGCTCAGATAGCTGTGTAGGTCTCTTTCTCTGTTTTTCACATCCCAAGTGGTATCTACTCTCTCCCTTCCTACTTTTCTAAAGTGCTGTTGTTTTATCCTTTTTTACCACCGAGTTCCAAAACAATAGAACAGCTTATAAAACAGTAATTACCGCTCCAAAAATTCTACAAAATTGACTCCAACACTGAAAATACCTCAAAAAAGAAGCAGCTCTTACAGCGCACAATTTTTTCCTGTCTTCCACCTTGGATTATCCAGAGTCCTCTTAGAAGGCTTCTCAAATAAAGCTACATGGGTAGATCCTAAAAAATCAAAAGGGAGTGATCACATTTCTGGGACTGTAGAATAACCCTGCAACAGTCAGTGAAAAACAGCAGAGCAGATATATGTGGCAAAATTTCAGGGAAGTGTAAAAATGATTGAGTGGTAATAGCACAGGACTTCAACTTCCCCAACATTAACTAGAGTAACCATAGTGTGAGCATAATTAGAGGGAGTGGGATTTCTTAAAATACATCTAGGACAGCTTTTTAAAGCCAGTACACAGAAGGTCCTATAAGAGACAGGGTGGTCTTGGACTTAATTTTAGATATTACAGCTAAGCAAGTGGTTGAAGTATCATTGGAGGAGCACTTAGCAGACAGCGATCATAACTCCACTAGATTTGTGATTGTTATAGAACCGGACAAGGATGGGTGTGAAATCAAAGTTCTAAACTGGACGAAGCTGATTTTAGTGAGATCAAATATGATTTGGCCAGAATGGATTGGGCACAGATACTTTTACGTAAAACTGTGCCAGAACAGTGTGACATATTCAAGAAGGAATAACGGGGAACACAGGGTCAACATGTCCCAATAAAGATAAAGGTTGGAACCAACAAATACAGTGAACTTTGGACATAGCGGATATACAGCATTGGAGAAGGAGATAAAGGGGGGCTTATGGCAGAGACCAAGGCCTTAAAAAAAAACAAAAGCTCTAGAGGAGTATAGAACGTACAAGAGGGAACTTAAGAAGGAAATTAGGAGAGAAAAAGGCAGCATGAAGGAATAATGGCATGTAAAATAAAGGCAAATACTAAATTATTTCACACAAGTATGTTAAAGGTAAAAGGATAGCTAGGTAAAGAATAGAGGTCATTGAGTACTACAGTGCTAATTTGTGCATGGATTCAGAGAATGTAGGTAATGCTTTAAATGAATACTTTGTATCAGTTGTTCACTAGTGAGAGGACTGATGTTGGTACAGAAATCAGGGAGAAGGACCGTGATAAAATTAAATAAATTAGCATAGTTAGAGAGGAGGTTCTGAGTGCTCTGAGGCTTAAAACTGGTTAAATCTCTGGTGCTGGATGTCAATGTACTGTAGCTTGATGAGTGAGGCAAGGGAGGAAATAACAGCAATGCTGGAACTAATTTTTGATTCCTCTCTTCTACAGTCTGGAGCCGACTCACTGTCAGGGTGAAAGAGGCAGAATCCCTCACTACATTTAAGTATTTTGATGTAAAGATAAAGTCAGCACAGTCTAACAAGGCCATAGCGTTATTAGAGAAATAACTGTTGGTGGATTAATCTGAGGGTCACCATGCCTCACACGAGGGACGAATCATAAAGTCATATAGCACGGAAACAGATCCTCTGGTCCAACTTGTCTGCTCCGACCAGACATCCCAATCTGACCTAGTTCCATTTGCCAGCATTTGACCCATATCCCTCTAAACCCTTCCTATTCATATTCCCATCTAGATGCCTTTTGTGCAACATTGTACCTGCCTTTGTCACTTCCTCAGGCAGCTTGTTCCATATACGGACCAACCTCTGTGTGAAAACGTTACCTCTTAGGTCCCTTTTAAATCTTTCTCCTCTCACCTTAAACCTGTGCCCTCTAATTTTGGACTCCCCCACCTTAGGAAAAATACCTTGACTATTCACCCAATCCATGCCCCTCATGATTTTATAAACTTTCATTAGGTCATGCCTCAGCCTCTGATGCTCCAGGGAAAAAAGCACCAGCTGATTCACCTTCTCCCTAAAACCCAAACACTCATGTCCCAGCAAAATCCTTGTAAATCATTTCTGTATCCTCTCAAGTTTAACAACCTCCTTCCTATAGAAGGGCAATCAGAATTGTATACAGTATTCTAAAAATGGCCTCACCAATGTCCTGCACAACAGCAACATAACGTCCCAACTCCTATATTCAATATACTAACCAATGAAAGTAAGCATACCAAACATCTTTTTCACCACCCTGTCTGCATGCACCTCCAATTTCAAGGAACTATGAACCTGCATCCCTAGGTCTCTTTGTTCGGCCACACTCCTCAAGATCCTACCATTAACTGTGTAAATCCTGCCCTGGTTTCCTTTACCAGAATGCAACACCTCATATTTATCTAAATTAAACTCCAACTGCCACTCTTCAGCCCATTGGCCCATCTGATCAAGGTACTGTTGTGCTCTGAAAGAACTTTCTTCACTGGCTACTGCATCACCATTTTTGGTATCATTTGCAAACTTAAGAACCATGCCTTCTATATTCACATCCAAATTATTTGTATAAATGACAAAAAGCAGTGGACCCAGCACCTATGCTTGTGGCACACCACTGGTCACAGGTCTTCAGTCCAAAAAGCTACCCCTACCATCATTCTCCATTTCCTACGTTCAAGTCAATTTTGTATTCAATATGCTAGCTTCCCCTGGATCCCAAATGATGTAACCTTAATAACCAGTCTACCATGCGAAACCTCGTTGAATATTTTGCTTATGTTCATATAGACAATGTGCACTGTTCTGCCTTCATCATTCTTCTTTGTCAACTTTTCAAAAAACTCAATCAGGTTGGTAAGAAGATTTCCTATGTACAAAGCCATGTTGACTATCCCTAATCAGTCCTTTCAAAATGCACGCAAATCTTGTCCCTCATAACTTCACCCCCCCCCCCAACAACTTACCCATCTACCAATGTAAGGCTCACCAGTCTATAGTTCCTTGGCTTTTCCTTACAACCTTTAAATAATGGCACATTAGCTAACTCCCAGTATCTCACCCCTAACTGTCAATTATACAAATGTCTGAGCAAGAGGCCCAGCAATCCCTCCCCTAGCATCCCACAAAGTTCAGGGAAACACCTGATCTTTATTTATCTTTATGCATTTTAAGACATCCAGCAACTTCTCTTCTGTAATAGGAACTCTTTTCAAGACATCACTATTTGTTTATTTTTCCCAAGTTCCCTGGATTCCATGTCCTTCTCCACATTAAATACTGATGTAAAATATTCATATAGTATCTCACCCAGCTTCTGTGGTTCCACACATAGATGGCCACATTTATCTTTAAGGAGCCGTATTCTTTCCCTAGTTTCTCTTTTGTCCTTAATATACTTATAGAATCTCTTCGGATTCTCCTTAACTCTATTTGCCAAAGCTATCTTGTGTTCCTCTTCTATCCTCCTGCTTAATCTCTTAAGTATACTTCTATTGCCCTTATACTCCTCTAGGGATTCATTCAATCCCAGCTGTCTATACCTGATATATTCCTCCTACTTTTTCTTGACCAGAGACTCAATTTCTCCAGCCATCCAGCATTCCCTACACCTACCAGCCTTGCCCTTCACACTAACTGGAACATGCTGCCTCTGGACTCTCTTTATCTCATTTTTAAAGGCCTCCCACTTCCCAATCGTCCCTTTACCTGCAAACAGCCTTCCCCAATCAACGTTAGAAAGTTCTTGTCGAATAGAGGTCGAGAAGAATTCTTCATGGTAACTTCAACCAGTGTGAGAGTTGAACCCATGCTGTTGGCATTACTCTGCATCCAAACCAGCCAACTGAGCTAAACCGACTCCCTCCCAGCAATGCCAAGGCATACAAGGACAAATGATGGAAAATGGAATGAGAATAGTTCAGTGCTTATCTTTGACCAGTGCTATATGCCTCCATGACTCAGACTCCAGTGGTATTTATCAGTATGATGGCCGAGCTGTGAATTCTAAGCCATTAATTAATTTCATTTTTACTACCCCTCTGTTTTCTTAATTTGTTTCTTTTGCTCCTTTTTCCAGCATCATTCCCACTCTTCTAAGCGGTTATTCTCACCCACAAGTTCCTTCTGCTGATTGTTGTCTGCATACTTGTCCTGCCCGACACGTCATTCATGCATGCACATAAACATTTTAATAAAGATGAATCGATAGCTGGCAGCCTTAAATTTACAAGCCAGGAAACCTCTGCTGTCCTCTGCTGAATGGGTGGGATTCTTACCTCTGAGCAAGAAGCTGCTTGTTAAAGTCCCACTCCAGAATTGATGGCCAAGAAAGGTACACTCATAAAATGGATAAACAGGTTGAGTCTTACCCTACAAATCCTTGCAGCATACACAAGTGACAGGCAGTTAGATTAGGGAGAGGTTCCAAGTCAGCCACGTGATGGAAAACAAAAGTTGGAGTGTCTACCATCACCATCCGTAACTCCAGATTACAACAGGGATGTAAAAGAGCATGTTGCCACAGCAACGCACAATGAGTGATCTGTAATATACTACCACCGCACTAAGGAGATGTACCATATGCAGCTGTCACCCTCCTCAGGTGAATCTCTCTATTAAGAAATACACAGTTTCATGACCAATGTTAATCCTTTAAAGATAGGTAAAAGTGGTCAATTTCCGTTTGTTGTTGGTTAGATCTCACCATCTTCACTATGGCGGTTTTGTTTGGATGCAAACCAACTGCACGTCAAAGCAACCCAAGAATGTGAACCAAGCAACAAAATAACAAATATTTAGAGGGAGTGGAACTTAACCTGCTCACAAGTCAACATAATCAGCACATTGAACATTACAAGGTCTCAGGAAGTAGGAGCAGGGATGGAGGTAGATATGGGACTGACTGGATTGCTCTACAGGGAACCAACATAGCCTCAGTTGTGAAACTTTGACTCTGGCCCGACAAGGAGTGGAGCCAAACAAAAATGATCGATCCCAGCAACCATCACAGCCTGGACACAGACCTCAACACAGCTGATATCTAGTTCAGAAGTGTTTCACTGCTTGTAATGAGTTTTAGAGTGCCCCGAGATCCTGAATAGTGCCACATAAATACACGACTGCCTTTGTTGATTTTTTTTTAGATCAACTACGTTGATATTCAGAGAAAGCATCAGACAAATTCTGCACTGCAAGATCCCACATCTGTAGCTTGGTTATAGCCAGATAATTTATGTTCTGAGAAAGGGTCACTTGACCCAAAATGTTAACTGATTTGTCTCCATAGACACTGCTAAACCTGTTGAGCTTTTCCAGCAATTTCTCTTTTTGTCTCTGATTTACAGCAACCGCAGTTCTTTTGGTTTTTAATTTATTTTAGAGATGCAATCATTGAGTGCTAAATATTGCTTAAGATATCAGGCAAAACACTTGCTTTCCCCCCCCAGATAGCACTATGGGATCTTTTCCATTCTCCAAATAGAGCAGATAGGGCTTTGGTTCAACATCATAACCAAAATAAATAAGGCTTTGTTCAATAGTTGGTTTGCATGAATATTATATATTGTAAATGTGCATGCAGTAGAGGAAGGATAAATGCTTTGTCAGTTTCTTATATCTTGTGCCATTTGAGAATCAATGAAAAGTAGTCATTCCAATGGTTTATAGAAAATTGCATGGCACAAACAATTTACAGGGCTCAGTGACAACACAGTATGGAGCTGGAGGAACACAGCAGGTCAGGCAGCATCAGAGGAGCAGGAAAGTTGACGTTTTGGGTCAGGACCCTTCTTCAGAAAAGGGTCCCTTTTCTGAAGAAGGGACCTGACCCAGAACATCAACTTTCCTGCTCCTCTGATGCTGCCTGACCTGTTGTGTTCCTCTAGCTCCGTATTGTGTTGTCTCTGACTCCAGCATCTGCAGTTCTTGTTATCTCTTATATGGTTCAGTCTTCTTTCCATAGTGAGAATTACAGTCAGCCAGCCTAGGGATAACAAGGCAGTGATCTAATTTAAGCCTTTCAAAGGCAATACAAATCAAAAATTGAAACAGTTTATGACCATCTGAGTCCTGAAATGAGATCACAGTCTTGAAATTACTCTCATGTTTCCATTAGTTTCATGTAATTTATTCATTACACTGTGAAGTTGCTGAGTTGTTTGATTTTGATTGTCAGCCTATTGTTTCATTGGGGGCATATACTGGATATTGGCTATTGGCTATAATGTCCTTTGGTAATGAATGATAAAATCTTCACCAAACGTATAAAATATCATCAGAAAAAAAAAATAAGAATAATCCATTTCCTCTTCACTTCTGGAATAATCTACTCTATTAAGTAATCTACAGAAACTTTAATCACCCAAGTTAAAAAATCTCTACATGAGAAATTCTCTAAGTCTCGAAGCACAAATTGATAATATCATCTTCCATCTTCACAACTCTTCTGTTCAAATCATCTATCATTCATAAATCATCTGTGGTTCTGAGATAGCACTCTTCCCTTGGAGTCAAAAAGTTCGAGCTCCACTCCAGAGACTTGAACACGTGTAGTCTTGGTTGTCACTTCATTATAATACTAAATGAGTACTGTATTGTTGAAGATGCTATTAAGATGAGATGTTAAATTGAGGCCCTGTCCGCACCTTCAGATGGA
This sequence comes from Rhincodon typus, assembly GCF_021869965.1. NCBI lineage: Eukaryota > Metazoa > Chordata > Chondrichthyes > Orectolobiformes > Rhincodontidae > Rhincodon > Rhincodon typus. Next base: position 34,464,306 of record NC_063334.1, read on the forward strand.
TTAAGAAGATCCAATGACATTATTTGATTAAGAGGGGTAAACTTCTGTTGTCCCACCCAGTTTTGCTCCCTCAACTAACTAAAACCAAATTATATGTCACCAAGATTTTTAGCTTTTACCTTGACTTAGAGGACTTCAGTTCTGAAGAATTTTAGAAAATGGATTTAGCTCAAGCTTTGCCGACATGCTTGCAATAGTTTCTAGAAAAGACATTATTGAAAACTCAAATGGGCTCAGGCTCAGGCATTTACAGCGCAGAAGCAGGCCACTCAGCCATCTTGTCTCTCTGGTCAACAAAGATTTAACTACACTAATTCTATTTTCCAGCGTTTGGCGAATAGCTTCGGAAGCTTCAACAATGCAAATTAATTTTAAATACTGCTTAAATGTTACAAGAGTTTCTGACTCAACTACCCCTTCAGGCAATGAATTCCACTACTCTCTCAGCAAGAAAAAAATTCTCAATTCTCCTCTTCACCTTTGACCTTTTGCATTAAATCTCGGCCTCTTGATATTGATTCCTCTACCGATGGAAGAGTGTCTTTCTGTCCACATAATCTATGCCTCTCATAAACTTATGCACCTCTATCAGGTCCTATCTCAATCTTTCTAGCTACCTAGCTTTTCTTAAAGCTCAAATGCTCAAGATCAGGCAACATGCTGGTAAATCTCCCTTGTGTCCTCTCTGGTGCAACTGATTCCTGCTTGGACTTGAGTTTATTTTTTAAAAAAGACTTCCTAGAAATCATACTGAGAACTGTTCGCTTTGCTGTAGATCCTGCTGGGGTTGTTTTGAATTGATCGGAAAAAAATAATCAATGTTTTATCTACTTAAGTTGTGAGAATGCTTAGAAAGAACCAGCTGAGTGAGAGAAAAGTTTGTTATGAACAAGCGGCCTTGCTGATCTCCTACATTTCTTACAAGTAAACCATCTGCAACAGTTCAGAACGAATCTCATTAATTCTTCTCAAAAGAGTGATTGAAGAAACATCTCAAGATTCTTGATCCTGTGTCCTCAAGACTTGGAACGTTAGAACATCACATCAAATGCCTCCAGAATATTCAATGCTTTATCATTTTTCCTTCAAGCCAAAGTTTTTTTTCCCCTGCAGAAAAGTCACCCTGACAGAGAAATTTGCTTTCTCTTTTTTCAGGAAGAGTGTGTGCGCGCATGTATATGGTGTTTTCTGTGGATATTTATCACGCATATCTATTTTATGAATATTTAGAGGGACAAGCATTTATACTTCTAAATTACTGAATGGATACTTTCACTAATTATTGCATCATTATTGCACAAACTTTATCTAAATAATAAATTCATAATTGTATATGTTAAGAAACCTGATAAATAGATCTTGCTATTTAAAAGTTTATGTGGATAAGGTACGTAATTGGTAATCTTAGTAACTGAGACTACTATTTTTATTTTCTGTTGTGACCAATGGTGCAGTGAAACTAGAATGGTAGCACTCCCCTCTGAGCTCAGTCATAATAGTGATCACTGTTTAATTACTGTTTGTTAGAACTTATTGCAAATACATTGGCTACTGCCCTCGCAACATTATAACAGTGACTCCCTTTAAAATGTACTTACATCATTGTGAAATACTTTGGTACATCCCAGGGTTGGGATGGGCATCCAATAAATGCAAGTATTTTCAGCAGGACCAGGGACAATATCACCATTAGGAAAATGTTTAAAAACACATACGACAGCTGCATTAAAACAAGTTAGAAACTTTGCTGATGTATCTAGGAATAAATTATTTTCACTTGTTATAATAACAAGTAAATTCATAAAATTATTTGAATGATTAGAAATGTGAAATTATTAGGGCATGTCATTCCTTATCAAAATTAATGGATGATCAGAATTAATAACTTTTTAAATTATGTGACAAAGCATGAGAAAAAGAAACAATTTAAACATTGGAAATGAGGGAAAAGCACATGGACTATTGAAGATGCCCTTCCATCATTTCACCATTGGCAGTTGTGACTTCAATTGCCTTGGCTCTGGAATTTCCTTCCAAAACCCCTCTATTTTCTCTTGCTTTAAGGTGGTCTTTAAAACTTGCCCCTCTGACTAAGACTTTTAGCACTTGTCCTAAATTGTCCCTCTTTGCCACAGAGACTATTTTACAATCTGAAGACTGCTCTACAAAATAGCCTGAAATGGTTTGTTATGTTAAAAGTGCTTTATAAATAGAAGTTGCTTCTGTTGACATTATTTTGCAGGAAGCAGAGTTATTCTGCTAGTGGTTTAGTCATCAAACTCACTCAGGACAGCCGATGAGGGAAAATATTCTCACCTGCCCTCAAATCAACACTTAATTGGTTCAAAAGAGCCAAGATAGCCATACGTCGCTGCATACAAGAGTGGGGGCGTGATTGAAAAAGATGCATTAGCAAATTTGTTGCCACTTGAAATGCTTTTAGCAGATTATGTTGGACTCGAGCAGAGTGATACAGAATGCTGCTTGAGAATAAGCTGATTTAATTAGACAATTGAGGATGCAGTAGATAAGGCATATCATACTGGGGTAGGAATCATGCATTTCCTCATTGCTGATCACATTGTACATATGCTCCTATAATCAGAACCAAGTTTAATGTGAGTGGTTATGCAATATCTGAATTAGTGCGTCATAGAAATCAACAAATTCTCTTATAAGATATGTCCAGTAAAGCAGTTTAAGTTGGTAGAGTTGCAATTGACCGTTATGGTATATTAATCAGACTTCCAAGCAGTTGACCAGTAGGTGTTTGATTCTTGGCTATCACAATCACTATGTGAGAAGGCAGCCAACACATGAAGGCAATAGACTTCCAATTTATTGTGCTTTGCACGAACAAGTTCAAACCCCACCCTTTGTCAATAATTTTTAAGATCTTGAGGGGTCGTGTCAGGGGGTGAATGTGGAAAGGATGTTTCTATTGTGAAAGAGGTTACAAATTAGGGGTTGTTAATTTAAGATATGTGGTCAAGGTGTCATGGTCCCTAAACTGGACCTGTAAACTGACACTCAGTCACAGGAATTGGGCCTGATAGAAAACAGGCCAAACTAAATTAAACAGCAGCCAGCAGCTATTGGCTGCAGAGAACAGTGGAAACCAAGCTCAAAAAATTTACAAAGGTTCAGTGGGAACAAGTTACAATCAACCTGTGGGTTATATATTGGAGAAATAGTAATCAGATTTTCTGGCACCTTGATTTCCAGCCAGTGTCTGATGTACACTTTACACTTGGCTTGTATGGCGACTGTGAAGGATGTTGGCGCGATCCTATTGGATGCTTTGAACCCCGCCGATGACCCAATTTGCCAAAGGCTACTGAACATTTTGGTTAGGGATATAAAAACACACACCTAACCCCAACCTCAGTGAAGACTCACAGCAAGACTTGTGGCAGGAAGACCATGCAACAACCCAAGAAGATTCACCCTGACCAGTGAGATCCTTCTCTGTGGAAGACAGCCAGCCTTAAGTCAGAGAGCAAGGAGAATTCAGCAGCCCAGCTCACACACATGGGGATCATTGCAGGTATGTCCTCTCTCAGACAGATACAGCTGGATAGAGAGAGTAAATATTGTGGGAATTTGGGAAATGCTCACATGATGTTTTTAATAAGGAGTGTTGTGTTAATAAAATCAAGTTGAAACACAAAAACAGTTCTGCATCCCTTCGTCCACGACACTGACGAGAACACTTGAGGAAAGTGTTTTTAATACATAAACTGGTCAGAGTGTCCAAAACACAGATAACAGATGGGGATACGGATTAAAAGAAATCTCTGAGTGGTGATGAATCTTTAGAACTCTCTTCCAAGCAGAGTTTTTGAATAAGGTAAGGCAGGGTTAGGTAGACTTTAGGTAAGCAAGGGAGTGAAAGGTTATCAAAATTAGGCAGGAACATGTGGTAATCAGATCAACAATGAACTTGTTGAATAGCAGAGCAGGTTTGAAGGGCTGAGAAACATTCCTATAAAGACAATGGGCTCCATTGCAGTGACTGGGCTGAAAACACAACACTTTTACACTGAAACAACCCATTATTTGGTGAATATTAAAGAGAAGCATAACGTGATTCTGGGTTACTGATACAATTTGAAAATGATTTAAAGTTTCAACTGGGCTAAGGTAATGTTCTTTTTAACCGTAGAATAAAGTCGGAAAACACAGCAAAATAACTCAATAGTGACAGAGATTGCAACCTTGCTCTGTCGCTAATCCATAGTCTAACCTCTCACTGCCATAGGAGTAAAATTTAACATTTGCAATGGGATTTTCGCCCATAAGCTGCAGAACGGGCAGGAGCTTTTTGTACTGCATTTCTCAGCCTTGAATGCTGTGGTCAAGTGCTTTAGTGCACCCTGAGCCCTGTAATGAAGCAACGTTGTGCCTGATTTTCCAGTCTCATGAAAATTGCCACTCTGTTCCTGCATTTTTGTCAAGAGATTTCAATCAAGTCTCTGTCAGAAATATGGAGCCATACCTCCATTCTGACAGGTCACAGAGTTGTTGGAGAGGGTGGGAGGTAAACCAAACCCCGGTCCCTCATCCCAGCCAGCTGCCATAATGTGAAATATAGAGATTCAGAATCACAGACAGCCATTTTGAAGGCAACTGTCAAACACTTAGCAATTGAGGTAGGTATGAGTTTAGGATGTCAATGATAGTGTGGCAGAGGACAATGTGACAAGGGCACCTGTTGTATGGACTGTTTATGGTCGGTCAGAATGGATGTAAGAGATCTGTTCCAGTCTTGAGCGGTGGGGATTTTTGGTGGTAACAAGTGATGTCAGGTCATGGGGAAGTGGTGGTGGCAGCTGGGTTTGGTGGTGGGAGGAGTGGGTGTCAGGTCTGTTGGCAGACAAACCAAAAAAATGGGGTCAGCAGGGTGGGTGGGATTTTCAGGTCTAACAGTGAGGTTTGGGGTTTAGTCCACTGGCAAGGGGAGGGGCAGCAATGCCTGATGGCAGGATGAGGCAGTCAGGTCTGGTGGTGAAGGGGGAGAGATTGTGTCCAGCAGTGGACACTGGGATGGAAGGGGAGGGACAGTGTGTCAGGTCCAACCCCTGGTTAGGACGAGGGGTGGGGCATGACGTTGAGTCTATGACACACCGAAGGTGATGTTTTGGGTCAGGGTCTGGTGGGGTGAGGGTGTTACTGATGGGGGAGGCTATACTTGGGTAGTCATGAACTCAGTTGCGAGTCAGCTCAGTACATACTCAAGAGTTTGATCATGTATTGAAGAATTTAACCTATCCTGTGTAACTGTTTGCTTAATTTCATTGGAACCCTCAAAATTCTGCAACTTAACATGATACTTTCAGAATGTTCCAGCTGTAGGTCAATTGACCAGCAGAATCTTCAATTTCCAGGAATTCCTTCGGAGTCTGCTATGGAGGCACGTATACTAAAATTGGAACCATACAGAAAAGATTAGCATGGCTCCTGTGCAAGGATGACATATGAATAAAGGCGGCATGGTAGCTCAGTGGTTAGCACCGCTGCCTCACAGCGCCAGGGACCCAGGTTTGATCCTACCCTCGGGCGACTGTCTGTATGAAGCTTGCACATTCTCCTTGCACCTGTGAGTTACCTCTGGGTGCTCCGGTTTCCCCCACAGTCCAAAGGTGTGCAGGTTAGGTGGATTAGCCATGCTAAATTGCCTATAGCGTCCAGGGATGTGTAGGTTAGGTGGATTAGCCATGGTAAATGTACAGTTATAGGAATAGGGTAGGTGGGTGGCTCTGGGTGGGATGGTCTTCAGAGGATTGGTGTGGACTTGATGGGTTGAATGGCCTGTTTCCACACTGTAGGGATTCTAACCGGTATTCTGCAGGATCCCCATGCGCAACTCCCCTCTATCTAAAATTATCTGACCATTGGAATATCTGGGCCAATGTGTTGTTAATTAAGACTTTACACTAAAAACCCTACAAGGATCCTCTTATGGAACAGCGGGAGCATCCCTACCTCTGGACTGAGAGATTTGGGTTCAACTCCCACCTGCTCTGGAGGTGTGTAATAACATCTCTGAACAGGTTGATTAGAAAAATAGATTAAATGAAAACAAAAACTCTCCAACTTCATAGTTTCTCAATGCTGAGGCTTCAGCTTTAGTATCTGCCATTATTACAGATACCTCACACTGACTAACAACAGAAGGCATTCAATCTATGTTTAAACTGATAGCATTTCAATTTCAGAGCTCAATGTTATGCTGTTCTCTCAGTTGTTATCCTGCACTGAACTTATCTTCAAAACTGACACATCCATTGTTACAAGTTTAAGTATATTACATTGTCAAAAGAACGGCAGTAAAATATTAGATTTTTTTGCACTTAATTCTTGTAGTGTGAAAACGTCATGATTTTTTGTGTAATAGTTTATTTGTAAGCTTATTTTTCTTGCAGCTTGTTCTTTGAATCCATTTACTTTAATGCCAAAAGTGCTCCTGGGAAAAGTTTAGTGAAAAATTGATTCAAAATTGGTATTTGACCCAAAATAAGAAGTGATGAATTGAATAATGTGATGATATAATGTTAGAATTCCAATATGTTAATTTTGAAAAAAAAATAGGATTCAAATAAAGATTGAGTGAGGGCACATGGAAGCAGCATCAGCCATACCTAAAACAGAAATGTCAATAGGACTACTTGCATGTTAAACAATCAGAACAGCATGCAGCAGACAGGGCAAAGAGATCCCACAATCAACAGGTCAGATCCAAGCTCTACAGTTCTGCCATGTCCACTCATGAATGGTATTGGGCAATTAAACTACTCATTAGACATGCAGGTTCCATAACTATTACCATCCAATATAATCGGAGAGCACAGCACATCAGTGCAACAGCCAAGACTGAAACATTTGCAACAATCTTCAACCAGACATACAGAGGGGATGATCTATCTTGGACTCCTCAGAGACACAGCACCACAGATGTCATTCTAAAACTGATTTGATTCATAGAGAATCAAAGAATCCCTACAGTGTGGAAGCAGGCCATTTGGCCCGTCGAGTTCACACCAACACTCTGAAGAGCATCTCACCCAAATCCACCCCATCCCTGAAACCCTACATTTCCCACGGCTAACCCACATAAGCCCGCACATCCCTGGACACTATTGGCAATTTAGCATGGCCAATCCACCTAACCTGCACATCTTTGGACTCTGAGAGGACACCCACGCACACAGGGGGAGAAAGTGCAAACTCCACACAGGCAATCACCCAAAGGTGGGATTGAACCCGGGTCCCTGGCGCTGTGAGGCAGCAGTGCTAACCACTGAACCACCACACTACCCATCAATTCACTCCATGTGATGTCAGGAAATGGCTGAAGACACTGGATACTGCAAAGTCGTTGGGCTCTGACAACAATCCACCAATAGTACTGAATATTTGTACTCCAGAACTATCTGAACTCTTAGTCAAGCTGTCTGCCTACACTGGGTCTCTCTCTCTAGGTGGAAAAATGGCTAGGTACCTCTCTGCACAAAAGAAAGAAAAGTCTACCTGGATTAATTACCACTACATTAGTTTACCTTAGTTAAAGTGATAAGAGGGAGCATTGACAGTGCTGTTGAGTAGCAATTGCAAAGAAATAACCTGTTCAGTAAAGTGATACTCACATTAGGTTGAACAAGACAAAACTCAGATCCTGACCTCATTGCAGCCTTCGTCTAAACATGGGCGAAAGTCATGAACCTGATTATGAGAAAGTGACTATCCTTGAAATCAAGGCAGCATTTGACAGACTGTGGCAACAAGCAGCCTTAGCATAACTGGAGTCAATGGGAATTGAAGGAAAGCTCTGTACTGGCTGCAGCCTTATCTAGCACAAAGAACAATGGTTGTGCTGTTCAAAGGCAATCATCTCACATCCAGGACATCTCTGTAGGAGTTCCTCAGGATAATATCTTAAGACCAAACATCTTCAACTGCTTCATCAATGGTCTTCTCTCCACTACAAAATCAGAAATGTGGATGTTTGATGCTGATTGCGCAATGTTCAGTGCCATTTGTGTTTCCTCACATAATGAAGCAGTCCATGTGCAAATGCACCAGGACCTGAACAATATCTAGGCTTGGGCAAATAGGTGGTGAGTAACATTCACACTACACAAATGCCAGGAAATGACCACCTCCAACAAAAGAGAATCTAGCCTGTGCCCCTTAATGTCCAATAACATTTCAATTGCTGAATCTTCCACTATCAGCATGCTGGGGTGGTGGCTCTCCATTGACTAGAAACTGAACTGGACCAAAGTTGTGTGGCTACAAGTGTAGGCTAAGGATAGGAATTCTGAGGCAAGTAACTCACCTCCTTTGTTTCCAATGCTTGTCCACCATCTATAAGACAAATCAGGAGAGTGATGGAATACTTGTCATTCACGTGGATAAGCGGAGCACCAGCAACACAAGAATCTTGACACCATCCAGAACTGCTTGTTCACCATCACATCCATCACCTTCAACATTCACTCTCTTCACCACTAATGCAGAGTGGCAGCAACGTGTAAGATAGACAAGGTGCCACCAACAGCACCTTCCAAACCCACAGTCTCTAATACCGAGAAGGACAAGGGCAGCAGATTCATGGGAATTCCACCTTCTGCAAAGTACCTTTCAGGCCACATACCATCCTGACATGGAACTATATCACCACTGCTTCACTGTAACTATGTCAAATCTTGAAATTCTCTTTATGACAGCACTAAGGGTGTCCCTACAGCCCAAGGACTGCTGCAGTTCAAGAAGGTGGTTCACCATTACCTTCTCCAGGGATGAACGATAAATGTAGGCTAAGCCTATGATACTGCATCCCATGAACATTAAATAAGTTAACATTTCCAGCTAGCTCAATATTATGACAAATAATGTAAATACCTCAAGTTTTGAAGTCAGCTGCTCTAACTATTGAGAGGGGTAATGCATAAATTTACAAGACCAATTGCTTTGGTCCTATCTGATGGTACGATTAGAATGAGATCTGGTCTGATTTTTTTTTCAAATTTTTGTTAATATGATTCACTGAAACATAGTCACATGATGCTGCAGAGTTTCTTTAAAACAGAAGCTCATAACACAAAAGACAAAGCAACAAAAAAAGACAAGCTACCTAACTCTAGAGATTTTAAAACACAGCAAAACTGTCATTTTACAGCAATTCAAATCCAGAGAAATTTCCCCTCTCTATTAAATCTTTAACTTTGAGGTACCTCATTCTACCCAGATCATTCCTGCAAACAACAAAGTTTTCTTGTGTGAACAGATACCAAACTGAGTGCTCAGGCTTTCTTAGCTTTTTATTTACCTGTAGATTTCTAGCCAATATCTCCTGCTCTGGAAGTTGCACAGACTAAAACTTTTTTTGAGATAACTGTGCTTTCCCTGAACAGTTCTGTACTCCTTTTCTAGGAGAGAATTATATTTCAAGGAGACCTGACTGGGGTCAAAAGCAAACTGCCCAACAACATTTGATCTGAGTTTTCTAAGCTAAAATCAGTCCTTGATATTCTTGAACCAAAAACAAGATAATGAACTTCAAACTTTAAACATCCTGTTGTAAATGCAAGTACAAGCAATTTTACACTAACACTCCCAAGGGTCCCTGCTGTCAAAAAGACACTGTATTAGGTTATGTTTCCTGGAAGGACTGTCAGACCTAGTATTTTTCAAAACCCTTTATAAAAGTAATATGCCTTTATTTTAAAATGCTGCCTCTAAAATTAATATGTATAGATATAACATACAACTTTCATCACACTGTACCATTTGTATCGCCACTATTTGTGGCTAAGAAGGTTATCACCTTATGAAGCACAGAGACACAGACGATACGAGCAGGAGCAGGCCATTCGACCCCTCAATCCTGCTCTGCCATTCAATGTGTTCATGACTCAATACCCTATCTCACTTTTTCCCATATCCCTAGATCCCTTTAACTACAATTGCACAGCTACCTCCTTCTTAAAAACATTGTTTTGGCCTCAACCACCTTCTGTGGTAATGAATTCCACAGGCTCACCATCCGCTGGGTTAATAAATTTCTCATCACAGTCTTAAAAGGTTTACCACTTATCCTTAAACTCGCTCTGGAATTCCCCAACACCAAGAACATCCTTCCTGCATCTAACCTGTCATTAGTCCTGACAGAATTTTATAGGTTTCTATGAGATCGCCCCTCATCTTCCAAATTCCAGGTGAATACAATTCTAACCGATTCAATCTCTCTTCTCATATGTCAGTCCTTCCATCCCAAGAATCACTGGTAAACCTTTGCTGGACTGTCTCTAGACAAAGAACATCCTTCCTTAGATAAAACTGCACACAATATTTCAGGTGTGTCCTTACCAATGCCCTGCATAATTGCAGCAAGACACAGTACTTGAATCCTCTCACTATGAAGTCCAACATACAGTTTGCCTTCTTTATTACCTGCTCCACCTGAACACTTACTTTCAGCAACTGGTCCACGAGTACACCCAGATCTAGTTGAACATTTCCCTCTCTCAATTCATAGCCAAATAATAATCTGCCTTCCTATTATTTTCCTCCCGAAGTGGATAGCCTCACATTTATCCAGATTATACAACATCTGCCATGTACAACACTTGCTCAGCCTATCCAAATCATAAAACCATAAAACAGAGGAGCAGAAATTAGGACATTCAGCCCATCGAGTCTGCTCCACCATTCAATAAGGGCTGATAAGTTCCTCAACCCTATTCTCCCCATAACTCTTGATTTCCTTGATAATCAAGAACCTATCTATCTCAGTCTTAAATGTACTCAATGACCTGGCCTCCACAGCCTTCTGTGGCAGTGAATTCCATAGATTCACCACTCCCTGGATGAAGAAGTTTCTCCTTATCTCCGTTGTAAAAGGTCTTCCCTTTTTTCTAAGGCTGTCCCCTCTGGTCCTAGTCTCTCCTACCAATGGAAGCTTAAGTTCTGTGCAAGGTGACTCTCATACTCTATTTCTCCTTCTTAATCAATCCCTTTGTCCTCCTTTGCTGACTTCTGGATTGTTGAACCCTCAGGTCTATTTTTCTTTCCTGCCAATTTGTATGTTTTTTTTTGCATCTAATGCTATCTCCAGTTCCCCTTGCATTTAAACAATTTTTGTAGTTCACTCATTCATTCTTTGAATATTTGCCATTATCTATCCACTATCATTCCTTTCAGTAGCATTTCCCAATCCATCATAGCTAACACATACCTCATACCATTGTAGTTTCCCTTCTTAAAATTCAGGACCCTAGTTTCAGAATCAATTACCATGCTCTCCATCTTGATTAAGCATTCTATCATATTACATTTGTGCATCCCCAAGGGGTCTCTCACAACTACACTATTTCTTCCTCATTGCACTGAATCTAAAATGGCCTGTTCTCTAGTTAGTTCCTCAATGTATTGGTCCAGAAAACCATCATGTATGTACCCTAGGAATTCCTCCTCTGTGGTATTATTATTAATTTATTTTCCCAATCTACGTGCAGATTAAAAAGTCACCATAATTTCAGATGCCCCTTTATTGCATGCAATTCTGATTGCCTGTTTAATGTCATTCCAAGTATTCCACAACAGTTTGGTGTTTTATATACCATCCCCACTAATGGTTTTTGTCCCTTGGTATTTCTCAATTCTACCCTTACAAATTCTGTATTGTCTGAGCTAGTATCTTTCTCAATACTGCATTTATGTCATCTCAAACCAATAATGTAGCTCCACTGCTTTTTTTTTCTTTTTGTCTGTCCTTCCTAAATACTGAATATCCTGGATGTTCAGTTCCCATTTCTGCAGCCATGTCTTCATAATCCCAATTATATCATACATCTATTTGTGTCATTAATTCAATCTTTATTTCAAACATTCCTTGCATTCAGGCACAAAGTCTTAAGGCCTATCTTTTTAATGTTCCTTTTCTCATTCCCACATTTTTTTCATTCCTGTGGCCCTGTTTGATTTAGGCATTTGATTCTTCTACCTGTCACTTCTCTTATTGCCTTTTTTTGTCATTTGTTCTCTTCCTTGATATTCCTTCCTCTGACTTCTTGTGTAAGTTCCCATTCCCCTGTCAATTTATTTTAAATCCTCCCCAGCCACACTAGCAAATGCTCCCCGCTAGGGTCCTACCTAGGTTTACCCATTCAGTTTGTACTGGTCCCAACGCCTTCAGAACTAGACTCAATGCCCCAGAAATCTGAAACTCTCCCTCTCACGTGTTCATTCAGTACATGCCATTTCTACTCTGGTATGTGGCACTGGTAATAATATGGAGATCACTTCCTTCAAGGTTCTTTTAAGTTTGCTTACTAACTCCCTATATTCTGCTTTTAGGACCTCATCCCTTTTATTGTTTATACAAAGGTACAATACTGATCACCCTCTCCCTCCAGGATATCCTGTAGTGCTCCGAGACATCCTTTACCCAAGCGCCAGGGAGGCAACATGCCATCCTGGAGTCTTGATTGCAGCCACAGAAATGTCTATCTATTCCCCTTATAAATGAATCCTTGTGATGACTGCACTTCCATACTTTTTGCTCCTCCTCCGTGCAGCAGAGCCAACTGTAGTGCCACAAATTTGGCTCTTGCTGATTTAACCTGTAAGGCCATTCCCTGAACAGTATCCAAAGTACTAAATCTGCTTTCCAGGAGAATGGTCACAGGGGATTCCTGAACTGCCTGCCTAGCCCTCTTACTCTGCCTTGTGGTCACCCATTTTCGCCTGTGGATTCTTCATCTGTGAGAATAACTATGATGACTAAAATTAAGTGCAGTTAAATGTAGTCAAGAGTGAGTGAATGCACTTCAGATCCAAGAAAGACAAATCTTTCTGAAGGATAAGAAACTAGAACTGTAGAGGAGCAAATAGATTTTGGTGTCCATGTAGATGGTCACAGAAAGCAATTATCAAAGTTAATTGAATGTTGACATTATCTAAGGGGCTCCCATATAAAGTGGTGTAATTTTTCCTTGTTGACTAGAGTTAAGTTCAGCCTTCAGATCTGACCACCACATTTTCAGAATAATTATGTCTGGGATGGTTAAATGTGAGAACAAGTTACATAAACATGACTTCCATTTCCTAAATATAAAAGATCGAAGGTTCGTTTACGATGTTTGAAATGATAAACAAAGCATGATAAGACAGGAAAAGAAGATCTATTTTCTCTGATGGAGGAATTAGAATCAAGTCAGTATGACATTTTATTTTTGTTTATTGCTGTGGCAAATTAGCTGCATGCTTCCTAAGTGTAGAACGTATTAAACCTAGATTGTAGTTTGATTTTACCTTTTGTTATTCCACAGAGAGTTTATAGCCCGACAACACTACAGCTCATCCTGTCAACAATTTTGCTTAAGTCAAAAGGTGCAGCAATTCTACATATTAAGGAAAGAATGAATTTGCATTGATACAGTATACCACAGGGCATCCTAAAACACTTTACAACTAATGAAATACAGAAAAGTGTGATCAATTCTGCACAATGTTAAACTCAAAAGTCAATTTATTATTTTATGGAATGTGGGCAGCATAGCAAGTCTAGCATTTATTACCCATCCCTATGTCCTTGAACAGAGTGACTAGGCCATTTCAGAGGGCAGTTAAGTGTTAACCAAATTGCTGTGGAGTTGTAGTCAAATGTAGGTCAGACCAGGTAAGATGGCAAATTTCTTCCCTGAAGTATAACAGATTGCCAGATGGGGTTTTACGACAATTGATGATAGTTTCATAGGCAACATTATGGAGGCTGGTCTTCAATTCCACGATGATGAATTGAATTTTCATTCTTACTGCCAAGACAATTGTGCTATCAGTGGCTGCATAACTGATTGCAGTGAAAGAAAACAATACATAATATAAGCTAACAAGGTGTAGAGCTGGATGAACACAGCAGGCCAAGCAGCATCAGAGGAGCAGGAAAGCTGATGTTTCTGGCCTAAACCCTCCTTCCTGCTCCTCTGATGCTGCTTGGCCTGCTGTGTTCATCCAGCTCTACACCTTGTTATCTCAGATTCTCCAGCATTCGTAGTTCCTACTATCTCTAATACATAATATAACTCTATTACATCCATCCAATGAGAAGGCATACTCATGATTTTCCACTTTATGGAATGGGCTATGGTTACCGATCTGTAATGTAGGACTTTGTCTCAATGGTATCTGCTTCTCCCCACAACTCCCCCATCCCCAGGAGGCTTGGACATAACTTTTACTGTATTTAGGTCAAACAAATTTTCAACTATACATTTTTGAAATAGTATGCAGCATATAGGCTAGTACCACTCCATGCAACATCTATTGACAAAACAGACACTCCTATCTCTGAACTATAACAGATAATTCCTCTGTATGCAAAAGGCATCCACTGACCTGTATCTGGCTATCTCTGTAAATAGAATTTTCTTTCATTGAGACAGTAAAGCAGCAGTTACATTCAGGCAAAATATCTTCAGATGACTTCTGAACAGATTTTGAGAGAAGAAACTGCTTACAACTCAAATACTAACTCAACAATCAACCAATCCCACAAAGGAAATCCTGACTGATAAATCCAATCTTTGAACATTTGGACTTCATCTTTAAAGCAAAGACATTATTGAATTGGTATCTCCCGACTGTTTCTTTTTGAACATGAGTTAGTAATAATTGAACAAACTCTTCATCTTTTTCAATTCTATCTCTGTAAGTTTGTACGTGTGCCAATCATCCTTTTACATATAAGTGTGTTAAATTAACCTCACTACTGACTTAATTTTACTGCTGATTTGTTGCAATGCTTGCAAAATCAGAGTCCACCAGAAACAGTTGGAGAAATAAGCCCCCACTGTTCAAATAAAAGAGAAAACAAAATGACAATTTACTTCAAAACGTGGTGAAAACAGAGAGGGAGACTGCTTTTGAAACTTGCAATCTGCTTGTAACAGGAATTAGGGACGCTGGCTTCTGATTGGAATAAATAAAATGGCTCAAAAATTTGGTAGAAAGTCTGAGAAAAGTGTATGGATGGAAATATGCCAACATAAGCTGATTGGAAACTAAAAGGGGAAATTTCAATAGCTCAGATGATCTATAAAATACATGGCCATGATAATAACTTCCTATGCTAACATTAAAAAACTGCTCATTTTGATTTATTGCGTTCACAGAACAGGATAGTTAACCCACCATAAGGTCAGCCAAGCTGGCCACAGACTAGCTGCAAACTGTAACTAGGGAATTACAGGTGAAATGTCTCAGCAGGTTAAAAGATGGAAGTCTTTGAAGGGTTGGCTGAGCACTGAGTTATCAGCCCACAATTAGAACAAGCAGATGAGGAACTAGAAACAAAAATTAATCAATGTCCTGTCACCCAATGCCAGTCTGAAATGCTAAAAATACATCTAGGGATTAGAGAGCGAGCGAGCAAGACAGACAGACAGGCAGGTAGACAGTGATGGACAGAGAGAGAGAGAGAGAGAGAGAGAGAGACAGAGATCAAAAGAAGGCTTAAATCCTGAAAATAAGTGAGATATAAAAGAAAAAAAAAGGACATATGAGCTGGATAAAAAGGGAGCCAGATTGGTTGAAGGGGAGCACAAATGATGCTGGTAAAGTCTACCTTCCTGTTGTTTCTATTTCTTCTACTAATCCTCTTAGGTCTATGTCTTCTGTGCAGTGATTATAATGGGGTCAGCCAGGTGGACCTCATAGAATATAAATTCCCTGATTGAACCAGCTTAACAGCCCCAATCAGCGAGCCTTGGCTGACAGATCCCCCTGTTACTAAATAGGCCACTCCATGCCCGAGAGCTGGAGTTCAAAAGGAAGGCTGAGAGGAATGGTGCACAATCACTGGAATACCCCAAGCAAGGAGTGCGTCTGAACAGACAGGGAACCTTGCTATAGAATCTAGCTCCTCAGTACAGCTTGCCATTTGAGTGGTTCACTCCAGCAAATGCCCTGAAAACTGCAGGAATTTTATCCTTCCAAGAAGAGTGCCCCCATACCCATCACCCTTAAAGGCAATTCGTAATGTCAGAGCGGGTTCTAAATCTCCCTCCCCAACCTGGGCCTGCTTTGAAAGCCAAGGGTCAGATCAGTGAAATGGGTGGATGTTGTATATCTGTTCCCTTCCACTAAGTTTACTTACAGTGTGTTTGAGTCTTGATGTAGGAATTGTCCCTGGGCGACTGGTAGTGGGGATAGATTTCCAACTCGGGAATGACCTGGTAGGCAAGCTAATTGTTGAAACCCTAAAAGGCTCAGGCCTGGTAAGTATCACAAGGAAGACTGAGTCGCTACAGAACAAGAGCAAGTAAAACAGGGTCAATGGAATAACCTGAAGAAATAAATGAGGCACAAAGAGACCCATCAAGCAAAAAGGGTTCCAACTGGCTCCAAGGGAAAGGGAGGGGATGCCACAGAGCTAGCCACAAAGCAATTTCAGACAGTTCACTCCACTCACTGGAATTTTGGACTCCACGTTAAAAGTAAGGACAATAACCCTTGGTTGTTTTTCTTTTATAACAAAATCTTCTGGTTTAAATGTTATTGAGGTTCTTGCAAAGTCTGAGTCCACCAATGGAGGGAGTAGGGGTAATGCACCCCTATACTTTAAAAATGAAGGCAGGAAAATTAAATAATATTCTGCTTATGGATTTACGGTAATAACACAGGGAGGGATTGCATTTAAAATCCACAATCTGTCTATAATATCCAGCCAAATTGACATGACGCAGACAAATACTTCTTCATGTTTGCATTATATTTGGATTGTAATTTATTATTTAAATGTACTTCAAGCAGGCAGAGTGTAGGTATATGCCATTACATATTTCCTGAAGGGTGGTTTATCCAAGGTTTCAGAGATTATAAGATGAATTCCCCCATCTTCCCAGCCTTGATCTTGAGGTTCCAGCACTGGTTGCCTCCTGTACTTCAAGGAGTGATGAAAAAGGGTGCTGGCAATTTTAAACTAACATGGAGATGAAAATCAGGCAGGATCTAAAACTGGTTATGTGCGTGATTCCGTCAGTTTTGTGACAAATGATTGGAGTAAAAATGAGCCCTAATGAGTTTACTAGGCTGTTTTACCACAGAGTCCTTCACACAAAGAAGAATCTACACTGAGTCTTCATCCATGCATGAGCACTTTTTTAAAATCAGTAGTTACTAAATAGTAATTAAATGTGGGAAAAACAGATACCCTTTCCCCTTCCTAACCCAGGGGCAGAGATTAATGATAGCATTTATGCTGCCATCCAGCCTGCAATGAAACATGAACCCTCCATATCTACATAAGTCTGCACCATGCAATGCAGGCCATTTTTGTTAAGCTATCAGAAAACTCTAAAGGTGCATTCTGCCATCACTTTTTTTTGGGTCCCATCTGGGAAATAGTATTCGTATTTTGGTTGGACGCCAATAGTAGAAATCAAATAGAAATGTGTCTTTGTGTAATGTTTGCCCACTCTGGCTTTGTAGGGTGAACAGAAAATCAACTCCCTCCACAGTGCAGGTTCTAGTTTGTTCATCATTGTCATCACCAAAGATTACACTTTGCCCCAGAAACCCCAATTTAGACTCACAGAGCACTTTGATAAACACCTCCATCAGTAATATAAATTCTTTTGGAATGTCTGAAAGCTGATACCCTACAGTGCTTGTAGGTGACTGCACTTCCCCTTTCTCTCAGCAGCATTTGCTCATTTGAGTTTAGCTTTTGACTGAAAAATTAAATACTTGACAAGGAAGAGGAGTTGAAGCTTTCAAAGCTTCTTGGGGAAAATTCACATCAGACAAAATGAAGTAGAATGCAGCGATTGACAAGGTCATTGCCTAATGTACATAACAGGATTCTCTGTAGCTCAGTCAAAAATGATTCATTAATCACACCGGTGTTATATATTTTATGCTCTCTATTGAGTCAAATCTCCATAACAAAGGAAAGTTAACCTATCTATTTGTGCATTTTGAACAAGGGAACTCTACAGATTAGACATCCAAGTTTCCATATCATATTAAAATATTAATGAGAAGCAGCAGCATTTATTATTAGTTTCTGAAACGCAGTTTTGTACTGTTACCATTTGGGAAAAAAACATTTACCATCACGCGCCTTTTCTCTCAGACTACAGACCTAATGTTAAGGGCAAAATTTACAAGCCCGTTACAGGAGTCCAAGCAGTAGGATTAACATGAAAAGTCATTGAACTGAAATGTGAATTTTGTTTCTCTCTCCACAGATATTGTCTGACATGCTGAGTACTTCTGACATTTTCAGTTCTTATTCCAGATTCCCAGCACATGAAGATTTTGTTTTAGTTTTTGGAAGACATTTCTGTCTGATTTGAAATGAAAGTGTATTCTTTTAGACCATTTAATGGACATCATGATCTTTTTTAATGGGTGTTGTGTTCAATCTAATTTAGAATTGTGTGCAGCTCTTTACTCGTAAAGAGAGGGATTACGGAAGCAACAGCAAAATTCTGGAGCTTAAACTGTGAATGTAACTAATTTTGCCCACTCCAGAACTGTCCATTCTAATAAGTTTAGTTTGGTTTATTCTGCCCTTTTGATAGCAGATTGTGAACATCTCCCATTTTTAAAGTTTGTCATCCTGAAGCTAGGCTCTTATAAAGCATCAAGTATTGGGGGCTGGGGGGAGGGGCAACGCGGTAAAAGAGGAAAAAAATGATCAACTTTGTTCTCTTTCTAGGAATGCATTTATAATGACAATTGTGGATTGATATCAAACAGCTTTTAGATCAAACTCATGGTGAGTTTGAAGTAAAGTGCTCAAAGAATCCATTAGGCAGACTGTGGCCAAATTTTACTTACTTCTTTTTAGTTGATGTCAGGCAAAGGGGAGCAGTTAGTATACAATGGGGAACTTCCCACAAAGTCCTTTATCATAAACAGATGAGCTGATCATTATGTTCAGTGCGATTAGTGGCATCTTGTTTTGCTCAAGTAAGACACTCTACATTAGAAACTTGGAAACGAGAAGCAGGAGCCATTTGGTTCTTTGAGCCTGCTCTGCTAATCATAATGATCATGGCTAATTCTCCATTTCAAGGTCTTCAAAGTCCTTGATGCCTTTAAAATCTATATATTTATCAGTCTCTTTCTTGCAAATACTCAGTGACCCAACCTCCACAACCTTCTGTAGTAGCAAATTCCAAAAACTGACCACTCCCCGAGTGAAAAAAATGTTTCCTCATCTCAGTCCTAAATAGCCCACCCTGTGGCTGAGCCTGTAACATCTGGTTCTCATCTCTGCAACCATAGAAATTATCCTTCCTGCATCTGCCCCGGATTGAATACATCTCAATCAGATCTCTTCTCATTCTTCCGAGCTCAAGTGAATACAGGCCCAGTCGAACTAATCTCTCCTCATATGACAGCCCTACCAACACATCAGCCTCATAAACCTTTAATGTGCTCCCTCTTTGGCAAGTGTATCCTCTCTTAGGTAGGGAGACCAAAAGTACACACAATACTGCAGATGCGATTTTAACAGGGTTTGGGATAACTGCAGTAAGACCTCCCTCCTTCTGAACTCAAATTCTATTGCAACAAAAGCCAACATACTCCCACTTCCCTTCTTAATTGCTTACTGCACCTGCCTGTTCACTTTCATTCACTGATGTAGGAGGGCATCCACATTTCACAACATATCACTATTAAAATAATATTTTGCCTTTACTTTTTCACAGCCAAGTTATAACTTTGCATTTACACATGTTATACTGAATCAACTTATTTAGATCTCCCTGAAGCCTCATATAATTCTCAACTGTCAATTCCAGTTTTGTGTCATTAGCAAAACCTGGAAATGTTACATTTGTTTTCCTCATCCAAGTTATTTATACTTTTTACCTTAGAACATTTCAAAAAGTACCTTAATGGTTATAAAGCTTTTTGGGAAGCCCTGTAGTTTTAATAGCACTATGTAAATGCAAGTATTTCTTTTTTAAAAGAAGAACTGAGTTGGGAGTTTGATATTTATGTTTTGTGATTCCAGAGAATGCTTATGACTCCACACCAGGCCATGGTTGAATTTCATGCTGTCATCAATTCTCCCAAAAATCCAGAAGCTATTCTCATGCTTCATATTCAGGAAAGAAAGAATGGTCTTGCATTGATACAGCACCTTCCAGAACCACATCATCTCTTAAAGCACTTTAAAACCAGTGAAATATTGAAATGTGCAATCATTGCTATTAAAAAGGACATACAGTAGCTAGTCTGCATACAAATAGTTTCTCAAACAGCAACGTGATCTAGTTAGAGAACCTGTTTTAGTGAACCTGATTGAGATAAAATTATTGGCCAAAACAGCTAAGAGAAGACACTCACTCGGCATTCTTATCATGGAAAGAGTTCTTGAGTTGCTTAATACACTCAACACAAGTTCTTTCAAGTAATGTTCAATTTACAATAAGCATTAGGAATGTATATTATAACAGTACCATTGCAGAATATCAAGTCAAAGCTATCTCATCAAGTAGTTCTATTGTGATTCACAATCAATTAGCCACTTCTGCAGAGTAGTCACTGTTAAGTAGATCTAGTAGACAGAGAGCATGCAATTATTTTGATTAGTCAGAGGCTTAAGTGAAGGAGGTATAATTAATATTTGTGCATTGAGTGTGTATTAAATGGAAGTTAATTATGACTCCTTCTTTAAAGATTTTTGCAAGTCTTCACTCAGTGTGCTCTCTAAAGTTTCTGCAAAGGGATAACAAAGGAGCCACTGACATTTGTACATTTCATAGAACCACAGATCCACTCGTAAAGGCTGTTAAGGCACAATTTAATGACATTAAATTTGCCTGGTTACTTAATGTGCACTGCACCTGCCTCCAGTGTTTATTTATTCTGATTGGCTCAGGTAAGGTAAAAGGGCAGGAAGCCCAAATGCCCTAAGGACTGGATGTGCATGTGCGTGAGACAGACATTAGTTTAACACGCAGAATGGTTAATTATTTGAAAATATTGATCTGCCCTCTTTATCGAGCAGTCTAGAGAATAATTAGTTGTCTGGACTTGTGGGTGAAATCATACAACAGGAATCAACAAGAGATTTGTGTTAAGAGCGTAACATTTTACTTTGTATGCTTACAAAAGAGGAAGGTGTTTCACATACTGGAAATCTGAAATGAAATCACAAAATACACCAGCAGGTTTATCAGTTTTTACAAGAGGAAGACAAATTAGCAATTAAGACTCAGGCTGAGAAAACGCGCTGACTGCTGGAGCTTGTACAGTCAGTGAAAGTCACCTTACTGGAAGGTCTGGCGTGGGCTCACATATTAATGCTGCACCCACTTTGCACAGAGAGTGCCAATAATAAGCATATAAATGACAGGCCCAGAAGGTGATGGCCAGCCCTACTATAAGAACGCTGACCATCCAGTCATCCTCTAAATTCCTCTTGAAGATTTTTGGGAGCAAACTTTGATATTCAGAGTTCTGCACCCCTTAATCTCCTAGTTGCAGCTCCCAATGCAATCAACCCCATCCCTGCCTCCTGCATCAATACCTTCTGAGTTGCAGGCAGAAGTTTCATCCATTAGGAGGTTCTGAAAAGATTCCTTGAAGGCATAGACCCCGTCCATCTGAATCCTGTTCTCCTTTCCAATCTATTCTTCAATTCCTGCTGGAGTTATAGTGGGAGGGCACCAGAACAGCTGAGCACTCTAAGTCCCTCCCAATCCTTTATTTTGCATGTGTAAAAAGTATACCACATGAGAGTGATTTCCATACTGTGCCAGCAGGTGCTGCACATTTCAACAATACTGCTAACAATAGGGCAAAAAAAACCCTTGAAGTTACATAATGTTTTCACAGCCTTAAGTGCTTTATAACACACACAAAAAAAAACTTTAGAGTGTCACTACTGTTATTTTATGGATAAAAATGTCAGGTATTTTTTAGAAACAGCAAAATGAGAACATTTCCACTTGAGCCATATCTAAGGAAGGATGTGGTGGTGTTGGACAGGATCCAGAACAAGTTTACTAGAAGATCCCAAGGATGAAGGATTGTCATATAAAGAGCAGTTGAGGACACTGAGTCTGTATTTGATGGAGTTTAGAAAGATGATGGAGGATCTCATTGAAACTCACAGAATACTGAAAGGCCTGGATACAGTGGACATGGAGAAGATGTTTCCACTGTTGGGAGAGACTTGGAGTGAACGGACGACCCTTTAGAATTGAGATGAGGAGGAATTTCTTCAGCCAGATGGTCATTAATCTGCGGAACTCATTGGTGCAGAGGCTGTGGAGGCCAAGAGACCTAGTCAATGAGTGTCTTTACAGATAGATCGGTTCTTGATTTGTCAGGGGATCAAGGGTTATGGGGGAGAAGGCAGGAGAATGGGGATGAGAAACATATCAGCCATGATCGAATGGCAGATCAGAATCTATGGGCCAAATGGCTAAGTTCTGCTCCTATATCTTATTGTCTTATACAAAGCAAGCAAGTGGGGTCTGGAATACACTGTTTGGAAGTAATGGAGATAAATTCACTGGAGGTATTCAAGAGAGTGTTAGGTGATTATATGATTACGAAGAAAGAAGCAGGAGAATGCACCAATTCGTGATGCTTATTCAGAGATCCAGTGTAGGCACAATGGGCCAAACGGCCCTCTTTTACACCTTAACTCTCTGATTCATTGAGTTTGTGCACAGCAATCAGAAACTGCAAGGAAATGAACATCTGTTGTTCGGTTTTAATTGCTTGAAGAATGAATGGTGGCCTGGACTCTCGGGCTGTCCCTTGCCCTTCTTTGACCTATTCTTCTTTAGATAGTGCAAAGGGATCTTTTCTGTCCCTCTACATATAGACAAGAATCAGTTTAACACCTCATCAAAAGATGCCTCTTCTTCTGTCTCAGTGGCCACTAATTGCTGAAGTGCTGGTCCAAACTAATTGCTTACATCTCTGGGGCTTAACCCTCAACTCTGCTTCATCACATTCTCAGAATCAATAATATCAAATACATTTGAAAGGCACCTGAACATTTTTACATTTACAGGAATCGACCCATATTGCTTTTATGCTGGAGAGCCTCACTGAATAACTGCGGAACCACTTTACAATCTAAAGTAGATATCTAGGTCCTTCTTCAATATCTATGATATAAACATATGATGTACTGTAGTTTGGCTCCATTTGCAAAGCTTTTTATTCCATAGCAATAAAGTAACTAATATGCTGATTTAAATAGCGTAACATAGGTTTGCTTGACAATAAAAATAAAGAGTACATACTAATATCACAATCCATTTGATCCCATTCTGATCTCTGAAACCTCCTTTAGCCCTGTAACCCTCAGACATTTGTACTCCTTCAATTCTAGAAGCCGAACCTTGTGGCCTAGGCTATAAAATGTGGAACTATTTCCCTAAACTTATTTGCCTTCCTGATTGCTTTTAAACAGTGTCTTCAAGAAGGAAAAGCAATGTTTTTGCCCACATTTTTGGTCATCAAAGTTAACATTACCTCGCATGGATTTGTGTCAAAACTAATTGATGATGGTCTTGAGAGCACCTTACGTATTTTTTCATGGAGCATTTTGTTTCCTAAAAGGGTGATGTGGTTCTAACCTCAGGTCTCAGTCAGGAAGTAGACAGATTCAAATATCAACAAAAACAACTTGCTTCCTGACCAAGAGCTGAGGTTAGAATCATACATCACCCTTTTTGGCAACAAAATACAGATCTGAACAAAATGCTTCAGGCACAAAAAGTTTATTCTTTCCTCGTGTTGCTTCTTTTTAAACCTTAAATTTGAATCCTACGGTTACCGACCAATTTACCATTGGAAATAATTTCTTCTTACTTACTCTATCGAGATCCTTTAAGACTTTGATAACATTTATCAAACTTCTAACTGTTCTTGCTCTAGGGCGATCAACACCAGTTTCTCTTGTTACTTAACATAGCTGGTGTCTTTCAGTCTATTTTTTATTATTCACTTGTGGGACGTGGACATCACTGGCTGATGAGTATTCATTGCCTGACACTAGTTGCCCTTGAGAAGGTGGTGAGCTGCCTTCTTGAACTGTTGCAGTCCATGTGCTGTAGGTAGTACCACAGTGCTGTTAGGAAGGGAGTTCCCAGATTAGAACCCAGCGACACTGAAGAAATAGTAATATATTTTGAAGTCAGGATGGTAAATGGCTTGGAGATGAACTTGCAGATGGTGGTGTTCCCAGGGTATCTGCTGCCCTTGTCCTCCGAGATGGAAGTGGTTGTGGGTTTGGAAAGTGCTGTCTCAGGGTCTTTGGTGAATTTCCACAATGCATCTTGTAGATGGTACATACTGCTGCTACTGAGGGTTGGTGGTGGAGCATCCAAATGTTTATGGGTGTGGTGCCAGTCAAGTGGGCTGCTTTGTCCTCGATGGTGTCTGGCTTCTTGAGTGTTGTTAGAGCTGCACCCATCCAGGCAAGTGAGGAGACTTCTAATGACACTTGTGCCTTGTTGATGGTGGACAGGATTTGGTGAGTTGGAAGGTTAGTTACTCACTACAGTTTTCTTAGCTTCTGGACCTGCTTGTGTAGCCATTGTGGTTAAAGGGCTAGTCCAGTTTAGTTTCCAGTCAGTGGTAACCGCAGGATGTACATAATAAGGTATTCAGTGGTGGTAATGATATTGATTGTCATGGGGTATTGCCTGGCATTTGCATGGCTTGAATGTTATTTGCCACCTTTCAGCCCAAATATGGATGTTGTTCAGGTCTTTCTGCATTTGAACATGATCTGTTTCAGTATGAGGAATCTTGAATGGTACTGAACATCATCCAATTATCAATGAACATCCCCACTTTTAACCTTATGATGGAGGGAAGGTCATTGCTGAAGCAGCTGGGATGGTTGGACCTCAAACACAATCCTGAGGAGCTCATGGAGCTGAGATGAGCTCCAATAACCAAACCATCTACCTATGCGCCAGATAGGACTTGAACCACTGGAGAATCCTAATCCTTATATCATTTTAACAAAGCTTCACCCTTTCAAAGTTTTGACATCTTTGCTGAAGTTCCAAAGTGTGATGCTTAGAATTGGACACAATACTCCAGCTGGACCTAAACAGTGTTTTATAAAGTTTTGACATAGCTTCCTCTCAATTAACACTAGTCCTTGATTTATAAAACCAAGATTGTATAGATCTTCTAATAGCCTTCTCAGCTCATTCCGTCATCTCCAAAGACTTGGGGATGAATGCCTCCATGTTTTCTTGTTCCCTTTACAGTTGTGCCATTCAGTTCATTTCTCCTGTTCTCATTTTTCTGCCATAGGAAAACTTCATCAACCTTACCACTGTTTTAAACAATGGAGCAGTTCAGGCAAAAACAATCTGTCTTTAACAAATCAATGCTGGGTTTCATTTACCAACTGATGCCGAGCATTTCGTCTCCACCTGTGCCCCCCAGAAAACCAAGCACCAATTCAATTTAGCACAGATGATTATTTCTAAAATACAAACTAAGTTCTGGAGAAACTGAAGAGGTCTGGCGGCATCTGGGAGTGAGAAATACAGTTAACTTCTTGAGTCTGATTATGATTCTTTCAAAAGTTCTGCCAACTCCAACATTAAACTGATCAGACGACAGGTTATTAGGTTAGACTCACATTTTTGAACAAGGGGTAAAGATTTGCAATATTCTCCTATATTGGAAATGATTCAGAGAACTGCAGCCATATTAGTTTCTTGATGGTACATTGCAACCTCTTCTCAGTAGCTAGTTGTGATGGACCAAACCAAACCTCCTCAAAATATATTAAGAAGATAGCATAGACCCTGACTTCCTTATTTTTAAGACAAGTGTATGGCATTGTGTTCCAGATGCAATTCAATTGGTCAAACGACCAGGCTGGAATCAAAACACCCTTTATTCTTACACTATAGTTAAAATAAAAACAAAATAAGAAATATAAAAATGAAATTAACTGTAACACTTGAAATATTTAACAAGATTATTTATATATCACTGATTAACTGTTCCAAGATAGTAACATCCATAAACACACCGTTGGCAAAGGTAAATTCAGTAAAATAGATTGTCTCACATGCAATTATCCAGTCCAAGAGGAAAGAACAATCAGGAGAAAACTCAGAGAGAAAACTCAAGCATTTTGCTGTAGCAGGGAGAGATGTATCATAGCTTCCAAACCCTACTGAAAGCCAAACTAAAATCCTGATTCTATAGGAGCTGAACCCCACCCCTTCAGGAAACTTCCATTGTTCCAACTTTAAAGAAAATACCAAGGCCTCATAAGCTCTATTGACTTGGAACAGACCCCTCGGCGCATCTGTCTCAACCTCTCTTCATTTAAAAAAAAGGACAAATTACACCTCTTAAAGCCACAGTATTGTCACACCAGTCAATTAAAATTCATGACATCTTAATTGTCAATGTCAACACAAAAAATGTTGGCAACAATAGTAGCGAAAATACACAGAAGTACCTGATAGATTTTGGTTTCTGTGTGTTTGTCTACATAACATATATGACAGTGAATCTGTCTCTTGTTGAGACAAGTGTCTTAAAGTTTGCTTGTAATGTTTATTATTTACACAGTTACAACATCATTGGGGTTACCATTGACCAGAAACTGACATGGACTCCCCGTATAAATACTATGACTACCACAGCAGGTCAGAGGCTTGGAATCCTATAACGAGTTACTTACCTCCACATTCCCCAATGCTTGTCCACAATCCACAAGGCACTAGTAATGGAATACTACCCACATGCCTGGATGAGGGCAGCTCCAACAACACTTATGACAATCAGGACAAAGCAAGCTGCTTGGCATCATATCCTCAAATACTTACTCCATCTCCCACCAATGCAGCAGTTGGGTGAACCATCAGTAAGATGTATAGCAATGACCTACTAAGGTTTATTAGAAAACTCCTGCTGAACACATGACCACTAACAACTCCAAGAACAAGGGCAGCAGATACATGGAAACCCAACCACCTGCAAGTACCCCTCCATGTCACTCACCATCCTGACTTGTAAATATATCATCATTCCTTCAGTGTTGCTGGGTCAAAATCATGGAACAACCTCCCTAACAGCATTTTGGTAAACCTGCATTAAATGGACTGCAGTGATTTGAGATGGCAACAAGAAAATTTATCCCTTTCAGGAGCAACTTGAGATGGCCAATATATTTTGGCCTAGCTAATGAAGCCCACACCCCTAAATAAGAAAAAAATAACTTACAAACATGGTCCGAGTTCTGGGATTACTGATGTTGCTCTACCTGACTGATTGAACATAATACATAGACTCCATTAGGGAGAGAGCGGCAGACGGTGAGGCGGGAATGAAAACATCACATGTTGCGATGTCATACAATTGTCTTAAAGGTACAAGCCAACCTTGAATAGAATGTATTTCATGATATAACTGTACCAGCCTCTGCAAAGATGCATGATTAACAATTCTTATATGGAACCCTTGTGACAAGTCCTGACCTCAAAGAGATGAGGATATATTGAACTTGGAGAATAATCTGCACCTGAAACATTGACTTGAGATTTTCTAGAGTGCAGCATTTTGTGGCATGCTCAGTTTGATGCTTTTCTTTATCACTCCATTTTAATTGATTTATTTTTCTAATCACTCAGTCAGCTAGCCAAGAGTACAGACAGGCAACAGGGCGCCCGAGACCTTGGTCAACATCAGAAACAGGGCGTCTCCTGAATCTATCAAAATTAAAGACACAGGAAAACAAAGAAAGAAACAAAGAGAAGGTAGTAGGATGAATTAGAATCTAATTAGATATTCAGAGCAGAAGAAATTGCATTGAGCGGAAATAAACAACAGAAGGACAAAAAAGAATTATTTTTAGTATTTAGTTTTATAAAGCCGTAAGAACAAATTTACTATGTGGAGGAATAAGGTCCCACAAAGTTAGTAGCTTCTTCCTAATTGAACTGTATTACAAGGACCTAAACTTCTTCATTAAAAGGATGTTGTTATGGACCAAAACCAACTTTCTACAGGAGTTTGATTTAATAACAGCAAGAGCAACCATTGAATGAAACTCCTGATAAGTTTGAGGGTGAGCTCTTCCTTTTGTTGAGCTGACTAGTAGAGTGGCATGAATCGTGCAACCACTTGTAATGGTTTGGAAATACAGAAAATCTCTTCCTTGCCACAAATCGCTGGGTTATTTACATACTGATAAGTGGATGTATTCAACTGGCTGTTCATTTCCCTGTAAATATTAGGCCAATCACTTAGCAACAGAAGTTGCAAATCAACAACAGTTTCTATTTTCTAATGATATTTTCAGAATATTCAAATTTATGCACATGGGTAGTTAATGCTCCTGAGGAAATGGAACAATAAAAGCATTCACAGGATATGCTAAACATTGTGTCAGTTAAAAGCCAACAAGAACAGATCATTCTAATCTCACAATAGGCAGAAAAGTTTGCTGATAACTATTTTTGCTTTGTCTTTGAAGAAATTACATCGGTCTTTCAGGAGCTTATGTGCTGTATTCCAATTAGAAATGTCAATTATGATTCATGTTTCATAAACAGGTTTAAGAGTTCCAGTACCCTGCAGAATCTGAAGGCATTAGTGCAGCAACTATGGATTAGAATTGAAGTAGCTGCAGCTGACTTCTTCCTTCAGAGTTGCTATGATTGGGAATGTGCCGTTGAAAAGATGGCAGGGACAGATAATGGAGCATCATTCAAAAAGAGATTGGATAAATACACAAGAGTATCATATAGACATGGAATTATGACAGAAATGTTCCTCTTTTTTCCTATTTTAACCTCCCTACACAATTAAGATGTGAATAAAGGCAACATACTGATGCTGGAAATCTGAAACAAACAGAGAATTCAGGAGAAACGCAAGAAACAGAAAGAGAGTACATTTTGAGTTTGGTGTGACTTCTTCTGAATTAAGGTGTGTGTGTGATATTGAATGATATTTGAAACACCACTGGGGCAAGTAATCAAACTGCCCCAACACCAACTGGCTACTACTTAGTTAACTTGGACCAGATCAGTAGCCAAACTAATCGTGCCCAATTTCTTTTACAAAATTTTTTAAATTATATATATTGTATATATTTATTGTGTGGCAGAGAGAGAACTGCAAAATTAATTGAGGCATCTGATTAAAACATATGCCTCAACTTTGCAATGATTGGGAATATAAGAATGTTTGTCTCCCACAGGCACTTAGCCATCCTATCTACATTCAGAATGGAAGAGCACTACTGTTTTGAATCAAGCTCTGCCTAGGTTGAATGCTCTTACAATCAGGTCGGCCTTTCAAGAAGTGGATTAGTTGAATCTATAAACTGATTTTAAATATGTGAACCATTCATTTCATTCTTTCCTTATTCTATTCTGAACATTTCTGGAAAGCCCAGCATTTGTTTCCCATTTCTCATTGCCCATAAAAAGGTGATGGTTAAACATTGTTAGAGACAAAGTCAGATTTCAACAAACTAAACACAGTTTAAGCCGCAGAATGAATAACAAAAGGAGGCCCAATATGACAAGTAAATAAATAAATTGGTTAGTATAAGCTGAATAGCAGATAAAACATAAATTAGACATAAATTAATCTTGAATGTAAGTGTGTTAAACCTTGGTAAACCATTTGAGCAGCCACAACTGGAATACTGCATTTGGATCTGGGCATCCCATTCGTGGAAGGATGTGTAAGCATTAGAGATGGTGCAGAAACGTTCCACACAATGGCTCCAGGGATGAGGAACTTCGGTTCTGGAGAAAGATCAGAGAAGTTGGGACTGCTAGGAGAACAGAAGGTTGAGGTTGGGAGAAACATCTATGGAAAATCCAGAAGCAGAGGGCCCAGATTTAAAGTAATTTACACGAGAAGCAATGGCAACACAAGGAAGAATCTACCAGACAGCAAGTGGTTGGGATCTGGAATACATTGTCTCAGAGTGTGGAAGAGGAAGGGTAAATAGAGGCTTTCCAAAGGGAATTGGATTATATTCAGCAAAAGAAAAAAGACTGTAGGACAAGGAGAATAAGGCAAGGGAGTGGCAGTTGGTGAGTTGTTCCTTCAGGGAGCCAACACAAACACAGTGAGAAGTAGTCTCCTCCTGTGTTACAACAGTTCTACGATTCAACAAAAGGAGAAGATGGTACATGTAATAGAGAGATGCAAATCCCACTAAATGGCGGCTGGAATTTTCCTTCTCTGTTAACCTTTAAATGAGTAGGGGTGGGTATCTATATGGTCAAGATCCCAACCTCAACCACCCACCAACCAACCCAGGAAGCTCATTGTAAGAAGTGCCAGTCAGATACTTGAGTGGTGCTCTCATGGACCAAGTCCCAGGGTACAGCATTGTCCTGCCCCAACGCAAGCCACTAGTCAATCAGGGGCCAGCAGCAACCGTAATGAGCAACACTATACCAATGGCCTGAGCAACTGCTGAAAATCAGAGGCAATGGGAAGGTGTGAGGTGATTTTTGAAAGAGGGTATTTTACCATCAAGGTCGCAGGGTGAAGACAGGCAGGAGAGGCTAGCGTGGGGAAAAGTATTCGCTTTATCCCTTTATCACCCCTTTATCCCCTAACTGCACCCAGATTTTCCAGACAATTTTTCTAATATCACTTGTGGGACATAAGTGTTGTTGGCTGACCAGTATTTATTGCCTGTCCCTAGATGCACTATGGGCAAATCAAGTTCCGCTTTGCCCACCAAATAACCCAATGGGTTGATTGCCCCATTCTAACAGTCAAGCAGCCTGGCATTTTTCACGCCTGCAGGGAATAAAGTTGATCAGACCAGCAATGTGCTGAGATCATTAAATATTAGGTCACTAACTATTTAAGGGCTTGATTAGCAGCAGACTAGGAAGCTCAATGGTCTGCTTTCTCTCCAGAAAGAACTTCCCGAGGTGATGGAAAAGGGTTGAAACCTGCCTAATTATTCCCCTTCTTGCCACCTTTCTGCCATTTCCAAAGGGAAAAGCCCAGGCAATATTTATTTTTCTGTAAAGAATACTACCAAAATGAATTAATTTTAAAAATTTGATATTTGCCAATTGTCTCTAATTAATCAATCTTTACCAGTTTCCTTAACTGTAAGTGAAAATGAAATATCCTGCTGCTTCAAGTTAGTGAAACTGTGACCAAGGTAGTGCCAAGGATACAAAAAAAATAAAATGGTTTTGACACTCAATTGATTGTGAGAAAGGTGATCACAGGATTAAAAAATGAAAAGAGGCCTTAATATTTTCAGCTAGCTCACATGCTGCTGCTTATAGTCTCACATGCCAGACTCTTTGCAAATCAATAGAAAAGCCCAGATCATTTGCTGCTTGTGCACATCTCCAGCAGCCTGATCATGGCTGTCACATCTGATATCCCCCAAATGACATGCAGTCAACAGTCCACACAAGAGGATCAAACCACTATTGACTGCAGCACGTGCGTGTCTTCCTCTATATGAAGATTAATTGCTTCTACCGCTAGTCCTAATAGGATTCTGGTGAGGCTGATGGCCTTTGGACCCCACGCTTTTGCAGTCTCCTTCATATCTGCTCAGAGACAGGCAGCAAAACATGAAAAATTCAGTAACATTTCAGTCCACCCTGCAGTTTATACCTCAGTTTCACAGATGGGTATTGCTCATTGTGTTCCACTTAACACCAACATTTAAAATAATTATTTATAGCATTACATGCAACATATAAATATAATCAGATTGTCTGTCTTGAACAGTGCGGTTAGCAGCAGGGAGCACAGGAAAGTGGGTAATTGTTAGTTTGAGTACAATCTGCTCTAACAGCTGCCATACTGAAGTTCTATTTGAGAAGATCTATCAACAACACAATCTTGCATCAGACTTTTTTGACAGCAAAATTTTGAATAGCTGTTCCCTAGTTTAATAAAAGAGTGCAAAAATGCAGTGGTTTAGATTTCTCATGAAATGTGTTCGTCTTAAAGGGACCACAAGTTTGGATAATGAGTTTCGGACAATCAAGCTTTGTTTTAAAACAATATTGAAATGATTTCGCAAAATCTCTTTACTGGAAGCACATCGTGAAGCTGACTTAAAGATTTTGTTAGCGTGCCAAGTGTGATGGAGCACTTGAATGAAACAGCCTCATGCTCCTCTCCTACCCTTGTTTATATTCACCCTTGTCTCAAGCATTTGACAATAGCAGATAGACTCAGTGTGCCCAGAACAGAGGAAAAGTGATAAACCTTCCTTCAGCTATAGCCATGACAATAAAGAAGCCATGCAGTGAGGTAAAGTAACTGATGACTGACAAAGTAAACTGTAACATTTCACGTCTGCAAAACAGGATAGAAAAATATTCACAAATACTTTGTATTTTTTCCATTTTTTTGCAGCAAACATGATAACATTCAGAATTTGAATAGAATTTACAATATGGTGCCTTTGAACTGAATGAATGATTGTTGTCGCAGAAGCTCAATTGATTATAAAAAATATTTAGAGGTTACTCAGATCAGGATAGACAGGCCACGAAACAGATAACTCAGCAGGACTAACAGCATGCATGGACAGAGAAGCACTTAGCAGTTTGAATCCAGTATAATTCTTTTCAGACAAATATTAATTGAAATAACATAGTTATATAGTCTGTAAAAATCAAAAGAGTTTGTCAGTTATTCTGTCAGAGATAGTAGGAACCGCAGATGCTGGAGAATCTGAGATAACAAGGTGCATAGCTGGATGAACACAGCAGGCCAAGCAGCATCAGAGGAGCAGGAAGGCTGACGTTTCGGGCCTAGACCCTTCTTCAGAAATGGGGGAGGGGAAGGGGATTCTGAAATAAATAGGGAGACAGGGGGAGGCAGATAGAAGATGGATAGAGGAGAAGATAGGTGGAGAGGAGACAGACAGGTCAAAGAGGTGGGGATGGAGCCAGTAAAGGTGAGTGTAGGTGGGGAGGTAGGGAGGAGATAGGTCAGTCCAGGGAGGACGGACAGGTCAAGAGGGCGGGATGAGGTTAGTAGGTAGGAGATGGGGGTGGGGCTTGAGTTGGGAGGAGGGGATAGGTGGGAGGAAGGACAGGTTAGGGAGGTGGGGACCAGCTGGGCTGGTTTTGGGATGCAGTACGGGGAGGGGAGATTTTGAAGCTTGTGAAATCCACATTGATACCATTGGGCTGCAGGGTTCCCAAGCGGAATATGAGTTGCTGTTCCTGCAACCTTCGGGTGGCATCGTTGTGGCACTGCAGGAGGCCCAGGATGGACATGTCGTCTGAGGAATGGGAGGGGGAGTTGAAATGGTTCGCGACTGGGAGGTGCAGTTGTTTAGTGCGAACCGAGCGTAGGTGTTCTGCAAAGCGGTCCCCAAGCCTCCGCTTGGTTTCCCCGATGTAGAGGAGGCCACAACGGGAACAGCAGATGCAGTATACCACATTAGCAGATGTGCAGGTGATGTGGAAAGTCTTCTTGGGGCCTGCGATGGGAGTGAGGGGGGAGGTGTAGGGGCAGGTGTAGCACTTCCTGCAGTTGCAGGGAAAAGTGCTGGGTGTGGTGGGGCTGGAGGGGAGTGTGGAGCGGACAAGGGAGTCACGGAGAGAGTGGTCCCTCCGGAAAGCAGATAAGGGTGGGGAGGGAAAAATGTCTTTGGTGGTGGGGTC
>NC_063334.1:34498379-34611069 GCF_021869965.1 Rhincodon typus
GAACCATTTCAACTCCCCCTCCCATTCCTCAGACGACATGTCCATCCTGGGCCTCCTGCAGTGCCACAACGATGCCACCCGAAGGTTTCAGGAACGCTTGGGAACCGTGCAGCCCAATGGTATCAATGTGGATTTCACAAGCTTCAAAATCTCCCCTCCCCCTACTGCATCCCAAAACTAGTCCAGCTCGTCCCCGCCTCCCTAACCTGTCCTACCTCCCACCTATCCCCTCCTCCCACCTATCCCCTCCTCCCACCTCAAGCCCCACCCCCATCTCCTACCTACTAACCTCATCCCGCCCCCTTGACCTGTCTGTCCTCCCCGGACTGACCTATCTTCTCCCTACCTCCCCACCTACACTCACCTTTACTGGCTCCATCCCCGCCTCTTTGACCTGTCTGTCTCCTCTCCACCTACCTTCTCCTCTATCCATCTTCTATCCGCCTCCCCCTCTCTCCCTATTTATTTCAGAAACCCCTTCCCCTCTCCCATTTCTGAAGAAGGGTCTAGGGCCGAAACATCAGCTTTCCTGCTCCTATGATGCTGCTTGGCCTGCTGTGTTCATCCAGCTCTACATCTCATAAGTTATTCTATGCTTGTTTTAATCGTTTTAGGACCTAAGCCAGACACACTTAATTAATATAGATTGTGTTGTCAGAATTTCACTCAATTACGTTCAAGGCAGAATGGTTCTGAAGACAGTTTCATAGGTAGCCACCTCATCAGAAGATAAAAATGATCTGGAATTCTTATGATGTTGCAGGGGTTTCTCCCTTTGCAAGATATCCTTCAGGGAATTTTGTAGCTCGAGATTTCATTTGTGTTATATGCAGTTACGTTCTGACTGGCAAAGCTCTTGTCCATACATTTTGCGTTGTACATGAACCACAGAAGCATGCAAACCTGAAATAATTTCTTCCCTAGGCTTCCCCCAATCTGTCACACCTGCAACCTTTCATTCCAGAAATATTTTTTCACTGAGGACAGAAATGGTTAAAATGTACACCCATCATGATCTATGGCGACCATAGTATGAGGTTTGAAGTTTTGGTGTTGGGTATGAGGTTTGGAGAGTGGGGATGAGAAGGGGAGGGAAGGGAGCAAGCTGTAGGGGTGGGAGGTGCCAGCTGATTCATGCTGGATCCTCAGTACTCTCCTGCCATCCTTTCTCCCCATTCTGATTTACGCACAAGATAATCTCCCACTTCAGACAGGAAGGGCCTCATTCAAACTGCACTGTTGTGTCCATGGGCTTTGACTATGGTGCACTAGAAAAGCTGACAGCCTCAGTCAGGATACAAACCCAATTAAGTAACTTCATCTGAGAGAGAAATCTTCAATATTGTAGTGCTCCTTCACATGCTTCCTTCTGTCTTCTCTGGTTACCCCATTGCTTCCAATGCAGACTTGTCACCTCAACTCCTTCCACAGCCCACTTTGTCCAATCTGTACTTACCCTTGCCAGAGACAATTTCCGCAATGGCTGGCATACCACTTAACCTGACATAATTTATACAGTAATACAATAGGATAACACAGAAGGAAACCATTTGGCCTGCCAGCTTTTCTGAGCAGCAATTCTGTCAGATCCATTCCCTGGCTCTTTTGCCTGCCATTCTTTTCACTCAAAGTATTTATCCAATTCCTTTTCAAATATTACTAGTGAATCTCTTCACACTTCAGGCAGTACATTCCAAAACTTAACTACTAATTTTCTGAAGGGCCTGAAACATCAACTTTCCTTCTCCTCTGATGCTGCCTGGTCTGCTGTGTTTCTCCAGCTCCATATTATGTTATCTCTCATTGCATGAACAAGTTTATCCTCATGTTGCCACTGGTTCGCCTACCAATTGCCTTAAATCTATTTATTGATCATGATGCTAACTACATCAGGGCTTCAAAAAGAGTGGGTTTGCAATCAAAGTGAGGGTTCCTGAGCTCTGAGGTAGCACTGTCCACCAGGATGCCCCAACTAAGTTATAACTGCTATGCTCCCTTTCTAATAAACTCCTACTTTCAGTGTCCCCCCTAAACTGCTCTCTCAGTTCCAGTTGAGAAGTTTTCCAACAATGTTTAAGCTGTGGCTTAGGGGTCACAATGGGAACCAGTCTGGGAAGTACTGATCTAACCCTTCAATGATATGAAATACCTCTATTAAATGTCTTAGATCATAGAATCCCTACAGTGTGGATACAGACCCCTTGGACCAACAAGTCCACACAGACCCTCAAATATCTCACCCAGATCTATCCCCCTATATCCCACCTAACCTACACATCGCTGAACACTATGGGAAACTTAGCATGGTCAATCCACCTAGCCTGCACATGTTTTGGACTGTGGGAAGAAAGCGGAGCACCTGGAGGAAACCCACGCAGTCACGGGGAGAATGTGCAAACTCCACACAGACAGTTGCCCGAGGGTGGAATCGAACCCAGGTTCCTGGCGCTGTGAGGCAGCAGTGCTAACCACTGAGCCACTGTGCACTCCACTGCTCAAAGGCAAAATAAAAATGAGCTTCTAGTGAACTCCCAGGGTCCTTTTCAAAATAATCTTAAAGACTGTTTTTTCCAAACATCTGAAAGAAGACATTGATTTAACGTCGCATACAAAGGGTAGGCAGCACTCCCTCAGGGCTAGGCTGGAGTCATAGTCTGGATTTTGGCGCTCCAGCTCTGGAACGGTACTTGAAGAAAGACTTTCCGGAATTAGAAGCAATGGTGCTACACTGAGCCATGGTTGAAGTCAACGCATGAGGCACCAGAATGTAATGTCTGCCTTATTTCATAAATTGAGTGCGCTATTTAATGTTACAGAAAGCAGGTCCAAATAGTTGTGCCTTTTCTGGTCGATTTTGTACAGTAATGCTGGCAGAGGTCTAGCAGTCAAAGCTGCAAATAAGCCAAGATATGATGAGACTTTTTCCTGGTGTTTCTGACCATGGATGGGAGGTTTTTTATGGGCTGGGTCTTCCACTTTAACAAAGATCGAAAGAAGGGGGAATGCATTCTGGGGTAGTGGAAATACCAGACTGGGAATTTGCACCTCTATATCCTGATAGAACATGCTCTGCTGAGTAAAGGAAAATTTTATGGTTGTAGAAATGGTGGAACTGGGGCCCACTTATGAGCTCCAGTCTTAGAAAACACTTTCTAACAGCACTACGGACGTTTCTGCAGCAGATGAATCACGGCATTTCAAAAAGGCAGCTCACTGTTAAGGGGAATGAGAGGTAAGCAATAAAGGCTGGTCTTGCCAGTGATGCTCACCAGAAATAAAGAAGAAAGGTCTAAATGAGGGAAAGTGAATTTTTCAGCTCCTGAGAAAGGGATCAAAGTGGGGGCGGAGATGGAGAGGATGGAGAGGGTGTGGAGGGGGTAAGATCAGAGCTCATTGAGATAGCGGACATCCATCTGGAAAGGGTGCAGCACTTCACTGCAATTTGCAGACATGTGGCCAAACCATTAGCCAAATGACATGACAACCACTTTAGATTAATAAAAATGAAAAGCAGACTTTCCATGACCACTGGATGTCTAAAATTAAGTATTACTAACATTTTGTAATGGAGGAAACACAAAAGCCATGTTTTGTATAGCAAGCTTCAAGAACAGTAATGTAATTGTGCCCAGATGTTTTTGGAGGTATAGCTATTGATTACATGTTGTAATTCTCAGAATGAGGATGGCACTTGCTCTTGGCAAGAAGCTGCATGTGGAATATTCATAGGGGGAGGTTGTGGCGCTGCTGAGAAATCCTGGTTGACCAGAAAACTTCCCACATTTAGTGCCAGTCATACATGTATCAGAAGGTTTCACCAAATGCTACTGAAACTACTTGGTCATGTTATGACACATGTTTATTGAGCCACCAATGCCTGAACTTCAGGCCCAGAGACAGGGATGCTACCATTCCACACACAAGGCCTCCTTTATTGACCAGGATAACAGGGATAACTCATGTTTTTTGAAATAACATCATAGGATTGTTTACAAGCATCTGAGGAGGCAAATGGTGCCTCAGTCAAGCTTTCATTAAAAAGCTGGGAATTCCAACAGTGCAGTATTCCCTCAGTACTGCACTGGAGTGTCAGCAGGGCTTTTGTGCTCAATTACCACAGTGGGATTTGAACCTGACCCCCATGCTATGTAGGCAAAAGTGCTATCACCTGAGCCATAATGATTGAAATGCTGTTGAGATTGGGTGTTCAATCCTTGGCATCTTGGATTTCATGTAGAAAATACTGAATATGTCTGTACAGTTATGCAGATTTTGGACCTGACACATGAATTCTTTGCTATTACAGCAAAATACAGATTATCTATTCCTTGAAAGTAAGATTTTAATTCTAAACAATGTTCATAGAATTTCCAATAACCAGTTCTGAAACATTTATAAAAATAGACATAAACCCAACTGGTAACTCTTTCGCTTTGGGGTTGCACAGTGGCTCAATGATTAATAATGCTTCCTCACAGTGCCAGGCACCTGGGTTCAATTCCACCATCTGGCAACTGTCTGCATGCCGTTTGCATGTTCTCCCAGTGTCTGCATGGGCTTCCTCCGTGTGCTCTGGTTTCTCCCACAGTCCAAATATCCAAAGATGTGGGTTAGGTGGATTGCCGATGCTAAATTGCCCATAGTGTCCAGGGATGGATTATCCATGTGAAATTCATGGTTACAGGGATAGGGTATTGGGGTGGTTGGGGGTGGTTTGGGTGAGATTCTCTTTGAAGGGTCTTGTGGACTCAATGGGCTGAATGGCCTGCTTCCACACTGTAGAGACTCTGATTCACTCCTGATAGATGGTGCCTGACCTGTTGAGTATTGTCAGCATTTTCTCTAAATGTTCTACACTTACATATCCTTTTTAGCATTATAAAATACCGTGAGGAAATTCAGAATGGTGTCTGTAAAAAGTGGACCTTGATTCATTGGAGATATGGAAGAATACAACGATAAGCTTGGCCAAATTGTTGGCCTTTCAAAAGACCTATTGAAAGGGAAGAAAGGGAGAAGAGTGAGGAATTTAAAAAAAGGGAATGCTACAGAACAGGACCACAAAACATACGTCAAAATACCACAAGCTGGAAGCAGAGGAATAGGGTTCAAGGAAGTGGGGTTGCCCCAGTGAAAATCATTATTGAAAAATGAAGTTATTTATACAAAGGAAGGATCTAAACAGAAAAATGAGAATTTCACTGAAAGAGTATCATACTGGTTTTAAAATGTTAAGTTTCTTTCTCCACAGGTGCCACCTGACCTGAGTTCCTCCAGTACTTTCTGTTTTTATTTGAGATTCCATGTTTTTATTCTGTCAATTAGAATTTCACAAGTCATTGAAGAAAACGTAGTTCAGCAAGGACAGAGACAATGGGTACATGGGACTTATTGCAGTGTGAAATACAAACACCAAAACTTTGGATGAGCTGAAGTTTATTGAGGGTTAAGGACAGAACTCTGACCAAGACAGCACTGTAATATTCGTGTGTGGAGTTGGAAACGTCACCAGCTAAAGGATCCAGCAGAAGGTGAACTTAGAGCACAGGCATTTGATGCTTGTTGAAGTAGTTTGAGATGGTGTGATAATGGTGATGTAAGCACAGTTTGGACTTAAATAGATATAGATATTGCAACTATTCTGGTTCAGCCTGACATAGAGGCTGTGGGGAAAAGAATCATTGGCTGAAGTACAAAGCTTTAGATAGTGCCAGAGATTTGGTGTTCACTGTGATAATACTATACAGCCTGCACATTGTCCAATAATTTGAACTGCTATGCAGCAAGTTCCTGTAGTTTTGGAAGAGAAGTCTTGGCAAGATTGTAATGAACCACATCACTTCAGACCCTCGCTGTGTTATGACATTATAAAACAATTCAACATCTATTTTATCCTGCATGTAACCATTTACTGCTGTGTTGCTAATGATTTTCTGCATCTTCTGCATCTAGTGGCAGAACAGATTCTATTCCAGAGTTCCACATTTGAAATTGCCCTGTTTACTAAAGGATGGCATAGACTAACCTCAGCATACAGTGAACCATTTGTGGGACATCTATTTAAGCATTCACAACAAGCCATTACACAAATACTTTGGAGACATTTTTAACCACTGACCGATCCAAACAGTCTTTAATGGAGCAAGCTGTTTTCTAGTAAATGCATGGGTTGCTCCAGTGAAGGGAAAATCACACTCAGTTGATTCTTTCCTCAAGGGTAGTTGACCCCACATTGATAAAACAAGCTTCTATCTGCAATGGCAAACAAAACATATTGAGGCTTTTTTTAGTAGGAGCTGTAGCAATGGTTTAGACTTGTGAAAATGAAAGCTTATTACTGGAAATGGAGTTAGGTTGAAGATGGGACAACTGGAAAGAGGGCCATTGGCTAGGGAAGTGACCTAAAATTGAAGGTCATTTACACTTTACTCCCTCCACAGACTCAATCTGACTTCAAATGTTTCCTGCATTTTCTGAATTTATTTCAGCTTTTCAGCATCTGCAATACTTTACTTACGCATTAAAATCTATTAGTTTCTAATGTTTTAATTTTAAATCTATAAAATACAGATCAAGCAAGGTTGAAACTTCTGGACACTTGTCTTAGCTATGTACAAGTAGGAAATTCTGTTTTCCTTTCTTCAACTATCTTAGCCAATGTCTATCTTTCAATCAGCATCACAAAAAGTGAGATTATCTGTTCTTTTACTTTGTTTTGCGAGCTTGATGTGTACACATTGATTAGAGTGATTACACTTTAAGTTATTAGTTGCAAGTTTATGACACTGAAGTCATAGAAAATGTTATATACATGCAAGTTCTGTCTTTATCTTTGAACATTATAAAATGCCCTCCAACCCATTTTAAGTTCTATTAATTTTTTAGGCTGGTCAATTCAAATTGTGTGGCCACATTCGCTACAGGTTTGAAATCCTGAGGGATTTTATTAAATTCATTATTAGCCACCTCCTCCAATGCACAATGGGTTGCGAAGGATTGGAACTTAAACAATTAAACACAAGTAATGTGTCTCCAACTCCTCATATTTGCATCCACTGCTTTCCTACAGTAGTAGACAAGTGAATATTATGATTCCAAAGAGCCAGGGCAGAACACATTATATTTGAATTGGTCTTCTAAATTCCAGTTTGGGACAAAATTAAACTGACTGCAGTTGCATGAATTTGAGAATGATTGGGATTGTCCACAATGAAAGGAAGGCAGAAGCAACCATCTCCACAAGATGAGTTTCTTAACCAGCAATCTTTGTGGGCCAGCAGCAGCAGGACTGCACGTCACACACCTCTCGAGGAAGCCTTTAGCCACCCAATTGCCCTGGTCATCGGCTTTCAGCCCCATAAGACAGATACTGTCCCTGATGGCGGCAGACTGTATCCCATTTCTGACTATCTTCACTTTCTGACCCCTCAAATGCCAGGTCTTGGCAATGTGGGTCTACATCATGAAACATTCCTGATGCTCCATTTAGGCTGCTACTGGGTAGGGAAATGGAATTTATAAACAAATAAGTAATATCCTGCCACTAAAATCAGCAAGAACTTCATTGTCCTGGCCTTGCTGGGTGCTTTGCCATCATTGGCCTCTTAAATGTCGGGGTCTGTGTAATAATCAACAGTAGCTCAAAATATGGCTTTTCTGATGACAAAGCAAACACGTCCATTGAGGACAACAGCCACTTGGCGCATGAATATCCAGGTTTAGTTCCAGTATGTGTTATACGGGGTAATTAAAAAAGGATAACAATTAGTCTCAGTACCCTCTTCTAGTGAATTAGAGAGGGTCTTGAATGCATAGAAATAACCACTCCTTATTTGCTATGCAGTGGCCTGGATTGAAATGCAAATATTTCAAGGACAAGAACTCTCTCAGCTGTGCCACCCTCTGTGCTGCAGAAGTGTATATGGACAATGTCGACGTATTGCTGAATATTCCCAGTATGAATCAGTGAATGATGTATGGGGTAACATTTCACAATGCCTTACCATAGATTCACTATTGATTCTCAGGATGGGATAATTTTAGCTGCAACTGATGTCTTATGATTGAAATAATCTCTGCTTCCAAGTTTAAATAAAAAGTTTGATCACTTAAAAACTATAATTACAGACTTGCAGAAATAGGAGAATGGGGTAAAATATGCAGGAATATAGTGATGTATAATTTGAAGTTATCAAATTTTTAAAAAGTCCACTTAGGAAAATGGTTGAATCATGATCCTGAGTTCAATACTAAGTCTGGCTGTAGGTGACAAATACTGCATAAGCAGAGCCAATTGAATATATGTCGAGGTGGCAGAATGTCATTCTTATTTCGCCTCGGAGATTAAATTTAATAGCAGGTGATATCCTTGCATTTTCAACTCATCAGCATCTTCCTTGTGCATTTAGCACTGAACCTCAGGACAAAATAACCTATGACATGTTTAGAGACAAATGGTTTCAAGACGTTTTTCTATAGCAATCATCACAGAAATAAAAAGGCCAGAAGTTTCTCCTGCTCACTGGGTCCTAGAGTCTATTTTTAAGCAGCTCAGCATGAAAAAAGGCAAAGCCTATGGTGAGAGCAGCACATTTGATTTTGAGAGGATCAGAGTAACTAAATCTTGAGGGATATAAAGTTAGTTCATAGAATCCCTACAGTGTGGAAACAGGCCCTTCAGCCCAACAAGTCCACACTGACCCTCAGAGCATCCCACCCAGATCTATCCCCCTATATCCCACCTAATCTACACATCCCTGAACACTATGGGAAATTTAGCAAGGCCAATCCACCTAGCCTGCATATGTTTGGACTGTGGGAGGAAACCGGAGCACCCGGAGGAAACCCACACAGTCATGGGGAGAATGTGCAAAGTCCACACAGACAGTTGCCTGAGGGTGGAATCGAACCCAGGTTCCTGGTGCTGTGAGGCAGCAGTGCTAACCACTGAGTCACCGTGCACTCCACTGCTCAAAGGCAAAATAAAAATGAGTCTCTAGTGAACTCCCAGGGTCCTTTTCAAAATAACCTTAAAGACTGTTTTTTCCAAACATCTGAAAGAAGACATTGATTTAACGTCGCATACAAAGGGTAGGCAGCACTCCCTCAGAGCTAGGCGCTCCAGCTCTGCAACGGTACTTGAAGAAAGACTTTTCGGAATTAGAAGCAATGGTGCTACACTGAGCCACAGTTGAAGTCAACGCATGAGGCACCAGAATGTAATGTCTGCCTTATTTCATAAATTGAGTGCGCTATTTAATGTTACAGAAAGCAGGTCCAAATAGTTGTGCCTTTTCTGGTCGATTTTGTACTGTAATGCTGGCAGAGGTCTAGCAGTCAAAGCTGCAAATAAGCCAAGATATGATGAGACTTTTTCCTGGTATTTCTGACCATGGATGGGAGGTTTTTTATGGGCTGGGTCTTCCACTTTAACAAAGATCGAGAGAAGGGGGAATGCATTCTGGGGTAGTGGAAATACCAGACTGGGAATTTGCACCTCTATATCCTGATAGAACATGCTCTGCTGAGTAAAGGAAAATTTTATGGTTGTAGAAATGGTGGAACTGGGGCCCACTTATGAGCTCCAGTCTTAGAAAACACTTTCTAACAGCACTACGGACGTTTCTGTAGCAGATGAATCACGGCATTTCAAAAAGGCAGCTCACTGTTAAGGGGAATGAGAGGTAAGCAATAAAGGCTGGTCTTGCCAGTGATGCTCACCAGAAATAAAGAAGAAAGGTCTAAATGAGGGAAAGTGAGGGTGGAATCAAACCCAGGTCCCTGGCGCTAGGAGGCAGCAGTGCTAACCACTGAGCCACCATGCCACCCGAGGGCAGAATGGGGCTACTGGTGAGAGTAAGTGGGGTA
This sequence comes from Rhincodon typus, assembly GCF_021869965.1. Taxonomy (NCBI): domain Eukaryota; kingdom Metazoa; phylum Chordata; class Chondrichthyes; order Orectolobiformes; family Rhincodontidae; genus Rhincodon; species Rhincodon typus. The sequence goes on from NC_063334.1 coordinate 34,508,247, forward strand.
GTGGTCTTTAATAATTATCACTCAATTAAGGAATAAAATTCTATACACATCTTCAGTCTTTCAATTCAGCTCTCTTGGGGCACTTATTCCAAAGCTGTGGCTGACAGCAATGACAATGAAAACTGCAAACATTCCCTAAGAACAGATACAGGAGACCTCCAGCAGTCTCTCAGATTGCTGGGCAAAATATCCTGTGGAAATACAAGACAAACACCAACCAGGACTTCAACAGAAAAAAAAACGAGATGCAAGACTAATCCCTAAATTACAGGACAGCCAATGTCTTTGTGAGAACTGCTGCCTTAATAGATGTCTGTAATTACATTAACCATTCCACTATCTTTGCCAGTAGTCATCTCATCAAGATTTATTCAAGACTTGTTTTCCCCTTAAGTAATGCTTGGCCACAATATTGGCAGCATATTGGAACTCCTGAATCTCTACAGTTAGCTTTCAACATCACTGATTTTATTTTTGTTTACTTTCTGTAGTCAAGAGCTCTAACTGCCTTTATCCTGATTCTGAATATATTACAGAATGAGGCTGCAGAAATTAGTCTTGTCATAACGAAGGGACAGCAGAATTCTCCCTCAGAACTTTTAAGAAACAATACAGCAAGTTGCATTTATACTGTGCCTTTGATGTATTAGATTAGCTCAAAGCTTCAGAGAACATTTACTAAACAAAACCTGACAGATGATCAAATGCTATGTTGAAAAGGTACATTTTAAGGAACAACTTAAAGGAGGAGAAAGGCTAAGGTAGGGAGTTCTGGTTCAGAGAGCTATGACAGCTGATGGTAGCACCAATTGTAAGTGGTAAGGAAGTCAGGGATGCATGAAAGGACAGGTTTGGAGTAACATAAGATTCTAAGAAGATGTAGGGTTGATAAAGGTTCCAGAGATGGGATGGACAAGAGTATGGACGAACATGAACACAAGCACGAGAATTTTAAATTCTCCCAAACTACATGCAGGTAATTATGTTTTTACATTTTCCTTGTAGTCAAAATAATTAACATTAGCAATGTACTTCCTTGTGAATTGAGAGATTTGTTAACCAATTAGAATGGAGAAAACGCAAGCACTATGAGAATACAGCTAATGATCAAGATGACCTCTATATTTTGTCTGATTTAAATCAGATTTGATTAGGCTCACATGGTATCCTTCAATGGGTCAGTGAGGTTGCCTTATAATTAGGTGAGGTGAGAGGAGCTCAAATATCTTGCATTTAATTTCCCATTTTGCGTTCAGGTTAAGTGAGGTGACTTTAGGATTACAGTCTAAATTATAAATCAGTCTAAGTTACTAATTATTTAAAAAAATGCCCGAAAGCCTGTTCCTAACGTCTATCCCACAACCCTTGATTTTGCATGACCAATGTAAGTAGTAAATCAATACTCATATTCATGCATCAGCTTGAGCAACTGGAACTTGCAGAATTGTACTGCAGCCTGTGCCAACACCCTCAGGTAGAGGGGGTTTGGGATGGAGATAAAAATCAATAAAGAAATTTTTAAAAAATCAAAGTTAATTTATAAATAAGATCACAATTCATTGCAGACCTGTACTGCTTTGGGAAGTATGCTGCAGACAGTAATGGTGTCAGATGAATTTTATCTGCAATCACAAAATGTCCTTTCATGATCAAACTATCTTGAGCTTTTACCAAGCTTCTGTGGTGGCTGTTTCCTTTAGCTCTGAATCATTGCCACAGCTTAACCAATCCAGCGCACTGAGTGTAGATCAGCAATCAGACCATCAATGACAGAAATCAACACTACAGTTACCAGACAAGGTGTCCTAGTGTACAATCTGTCCATTTTCATTCTTGTGAATTCAATGGAACAGAAATCAGGTAACTTGTACAACACAGAGAATCTACCACCTGAGCAATAATCTGGCATAAAGTTAAAGATGGACACTGCAGTGAGTCCTCAGATGATGCTGAAGGTACTATCAACTGGGATGATGCAGTGGTAATTAATTTATCAAATAAATTCTGAATCAGCAAAGAATTTACAATATTGGGTTCAGTGAGTCATTCAACTCCCCAAAAGCTATCCACCATATACAATGTACAATGTTCTTGACTATCAAGGGGATCAAGGGTTACAGGGAGAAAGCAGGAGAATGGGGTTGAGGAACTTATCAGCCACGATTGAATGGTGGAGCAGACTCAATGGGCCGAATGGCCTAATTTCTGCTCCTATGTCATATGGTCTTAATTCAGGAAGGAGCTGGAATACTCTCCACATGCCTGGATGGTTGCAACTCCAACAATATAAAAATTTCAAAGTCATTCAAAACAATACAATCTGCTTGATTGGCAGCCATCCATCAGCTTGAACTCCAAAAACTGCACACACTGACTGCACTGTGCATTATTTACAAGATGCCCTGCAACAACTCTCCAACAAAGACTCTCAAAACCCGTGATGTCTACCATCTAGAAAGAGAGCAGCAGATGCATACTACCTGTGCATAGCTGGGTGGAAGAGGAGTGTTATTATCAGGTGTAAACCATGTAGCTCTCATTATCTAGCAGTCATCTTCTAGCTTGACAGGGTGCCTGAAACATTGTCAGAATAACAGACTGGTGCAGACTGAAAGTATCGTGGCAGTTCGAGATTGCGTGGCAGTCTCGCGAGTGACATGCTGAGAATAGTTGCATAATAACTGCGCATTAAGCAAATGGTAAACTCAGTATTTTCAGCACATCACAGATACTGTAGTACCGTAGATGGCATCCTGTACCACAAGGAAGACTGCTAGCTTGACAAAGCCACATGTGCATGGCACCGATTTCTTTCTGTTCAGACAAGATAATGGAGTCCTATGATTTGGAATGTAGAGACTACAGAATCTTTTTAATGCAGCCATGGAATGGTGATCTTGGAGAGGATTGCTACATTACTTGTTCCAAACTTGAAGGATCTGGTCACAAAGAAACTGAAGTCAACAGTCATCTTCACAGAGAAAGCCCTCACCCTGTTTTAAGGCTGCTGGGCTGGTGCCGGAAGTGGTACAGCTCTGTACAACCATCTCCTTCATTAATTGGAGGCGCTGAACAAATTATTCCTGGTTTGAGTGAAGTGCTCTCAGCAAATCCTGGATGAGTAAGGCTCTCAGCTAAAAGCTTGCTCCACCTCCTTAATCTCCAAGCAGTTTACCATTTTGTTTGCTGTCTCTTCACCATTCCTTCTCATGCTGTGATCCAAGGGGTTACTACTAAAGCCAAAAGATAGTGTAGATGATATCCCCAAATCCATTAGAATCACAAACATTGGCTCCCCCACCGGCAACATTAGGTCTGCCATTGTTCACCTGTGAAAAACCAGGGCTTCCACATACTCACTCAAACAGAGCCAATAGAAAACAAATCAAACGTGAACCTGCAAGTTGATATTGGCTCCTTTAAATAGCATTGGTGAGGAGAATGTTTTGTACTGTATGTATTCAGCAATATTAACTAGGAAAGAGCATTAATTAGAGATGTATGGTACAGTCTGGCATCAAATCTGCTTTAAATATGAAGTGAAATCATGATTACCCACCCTGCACACTTCTGGCAAATGCACCAACATCCTCATTAGATTGCAACATGTGCCAGATACTCCAAAAGTGAGTGGAAGTGGTTCTTGTGTTCCTTTACACAAAGTCACCGATCACCCACACAAAAATAGTAAACTATTGTTGGGTGTGACTTATTTGATGACTCCAAACAATACTTACACATTAAGGGATAGCTCTACAAATGGGTATGACTAAGCATTCAGCAACATAACATTATTCTCAGAAATATGTGCAGCTTGAACTCACTGTACTCACACTCTGACAGCCAATCACATGCAGCTTTACATACTGATTCCATGACAATTTGCATATTCTCAGAAATTTTACAAACATGCTCACACTATTTTTGATACTACAACTGCACTCACAGAAATAAAGCTGCTAGCACTGCAGAGGCAAATTTTGTGACTCATGTACATGAAATTTCATCAAGTCATCATTAATTTTGTATGTGTTAATCTATATTGGGTCCTGGCAATGGTGACAGCTCAATTTAAAAAGTTTCCAGCCTTTTTTTGAAATCTCTCCATGTCATTTCCTTCTCTGCCTCCGTAACTTCCTCCCTCCTGACACAGAGTCTTCAAGAGCTCTTCTAAAATTAACCTCTTTATGTGCTATTAATTTATATGTCAAACCCACTGCAGGATGTGTCTTTAACTGCGATGGTTCTTAGCACCAAAATTCCCACCTCAAATCTCTGCTTCTCTCTCTCTCCCTTTCTTACGAGAGTCCTTAAAATAAAATTTCACTGAGATTTTGTCAGCTGTGCTAAACCTTCTTCTGAAGCCCTGCATCAAATTCTATTTGAAGTGCCTGAAGACGTTTTACCACATTAAAAATTCCATATCAATATAACTTCTTGTTGCTCTGCACATTTCAGGTAATGGCATCAAAGTTGTTAATTGCCAATGAATATATCTGAGGCACAGCATAATCATTAGTAAAAGTTTTCTGCTGTACTGAATTTTTTTGTTGTGTTATGATGAATATTAGCTGCACATTTAGATGCCTTCAGTACCTTTTAGCTGCAGCATTACCTTAGTGGCATCATAAAAAAGGTGCCACCTGAGACAGACAATGGTGGTGTGGAAAGCTTAGTATGGCTCTGTGGGTTAGTTATTGCCTATTAAGTACTTTCTGCAGCCACTGCAAAATAAGAATAAAGCCTTAAATTATAGCCTCAGAACAAGGCTGCATTCATAGTTGTTTTCTCTGTTACATTAGCACCAGAAAGGGGGTGTTTTTCCATCGCACTGGAATTCCCAGAGACCACTTCAAAAAGAGTTCTATCATTTAAAACCCTTATAATAACATCTGACAGTGCTGAATTGAATTGAAATATTTATTGATATGTGTATTCAAAATAAAACTACAGTGAAAAGTGTGTACCTTCGCCGTACATACATGGCACCATTCACATTAACTTAGAATAAGGCAAGAAGAAAAAAAGATTACTTAAGAGAGTCCAACTTTCCGTTCCCATGTCACAGTCTCACTCAGGGCTTTCCAGCCCTGGCCTTGCCTTTGCCAGAGTCCTGCACTGGGCTTTCCAGCCCATGCTGTGCCGCTGCCAGCATCCCCGCTCTGGGCTGCCTCACTGGCCCACTCTGGATCCACTGCCATCGCTCAGGCCCATGCTCAATCCGCCATTGCTGCAGGACACAACCAGCGCATTCAGCTCCTGCCATGTGGTTCCCCATCGTGACCCAGCTCTTTCCCAACTCCTTAGGTAGGTCATCAAAAGGGGTGGGGGGGTGGATAGAATTACTACAGAGAGAGAGAGGAGAAGGAAGGGAGAAGGTAGGACAGAAAAAGAGAACTGGCTAACCGAGTGGAGCTCCGAATGGAGTGACTTACCCTGCCGGAAAGCATGCTTTAGAGACAAAATGACAAACGTGCAATTCGTTGTCTAATTTTTATTGTGCTTAAAAAAACCCGATAGCACAGAAGTTGAATATTGTTAAAAAGACAGATACCTTAATGTAGCTTTTTAACCTTGCATGGAAAATGCAAGAATGCTAAATTTTACTTCAATTTATATAAGACAACAAGCTGTAGATGCTGGAGATCAGAAACAAAAACAGAAATCGCTGAAGAAACTCAGTAGGTCTGGCAGCTAGGAGAAAGTGGTCTTTATGTTGAAACTAAAGTTTGGGTGTGGGGCAAGGGGAAAAGGGTGAGCAAATGAGAGCAAGAGAGAATGAGAGAGCGAGAGAACAAGAAATCTGAAAGGGGTAGGTTATGGATAATAGGCCAGGATAGAAGAAAGCTTACTAAAGTGATAATAAAAACTAAGGGTAGGAGTAGGCTAATGAAAGCTAAAAGTAGTAGAGTATTGATAATAGGCCTAGGAGTACATGAAAATGAGTAACGGTGTTAAAAGCAATACATATTATAACACGATTAGGTGTGGATGGGTAAAACACATGGAAGGACAGAATCAGGCTCTAAAGTTAAAGTTGTTTATCCACCCCACACTCCTGTTAGAACATGGGTTGCTTTTAGCACAGTCACCCATTCTCATGTACTCCTAGGCCCATTATCACATGATACAGATTACATTCAGTACAGCTCACCATTTTCTCAGATAACAAGGTGTAGAGCTGGATGAACACAGCAGGCCAAGCAGCATCAGAGGAGCAGGAAGGCTGACGTTTTGGGCCTAGTCCCTTCTTCAGAAAAACCATTTCTCACATTGTTAGCTCTCTTCTATCCTGGTCTATCCATAACTGTCTTGTTTACCTACTCCTTTCGTATCTCTCTCTCTCTCTCTCAGCTCCATCTCCCCTGACCGGTTCACCTCTCCCCTTACACCCTGTACAACCACCAGCTTCAGCATAAATACCAATGTTTCCTAGCTACTAACAGCTTTGCTGAAGAGTTGTTGGATTTTGCATACATCCCATACATGCTGCCAAACCTGCTAAGTTTCTCCGACAATTCCTGTTCTTACTTCAATTTATATAATTTATATGACAGGTGAAAAGGCTGTTGATTGATTGATAAGTGGATGATGATCAGCGAGCACATTGTCATGGCGAAACTAATGGGCAACTCTAGGCTCAAGCTCCAGGATAATTACAGGTGCAAGAAAAAAACTTTGTCAACAAGAATCTCTTTTTCAGCAATACAAATACTTATAATAACAAGACGACAATTTTTAGTTACAGCAGCAAAGTATAAATCCTCTGTACTAATGTACTTGCACATTGACACAATATTGAATTGGTAAAAACCATATTTAGAATTTAAATCCTCTACAACATATTGCTATTCAGTTTCTATAGTCTGCAATCTAAGCATCACTTGTGCTATTTCCCTTTTGATGTCTGGAAATCACATTTTAACAAAATAAAAATTGCATTTTTACAGTCATGACCTCAGGATATCACCAAGCATGTTATAACAAATCAAGCAAATGTCTTTTTTGAAGTGCAGTCACTATTGTAATACGTGGCATGCAGCAACCAATTTGCACACAGCAAGGTGTGTCAGTCAAGATAATGTGATCAAGTCTCTGGAGTGGGAGTTGAACTCACAATCTTTCAATGCAAGTGGCAGGAATGGTATCAACTGAACTGACACATTATTCCATGCAGGGCATAAATCCAATCATGCAAACAGCGTCTGCAGTTACTTGGATTTGCATCAGCAATATGATTTCTCTTGCATGGATGTATACTCTTAACAATGATGCAATTCACCCTGGGAAGATTTAGTGATGCTCAAGACAACTTTATTAGAAATGATTATTATCTTTGAAACCTCCTATCCACAATGCCATGCATCTTAATATATCTGAAGCGCTGATGCAATAAGTACAGCACAACTGGGAGGAAAAACATACTCCTTAGCCTACAATAAATGCTTCTATTCAATCCCATTATGTAACACGTTATTGCTTTAATTGCACTGTACAGCTGACGTAAAATCATCTCAACATTGAGAAAATGAGATGCAACTTCTAGTGTTCCACTGGGATTGGTTTTGGAGTCTCAACTACTCACCACATTTATTTATGATAGGAATAAAGCTATATAGAAAGCCACGTATCCAAATTTGCTGATGACACAGACTAGGGGCTTTGAAAGCACTGTAGCTCGAAGAATAATGTTAGAAAGAGAGCTAAATAGATTAAGTGAATGAGCAAAATTATCACAAATAAATTTCAATGCAGACAAATGAGGGTTCATCGTCAATCCTGTCATGTTTTACAATACTATAGGCACTATATGAATGCTATTGGCTGCTGCTGTTATTGTATACAGTACAAAGGTAAACTTAAGAACTTAAGTAACAGCTGGGAATAAGTATTAAATGTAATTAGATTGTGTTATGGAACAAAATGCATTGAAATAAACATATTTTTCAAATATAACGTCAGAAATAGCTGCTTCTGATTTCTAGTACTGCAATTCTTTGATTTTTTGAAATATATTTGCACTACTCACTAGAGAGTGTGTTACCTGCATTTTGTCTTGAGATACTGGATTTCTGAAGAGTCCTAATAAAGTATGGAAACAGAAACCCAATTCACAGCATGAAAATAATTAACGAGTTCTAGCACTGCTATTCATTCTGGAAGGAAACCAATGTCCAACTCTATTTTCTTCTACAAATAAAAAAGTTGCAACTTATGTTATATCTTACAGCTAATATGCGATATAACTTTGTGAAAAATACTCATGACTTCATCACTATATAGTGGCATGGTGACCTGATGTTATAAAGGTTGCAGTCTCAATCTTACTGAGACCACTTGCAGCAGGACACACTGAATGTCACCTAACTGTTTTGAATTAGCTCAAACGCTGATGACCATGGTTAGAATATCAAAATAGATACCAGGAGCTTTAAGAAACATGTAATGACTTTTTCAGTATCATAAAACTTAAATTCTTTTCATACTTTACTGGAACTGACGTTATGGGATTCAAAATTTTTAGCACGATGTTACTCACATCCAGTTCTTACATTATGGGACCTGACATAAGTATCTCCTTATCTAGTACAAATACCCTGAAGGTAAAGCATCAGCAGCCGACCATGACGGCAGAATAGATAATGAATGAACAAGATTAATTATCTGCTGTTGCAAAAAAATTATGCAGATGTAGTACAACCAGATTTTAAAGTGACCTTTGATTACAGTGCCACATAATAAAATAATAAATAAAAGTTAGACCATGGAGAATCAAAAGCCAAGTAGCAGAATGAATAATTAGCTGACTTCAAGACTCAAAGAAGAGAGTAAGGGTAGAGGGTAGCAATTCAGAACAGCAGAGCTGGGATGTCATATCCCATAAGGATCAGTTCTAAACCACTGTTGTTCACAATTGCTGTCTCCGACCTAGGCTCTGGAATCAAACACAAGTTTTAAATTTGTGGATGACACTAGATAGAAATAGTACACTTAGATGGATTGAAACAAGGAGCAGGATTTTACATGGAAGGAAAGTTGGTGACCAGTGACAGTCTCAATCAAAGGCTGTCCCAAGCTGTACATGCTGTGGGTGGGCTAAATTAGCACAGAGTAGGACTCCTGGCCCTCGAGATGCCAGCCAATCAGATTGGCCAGTCATCCCAGCAGCACCAGAGCTAGGAAATGAGCACTGCTGGGACTGTAACATGCTCCAAGGTGGCAGCATACTGGAATCTCTTTCCATTGATATCAGGGGCATTGAGTAGGGAGGGTGTTGCAGGATAAGGGAGGAGGTGGAAAGAGTGGAGAAGTGGGCCTTAAAATCAGTGGAGTAAGAAAAAGGGATATTGCAAATCAGGTGCATCCTGAGTAGTTAGTAAAGGGCATCCTACGCTGAAGATGGTATTCCCCATCATTCTCACCATTTTAAAAAGTTGTTCTAACAAAAGGCTGCTTCCTATCTCTTACCTGTCCACTCCAACTGGATCATAGCATTGGCAGAGTGATCTTGAGACTAAATTAACTTTTAAAAAACTTAATGGAACTTTATTTAGTTAGGAACATGTGGTGGGTGGACTGCTAATTTCAGCACCTGCCCACTTCACATATTGTAGGATTGAGTCAGGCAAGGTATCTTGTATCTTTGCCCACCAAGAAACAAACAATGTTGGGGGCATATAAAATCTTGGCCCAGAAGACATGAATAAACTTGCAAATTAGTTGTAGGTTTTAAGTAAATTTCAAGACAGATTGTTCACAAAAAGTGTGAAAATCACATGTGAGTTAAGAAATATGAATCCAAATGGAGTAAGGCAATAAAGTGATCTGAAGTGCATAACTCATTTGAAGTATTTACATAGGTCCATAAAGCAAGAACAAAAACAACTCAAGCATCAAGGTTTATTCCTGGATAGATACAATTGAAAAGCAGAGGTGTTATGTTCTATTTGTACAGAAATCTGGTTAGACCAAACTTGAAGAATTGAATACAATCCACTTCATAATTATAAGAGGGTCATCAAGGCATCGAGAGGAGACGAAAACATTTTGATGATGCCAGCACTGCAAAGTCATTTCTATCAAAAACAAAGAAATCAGATAAATAATTCAAAACAGACTTCTTTATCCTCTGTGTGTGGACAATACAGAACTATCACACAGAAATATCAATCATACTTACAGTCAGACTAAACTGAAAGAGGAAGGTTTATAATAGACAAGAGGTGATTTAATTTGAATGCCAATGCTGGCATGGATTGGTTGGGCTGACTGGTCTGTTTTCTTTGCCAGTTATCCTATTTAACCCTTAATTCAGGTCAGGTTAATTGTGTGCTGATAATGTAATGAGAATTTGGTCATAGAGGAGTGTTGTGAGGCACACAAAGAAAGCATTCATAACCCTATTCTGTGTATCACTTATTTTGTTTTTGTACTTTAATCTGTGTTTGGGAAACCTCAATGTTTCGGTCTTCGAAGAAATGACTAATAACTTTCATATAGAGGTAAGTAAGGGACAATGGTCACCTTACATCATTGCTGTCCCATGGTCACTGGCCAAAAGGATTCAGGCAATTGATTGTCACAGCTTAAGAGACCAGCCTCTAGAAATATATCAACAAGTTCCTCAGTGTGGAAGTGGGGGTCTCACCAGGCTGCCTAGGTAGCAGATCTCATCAAAAAGCTGTCTTCTCCAGATGGAAGATGGACCAGAAGAAAAGCAAAAGACTCAGGGAAGAGTTCCCTAACACTTTGGTTACAGACAGCATGATGCTGCTTTCACAACATTAATGGGATTAACAGATATTGCACCAAGGCATATTTGTCCTCTGGTATCAATTAACTATTTGGGGTGTCATGGTGGCTCAGTGGTTAGCACTACTGCCTCACAGCATCAGGGACCTGGGTTCAATTCCACCCTCGGGCAACTGTCTGTGTTTGCATGTTCTCTCTGTGTCTGCGTGGGTTTCCTCCGGGTGCTCCGGCTTCCTCCCACAGTCCAAAGATGTGCAGTCTAGGTGGATTGACCATAGGAAATGCAGGGTTACAGGGATAGGATAAAGTGGGGGTGGGTCTGGGTGGGATGCTCTTCAGAGTATTAGTGTGGACTTGGTGGGTCAAATGGCCTGTTTCCACACTGTAGGGATTCTATGAAAATTTCCAATTGTCATAACTGCATACCTTCTTTGCCTAATTAACTAATGTATCACATCTAAACTGCTTAAATTTAATAAATTGTCACAAACTGTCAACTGCCTTCATTAAGTAATGATGATCACAATAATCCATCATCCAACAGGTAGAGGTCATAGGTTTGGAAGGTGCTAATGAGTTTACTGTAATGCATTTTATAGATGTTACACATTGCTGCCACCTTCCATTGATGGTAGAGGGTGTGAATGAGGAATGCGCCAATCAAGCCAATAATCCCAAATAGTGTTGTTTCTCGAGTGTTGTTGAATATGTCCTTATCCAAGTGTGCAAACAGTATTCATTCAGTCTACTGACTTGTGCCTTATAAATGGTTAGCGGGCTTTCAGGAGCAGAGTTAATTGCCTCAGGGTTAAGCCTCTGACCTGCTCTTGTAGCCACAGTATTTAGATGGCTAGTCCAGTTCTGTTTCTAGTCAATGTTAACTCCTAATATCAAGCCAAACATTTTGAAGAATAAAGAATACAATGAGTTACTTCTTCACTGTAGAACAATAAGATGATTACCATTATGTCTGACTACACAAATAAATTTTAAGACAACTTCTCAGACGAAGAAAAACTTGAAAAGGATTCTAATCAAACTATATTTCATTGCTTTTAGCATCAGGAATTGTTCAGAAGATAATAGACAAAAGATATGATAGCAATCCCAATGATATCATGCAATATACAACCAGAACATCATGGTTTTTAGAAGGTCACCTACTGAATAGGCTGACAAACTCGACAGGAATGAAGTTTGGAAAACTGGACCTTGAGTCAAATTTGTGCCCATTTAAACTGATTAAGTTTTAATAATTAAAAAGTGGAGAGGACTATAAATCAGTCACATTGCTTCTAAAATTGTTTCTCCACTTTATTTGACTAAACAGCATACTGAAATCACAAACTTGTAATTTGGTCCATAACCTTCAAAAACCTCTTCACAGCAACTCAGTGTGATGTTAATGCTGCCCATCACAGTGATATCACCAGACAAAACATTGTGGTCAAACACACATTAAAGCATGCATGTATGTATGTAGGAAACTGTACAATACTGTTTGTCACAAAGGAGTAATGGGTTTTCGACCTAGGTTGGCTTTTTTCATCAGAATCCACCATAATACTGGAAGGATGATTGGGTCAGCTTCCCACTTGCAATTCACACTCAAAGTTATTCCGTTAGAAATTCAGGTCTTTAACAGGTACCCTCTTCGGTTTAATCAGCCCAGTCTCCCCTGTAAGTGAGCTAAACAGCTTGCTTTTGTGGGAGATAATTTACTATGCCTTAACATAGGATGTAACAGGAGCACTCTCATGATCAGTGATGGATGTTAGTACCTATCACACAAACACTTCCTCAATCTCTTCAAAAGCAGTCAAGCCAACACTTGGTAAGATAAGGCTTGGTGTGAAATAATCAACTGCTCAATTTCACAGTAAGGTGAACATAGTGAACAGTTGTTACAATGCTGCTCACTTAATGAAAAGAGCCTTCTTATTGATAATTAATATCAAATAAAGAACATGCCATGTTTCTTCACATCAGTGAATCATCTTATTTGGCTTTAAGATGATGGTTTCAAACTAACCTCCATCAATCTTCTCTCTTCGGTTTCTTTAACAAATCTGACTTTTTCTTTCAAAACATCAATTTGCTCATGTTCCTGTGTTTTTTTCTTTTTTAATCACACTCTACGCAGGTGGACAAGGACTAAAAGACTTTCAAATACAAAACTGCACAAGATAATGAGGTAATAAGGTATAGAACTGGATGAACACAGCAGGCCAAGCAGCAAGGCTGACGTTTCGGGCCTGGACTCTTCTTCAGAAAGGGCCTTTTCTGAAGAAGGGTCTAGGCCTGAAACGTCAGCCTTCCTGCTCCTCTGATGCTGTTTGGCCTGCTGTGTTCATCCAGCTCTACACCTTGTTATCTCAGATTCTCCAGCATCTGCAGTTCCTACTATCTCTGCACAAGTTAATTTTCAGTTCCCTTGGCAATGAACAAATTGCCCAGCATTTTGCTTTGAGCAGAAAAAAATCTTCCAAAACTGTTTGTGGAGAAGTTGGCTCATGGCTGGAACTTGCCATTGGTGACCCAGTTGATTCTATTTCCTTCTAAACCTGTGGATTTGATGTGTCTATCATTGATTGAAAATTCACAGATTGCTGTCCATAAAGGGTGAATTGAAGGTGAAATACACAATGCATTGTTTTGGAATTAAAAAGTAGTTGGAGAATAGGGAAAGAAGGCAATTAAAATTCTTTTCTTAATATAAATTATTTATTATTCTTTAGTTAACTTACTCTGCTCACCTCTGTCAATAAATTAGAATTAGTTATTATCGTACTTTGCAATGAAAATGCAATAGCACAGCTGTCTCTTGAAAGGATTGACATGGAATAAATTAAATTGCTTGAAAAATGATCTTACGTTGTCTCTCTATAGGAGAAGGGTTTCTCGGAGGAAAAAAAAATATACTTCAGATGTCAGCATTATCTTGAATGATGGAGAATATCCATTTGTATAGGCTTATTATTTAAGAAAGTGGAAAAAGGATGAACAGACAAGGTGAAATTGTCTTGGATAGGTTTTAAGAAGTTTATGTTTAATTACCAGGATACATACCTGAAGCCAGCTTGAAGAGGCCAGGTCAACTTTCAGGTTTGCAGCAGCACATCTGCTGAACAGCTGGTGCCACAAAGACATTCTGCCACATCTTGATGATTGGGATTGAGGAGGGGGGGTGGCGGGAATATCAACCAGTACTATGGTGTTCTGGGGTGGGGAGAGAATTCTGCACTAGCACAGGCCAGCAACAAGCTGCAATATTTCCTGTCTCTCTAACCCCTTCTACTCACCCCTCCCCCCTACTTACCTCAAAAGTCAGGTTCATTCAGATGCAAAATCCACCAGCAACTGCAGGAAATGTCTCCAAATGGTTCATTCAGTTTCACTTGACAGCAGAGTACTATGTCTCAACTTGTACAAAAATAGTATTGGAATCTTAATTGCAACACTGGATCACTATTGGCAAATTTACAGCAAGCTGCCACTTGGTCTTGTTACTAAAACAATGTATGGCTACCCGATAATCAGGACATGTCAATACAGCAGTGTATTGGCACAACTATCTGTGGCCTGGTTTTGGTTTCACTCATGTTTATAATTTCAAGAAGGGCAGTAGTGAGATGTAGAACATCTCCGTACCATATGATTTTGAAGACATTTATAACAATATATTTTTAATAATTACCTTTGGACAGAAAAGATTCAGAGGAAATTAAATAGAAATATTCAAATTCCTTAATAAATCCAGTGGAGTAAATAAGGAGAAATGGTTGCAGTGGCTGAATTGTTAATCAGAGACACATTTAATGGTAAAGAATCAAAGGAGAGGTGAATATACTTCTGCTATATGGTAGTGAGGTATGACATGGATCATACTGCCTGAAAGAAGAGTCGTAGAAGTAGATGATTCAGTAATAAGCTTCAAAACAGAACTGGACACACACTTAAAGGATAATGGAAGCAGCCAAGGTGTCTGCTTCTAATCTCTACCCTCCAAACTATTGAGCCAGTTATGTACACAGATCAAATACATTCTTTTTCTGTATGCACGTTACTAAACTTGCTTTCTGACATGTTAGAATAAGATGATCTGGAGGCACTGCTACCTCAGCCTGTGGTAGAAGCAGATTTCATAATTGCTTTCAAAATCGATTTGAATCATTACTGGAAAAAAGAAATTATCCTAGGATGTAGGCAAGGAGCTGGGAAGTGGCACTAATTGAATAGTGGGCAGATGAATGGCTAGCCTCCTCCTGTGCTGTATCATCCTCTGATTCTACAAGATAAGCTGTTCATGCTGAATACATCTCAAACTGGCTCACATTTTGGCTGATAATGCTCCTGTGAAGCACCTTGGTGCATTTATATAATATCAAACACATTTTTCAAAACGTTAATTGCTGTTATTGAAAATCCCTGTGCCCTCAATTTTGCTCATGTCAAGCATGAGTCACATGGCTCTTGTCTGCTCTTGTTCCTTGGTCTCAAATTTTCCTTTGAGTGCTCGTGACCACAGCTCAATGTGAGCTTTGACGAGAGTATTTTAGGCAAAATGGCCAGATGAATTTGCAACAGAGCAGAGAACTAATCATTCATGAGACCATAAAATATAAGAGCAGAATTAGGCCATTCTGCCCATCGTGTCTGCTCTGCCTTTCGATCATGGCTGATATGTTTCTCAACCCCATTCTCAAGCCTTCTTCCCTTAACCCTTGATCCCCTTACCAATCAAGAACCTATCAATCTCTGTCTTAAAGGCACTCAATACTTGGCTATGTCAATCAGTTCCACAGTCACCACCCTCTAGCTGAAGAAATTCCTCCTCATCACAGTTGTAAAGGGTCATCCCTTCACCCTGAGGCTGTGCATCTTTCCTAAAAGTGGAAACATCTTCTCCACATCCACTCTACCCAGGCCTCTCCGTATTCTTCAAGTTTCAATGAGATCCCCATTCATCTTTCTAAACTCCATCAAGTACAGAGTCCTCAAACACTCCTCATTTGACAAATCCTTCATCCCCGGGATCATTCTTATAAGTCTCCTCTGGACCCCCTCCAATGCCAGCCCATCTTTCCTTAGATACGGCTTACAAAACTGCTCACAACGTTGCAAATGCAGTCTGACCAGAACATCGTAAGCCTCAGCAGTACATTTCTGCTCTTATTTTCTAGTCGTCTTAAAAACGAATGCTAACATTACATGTGCCTTCCTGACTGCCAACTGAACCTGTACGTTAACCTTAAGAGAATCCTGAACAAGGACTACCACGTCTCTTTGAACTTCAAATTTCCAAAGCCTTTGCCCATTCAGAAAATGATCTGTGCCTGTATACTTCCTACCAAAATGTGTAACCTCACACTTTGCCACATTGTATTCCATTTGCCACTTCTTTGCCCACTTGTCTAGAATGTCCAAGACTTCCTGAAGCCTCACCTCGTCCAAGACTTCCTGAAGCCTCACCTCGTCCTCAACACTACCTGTCCCTATCATCTGCAAACTTAGCAACAATCACCACAGGTCCTTCGTCCAAATCATTAATGTACAGTGTGAATAGTTGAGGTCCCAACGCTATACCCAGGGGAAATCCACCAGTCACCAGCTGCCATTCTGAAATAGACTCCTTTATTCCCACTCTCTGCCTTCTGCCAGTCAGCCAATCCTCTATCCATTTACATTCAAATGTATAACTCCTCATCGACATGCTTACAGATGGATGAAGTTATTAAAATGTCTCAGAGCAGGTGAGTTTGACAAATGAGGATGTAATATTTAAGAGCAAAGAAGGAATGATAAATTTGCAAAAAGCTATAGTTAGGCTGTAATCTAGAGCAGCTCCAGTCACCGGAGAAAAGATATGAAAGATATAGGAAATGAGACAGAAAAATTAGGAGTCTCGTTTTTACTCAGAAAATCCTTGAAGCATGTGATGCTTTTCTGGAGTAATAGATCATCCAAACTTCAATGAAAAGATTAATTGAAGCAATGAAAAATAGAGTGAAGAGGGAAGAACATTGGAAAGTAATTGCTTGTTGCAAAGAGCTATCCCATATATGAAGGGCTGATTGACATCTTGCCTTGTAAACCTCTTATATTCAACAAAATACATTTGAGAAAGTTAAGAACAAAAGCATTACCTGCGTCTTATAAAATGTGAATTTATATTGGTGATGCTAAAATGAAAAGATCATTTCAATCTAAAAAGGGAACAATAACAAACATGAATAGTTTAAGTGAGTCTGAAGATTTTGGGGAACCACGTTGCCTCAGGCAATTAGGGTTAGCATTGACTAATGAAATTCAAATTGTTCAAGCTCTGTAGGTATCAGGTTGGAATTGAGAGTGAATCTTATTGTGATAAGTGTGGACTGGAATAGGCATGAGCTGATTGAGCTGAGAAATAGGCAAGCTGGAATGGCAGGAGGCATGACATTGAAGAATGGAGATGCTGGATGATGCACAGAATGAAGCATTGGTTGATCACTTTCGGAAATGAGTATTTCTAAATGTTTTCTCGCAAAGCTGCAGATCAAACTCACAGAACCCCTTTCAACTGACAATCTCATTCAGGGAGGTAAAACAAATGGAAAATGTTCTTCCTCCTCAGCAATGACTTGTATTATCTTAAAGGGTACAGATTTTTCATGAAAAACAAGTTCAAGATGCTCTGTTTTATGTAACCATGGAAATATAAAATTATAAATGTAATTAAAAAATGGAAGCTGCAATTGATTGTCAGGGGAATTATCTTTGATGATGCCAAGGGAAATGTATTATGTATAATTTTTCACATGGATATGTCAAATCAAAATAAACTGAAATTTTTCCAGTACGATTTAAATGATTGCATAACTATTGCAAACAGTCAAAAGCTAACCATATTTTCATAGAGGGTTTTCTCCTTTTAAAATTCACAGTGACTCTTGCTATGACCCATCGTATAACAATGCAACCCATATTGCACTCTGGAAAAAGAATACAGTTAATTATTTTCCTTCAGGATAACAGGACCTGAGTAACGTGTTAACGTTCTGTCACTAATTGCAGGCACATGCAATTAGCATCAATTCTTATTACACTGCTTGACAGTTGCAGTAATGGCTGTCCAGAGCACAGACTGTAAACCACCTAAGGAATTATTGTTCTATCAGAAACATAGAATATTTGCCAAATCAGAGGAAAAGATACATCTGGAGTGAGCTTTCTGGAACAGTTAAACCACACAAACCAGGATGCGACAAGAACCTGGGTGAGGTCAGAGAAATGAGGTCTCACAACACCATTGATTTCCAGGATAATAGGAAGCCTTTAAACTAAACACAAACTGACAGAAAGTCTTTTTTTCCAGTTACCTCACCTTCCATTATAGTCAGGCACAGCCGGAATGTGTTATTAGGCTTTAATTTCAGTTGTGTGCTGTCATTGCATTTTTTGCACTGATGCGTTTTTGCTGGTCAACATAGCATCAATCCTTATTTCTCCAGCTGTCTTCAGTTCCTAAAATCATGAGTGGTGCATATTGTTGGTTATCCACATGTTACATTTTGGAATGAAAACAACATGACCTTCAAAATAGGCACTCTATCTGTCTCCACATGGTCAACTGTTGTACATTTTGGCATACATCATTCATTAAGAGAGTTAAGGTTTTAGTTTGAAGCAATAAACTGCCAATAGCAATATTTGAAAATTCATTAAACAATTCTAATTACTCTATTCTTCCTATTTGCTGCAATGGCTTTGTATTCAACTACCCTCTTAAAACTTTGAAGAGCACCAATCATTGACCACATGCACTAATGGAAATTTCAAAGCTGCTGGACATAGTGTTTTAAGTAATCTATTTGATTCAGGAAGTAGGAAGTAGGAACTATACTTAATATTTTGTGCCTTACAGTATTCATCTACAACATACCGGCTATAAATGTGTGTGTTTATACAATTACAAATAACAAAATACCTTGAATTGTTACTTTGGATCAAAGGCATGGGTAAAGTGAGAGCCGTTTAACAACTTGCATCATATTGGCTGTTTAAGGAAATATAATTGCTCTTGGTATACTGGTTGGTTTGCCATGGTCAAGTCATGTCTACTTTTGTTGCAGGTGGTTTTGTATGCCATTTCTGGCCGCCAAATTCATTTGTTGAAACATGTCAGCGATGCTGCAGCTGAAAATATGTGGATTTTTAGACCTGTATGAGAGCCAGTGACTAAAAGAAGCAGTCTGCATCTTTGAATTACTGCACAAGTCAAAACGGCTATAAATTTTCCACTCCCTGCTACAATGGAAATTAAAGATGATGAGGCTGAATTGGACTTCGTCCCACCCCCAATCAGTGGAAATACAATGAAACAGCATCAGAAAGAATTTTATTCTTTATTCATTCACAGGATGAGGGCATCGCTATCTAGGCAGCATTTATTGCCCATTCCTAATTGCCCAGAGGGCAGTTAAGAGTCAACCACATTGCTGTGGGTCTGCAGTCACATTTAATCCAGACCAGGTAAGGATGGCAGTTTCCTCCCCTAAAGGACATTAGTGAACCAGATGGGTTTTTAATGACAATCACCACTGGATACATAGTCATCATTAGACTCTTAGTTCCAGACATTTATTGAATTCAAATTCCATGATCTGCCATGGCGGGATTCAAACCTGGGTCCCCAGAGCATTATCTGGGTCAACAGTCCAGTGACAATACCACAAGGCCATTGTCTCCCCATATGAGCATTTAAGAGTTCAAACCCTGCTATCAGTGCTTGGGAAACAAACTGCTACAAGCCATATTACACCCTTGATCTCCCTGGGGAGCAGAAAAGCTATTCAGGAGAGATTTTGGAAGATTTGAAGGCATGCATTGGACCATAGGCTAATGTTACTTATGAACAGAATATATTCAACATCAGATCTTGTGGTGGTTGGAGGGGGTGGGGGGGTATTGATCAGTATGGGATCCCGTAGATATATGAATCCTGAGAGTTTGGACGACTGAATCAGAAATAGGATTGCCTTGAGCATAACATATTCTGCCCTGACAGCACACCTACTGAGAAGGGAGAAGTTTATTTTCAAGAAGGCTATCAACATGCGCAGGTAGTCAGTCATCAGGCACAGCTAGTATTAATGGGAGAACAGATGAGGCTTTGTACTGTGCCGGGATACAGTCCGGGTTGAATGAAAATAGCAAATTGGACAAAAAAAGGAAGAAATAATTGTATAAAAGACACCAAAAATACCAAGGCCAGAAGGTAGCATGCAAAGATTGGAGGACATATGTCGGAAATAAGAAAGCACGTTCAGTTTTTGAGAAGATTTGTAGCTCGGGTTGTGGATGAGGTTGTAGACTCACTCGCTGAGCCGGTGTTTGTTTGTAGACGTTTCATCACCCTGCTAGGTAACATAGTCAGTGCACCTCTGGTGAAGTGTTCGTGTTCTGTCCCATTGGTTACTTATATGCCTCGGTTTGCTACGATGGTTGGCATCATTTCCGGTTCTGTTTTTCAGTGGTTTGTATATCAGGTCCAGTTCAAAGTGTTTGTTGATGGAGTTCCAGTTGGAATGCCCGGCCTCCAGGAACTTCCCGGCATGTCTCTGTTTGGCTCATGCTGTTATGGATGTGTTGTCCCAGTCAAATTTGTGTCCTCCTTTGTCTGTGTATTGAAACTAGTGAGAATTGGTCGTGTCTCTTGATGGCTAGTTGGTGTTCGTGTATCCTTATTGTCACTTTCTTCCAGTTTGGTCTATGTAATGTTTCTCACAGTCTTTGCATGGTATTTTGTATATTACGTTAGTTTTATTGGTTGTGCATATGGGATCCTTTACATTCGTCAGTAGCTGTCACAGGGTGTTTGATGGTTTGTGGGCTACCTTGATACTTAGGGGTCTGAGTAGTCTTGTGGCCACTTCTAATATGTCTCTGATGTACAGTAGGGTGACTAGTGTGTCTGGCCGTGTTGTGTCTTCTTCTTGTGGTCTGTCACAGAGGTAATGGCGGATTGTGCTTTTTGGGTATCTATTCCTTTCAAAAACTCAATGTAAGTGCTCCTGTTTTGCTTTTGACAATTCCAGACTGCTACAGTGTGTTGTGGCCCAATTCTCACTGGTTTCAATACACACTGACAAAGGAGGACACAAATTTGACTGGGATAACACATCCATAATAGCAAGAGCCAAACAGAGACATGCCAGGGAATTCCAACTGGAACTCCATCAACAAACACATTTAACTGGACCTGATATACAAACCACTGAAAAACAGAACCAGAAGTGATGCCAACCACCCCAGCAAACCAAGGCATATAAATAACAAGTGGTACAGAACACCAATGCTTCCCCGGAGGCGTACTGATGATGTTACCTAGCAGGGTGACGAAACGTCTGTAAACAAACACACCGGCTTGGCGAGCAAGTCTATAACCGCATGTCCAGTATCAGGAAAGTGGTGTTCTCACTGAAAGAGCTGAATCACTTTGCACATGTTTAGCTAGAAAGAAGCAAACTAAGGTGACAGAGGCGACTGCTTGAAAGATGTTAGCTGATGACTGAGGAATCACTAAGTCATATAACAAATTGAAGCCATCAGACCAAAAGGTGATCAGTGATGTGTGACTTAGAATGATGATGATAACTAAAGAAAGACAGCATTTCATAAATGTCAAACTGATGCTTTGTGCAACATCTCGAGCTTCACAAATGTAAGTGATTGCATTTAGTTTGGACTATAAACTGTCAGAGAAGTTGGACTGCTTTAACTGAAAAACAGAAGTGCTTTGCAACTTGGAAAAGCAAATGCTGCATATTATTGAGCTGTGCCATACAAATGTTGTTGCATGGAAGCAAAGAGAGGCAGAAGTGAAAATTGTACGTCATTAAGAATCTTTCAAGTTATAGGAATTCTACCTGACAACAGTTCGTTGATTGCTTGAGATGCAGAGTTTTAAAAGTTTAAGTGCCAAGGATAGTTAGAAAGGAAAACATCCAGTCTGCATACAGTATCCTCTCTCCCTCTTTTCATGTGGGAGACAGAAAGCCCCAGAGTAGACCTGATCTACCACTATTCAAAGGATGTTCATCATTGTACTGAAAATGGTGTCTCATTATTGAAAAATTCAAAACATTAAAAGAAATAGGAACAGGTATAGGCTGCTTGGCCCCTCAAACCTACTCTGCAGTTCAAATGATTCATGGCTGATCTAACATTCCTCACATCCACTTTCCTGTCCTTTCTCTGTAACTTTTACTTCCCCTACTGATCAAGAACCTATCAATCTCTGCCCTTACAGCTCTATGGCAAGGAATTCCAAAGGTACCTAACCCTCAGAAAAGAAATTCCTTCTCACTGCAGTCTTAAATTGGCACTCTGTTATTCTGAAACTATGACCTCTGGTCCTAGACTTCATCATGAGGGTAAACATTTACCATAATCAAGCCCCATAAGAATCCTATATGTTTCAATGAGATCACCTCTCATTCTGCTTAAATCGCAACAAGCAGAGTCCCAACCTGTTTCACATGGAGGGTGGTTCGTATGTGGAATAACTGCCAGAGGAAGTGGTAAATGCAAGTACAAGATTTGAAAGCCATTTGGACAGGTGCATGACTGGGAAAGGTTGTGAGAGATATGGGCTAAAAACAGTCAAGTGGGACTAGTTTAGTTCGAGAAACTTGGTTGGAATTGACGAGTAGGAGCAAGGGTCTGCTTCCATGCTGTATGACTATATAACCTTGATAATCCCTGTTTCCACCATGTGATCTGGACTTTTGATCTCCAAAACTTTGTTAACCCTGTATCTAAACATTTCTACCTGTTTTATATGTACTAAAAACAGTGTCTGTGCACGTGTCCATCTCCACGCGTCTGTGTGCATGCACGTAAAGCCAGAGATTTTACCTGAATCCCGATAAAGGTGAGAGATGTTGCAGAGATTCAGTAACCAAGAGATATGAAAACAGTGCAATGATTTGTTGAATTTGTGAATTAATAAGCAAAAATCTTGTCTGAGTTGCTGTCAGAGTGTGAACCTCTATGCCAGTTCACTGCTGGGATGTACAGTAGTATTGGATCATAGAACAAGCAGGAGTTTTCACTAAAATGAAACCAGTGATGAGTGTGCCAGTGCCAAGGAATTGCAATGACAATGTAATATCTTTGCAATGTGATGCCAGTGAGCCAGTTATGCAGCAAGGCCAACCGGTCTTATTTGCACCCAGGCTGTTACTGTAAATTGAAATACACAATGCTCAAACTGAGAAAGAGCGCCTTGACTTTGCTTATCAGAATTTTACTCATTGCCTGTGTGGGAAAGACAAAGTACCAGTGGAGTCCATCCAAATTACACTTAGAAACAGTTTCAGGAAGATGTCTTCAGCTACTCCAAAGCATTTGCAACATGTTGCTCTGTTTGCAGAGATATCTATGAATGTACATACATTTCTTTTCATTACGATTTTACGAAGAAGGATATGCTTGAAGAAATAGAATTCTACTTAGCTTATGAACTGGTTTGCCAGTCACGTGACCTCTGTTTCTGCTGAGAGCACCTTTATGTACAGTTTGAGGCAGCCATTCGAAACACTGGCCCAGATCATACAGTCAGTGACAATGAGTCGGTCACAGTTTTCTGTAATTAACAGCAACATCTGAAGTCCACACAAGCTCAGATAAATGCAGCAATCCAGGCACTTGGTGCAACTGATTCCATGTTTTCAGGAAGGCCACTATCTAAACACTTCCATTCTCCATCACACGTGCAACTCTCTCCTCTAGAAATCACAACTCCAAGTGAATTCTGAAAGCCCCTTAGAGAATTCTGCCTTTTTAAACAAGGTGTAGCTGGTGTTTTAGCATCGAGCTAACAGATTAATAGCGGAGCTTTAGTAAATATACTTTTGCAGTAAAGTGAGGTTGGAAATATAAGAAATAGGGTGCGTTATAAATTAATTTCAGTGAGACCATGGTAAAAAAGAGCCCATTTTAAAATTTCTCAGATCAGATAAAAGGCAAGAACCTGAAGTTACTTGGAAAGGCTAAAAAGCAGGAATGTCAAAGTCTCCAAAAACAACGGCAGCAGGAGCAGCAGCCTTGGGATAGAGGGGAAAATAAAACAATGGTGCATGCAGCAAAACACAAGTATGTTCACATGAAGCATACCTGGTCAGTTGAAAAAATACCCTCAGCACATGATGACTAATGACATGACAATGATTGCAGATAGTGTCATACAGTACAGAAATAGACCCTTCGGTCCAACCAGTCCACGCTGAACATATCCCAAACTAAACCCGTCCCGCCTGCCTGCTCCTGGCCCACATCCGTCCAAACCTTCCCTATCCATTATCTATCTAAATGTCTTTTAAATGTTGTAATCGTATCTGCATCTACCACTTCCTCAGGAAAGTCATTCCATATTCAAACCACCCTCCATATAAAAAAATTGCCTCTCATGCCTTTTTTTAAATCTCTCTCCTCTCAACTTAAATGTATGCCCCCTAGTCTTGAAATCCCCCAACCTAGGGAAAAGGCAACTACCATTAACTCTATACCATTCATTATTTTAAACTTCTATCAGATCGCCTCTTGACCTCCTATGCTCCAGTGAAAAATGTCCCAGCCTATCCAGCCTTTGTTGATAACTCAAACCTTCCATACCAGGCAACATCCTGGTAAATTTCTTCTGAACCGTCTCCAGCTTGATAATATCCTTCCTCTGACTGGGCAACCAGAACTGGACACAGTATTCCAGAAGAAGCCTCATCAATGTCGTGTACAACCTCAACATGTCTTCCCAAATCTTACAATTTAATGTGGCTAAAGGTGACGTACCAGTGACCTGGCTGTCCATTTTACTACTTTTCAGTATTCTCTTTTGCTTTTGGGGAAGCCCCTTATATATGTGTTGTCTCTACGTTTTCTTATTGTGCTCCTGTGTTCAGATTAAAGCTCAGACAATTCCTGACGTATTTTCATTCCAAGCAACACTCTTACTCAAACTCTGCTTTCTACCCATCTATCACCATTAATCCTCTTATGAAGCCTGGATTTTCTGAATGCTTGATTTTCTTTTTCTTTCAAGCTTAACATTGCATTTACAGTACTTTACTTATCCAAATGGCAAACAGTTTTATGAAACTGTCATTAATATTGGCAGCTGAATATAGTCTTGAATTAAGAATTTCATACTTTTATCCACAACTGACATGAGGCTAACTAGTGAAGTTACTCGGGTTTGTCCCACTCCGTCGTCTTGAACAAAGCATTACATTGGCTAATTTCAAGGATGCAAGCCTTACTATGAGACTGAAGGATTGCAAAATTGTGGTTAGTACCTCTACCATCTCCTCTCTGACATCATGTAATGCCAAATGTGTGGCATTCAGAGGCTAGTGATTTATTCGATGTATTCCTTTGACATCCAATTATTTTTTGGCAGTTACAATATCTATAAAACTTGTCATTTATGTTCTCACCTCCATAAACACTGCTAAACTCCACATCAAATATTTTATTTAATATCTGTGCCAAATACTCTCAACCAGTTTCCTTTTTCATTCCAGAGTGATCCTCGCTTCACTTTACTTTCCCTTATTCAATAAGCTTACACAAGTCTTTATTTTAATTAATATATATTTGCCTTTTCCATCTCTAATTCACATTTAATCTTTCCCACCTTCCAACTACATACGATCTTCCTCTGCATTCTTAGCCCTCATTTTATCACATCCTTCTTTGTAAGTTGTCGTCACATTTCCTTTTATAAACACGAAGCTATATTATTTGTTGTATCCTCCTTCTGCTTGAATTAGAGTATGTGAATACATATGAGAATGAATTCACTTGTTCAATCAATTTTCAGCCTATTTAATTCAAGGCAGATGCTTTTTTTTTTAAACTTGTTGAATGTACCACCTTTGGCTTTGACTTTTCATGATTATTTTGGGTTTTCATTGCACCCTCCTATGTGTTATAATTATTTTGCAATTCTGCTCCCATATCAACTTTCGCCCCATCTCACTTCCCAGAACTTTAACAGTATTTCTTTCTTTGCTGGAAGAAAAATAAACTGATTAAGGAAAGAATCCAGACACTTTTAACAATGGTTAGTATTATTATTGTGGGAATTTCCTTTATTCTAAATTGGGTTAGTTAAACCCCTCCAAATTTATTGCTCTGACAGCGAGGCCATCTGCAGCGATCTGTTTTATTCTCAACTACTTGACTGCCTTTAAGTCACCATGAGTCACATTCTCTCTGTTTATCGATTCAATCCAAAGGAATTCTATCTTATCACAGTGACCTGGGTCACTCTAGCATTCAACACTTTACAAACTGATCCATCTGCACTTAACAGTCCCATCTGTCCAACTCCCAATCATTAAGGCCTACGTTATCATCTTTGCCCTACAGCTATTCAACACTTTTCTTCTTATCTCCTTACACAACTCATTATTAACTTTTGTCTAATAATGTATTGAGCTAAATATGCCATAATAATATTGAAATTGATAAGTTGGTATCAAGGCAGTATTTGACAGAGTTTGGAGCTCTGGTAAAACTATATTCATTGGAATTGGGGGAAAGCTGTCTGTTAGTTGCAGTTGTACCTAGCACAAAGGAAGATGGTTGTCATCGTTGGAGGGCAATCAACTCAGTCCCTGGACATGCAGGAATTCCTTAGGATAGTGTTCTAGTCTCAAACATCTTTATCTGATTTATCAATTAAATTCCCTCCATTAGGAGGTCAGAAGTGAGGATAGTTGTTGAGGATTACAACAGTTCAGCACCATTCACAACATCTCAGACACTGAAGCAGTCCATATCCATGTGCAGGAAAGGGTTAGACAATATTCAAACTTGAGTTGCTAAGTGACAAGTAACATTCATGCCTCACATACTAGATAATGACTATCACCAAAGAGAATGGCCGCTTGACATTCAAAAGTATTACTATTGCTAATTCCCCTCGTTATCAACATCCTCACGGTTACCATTGACCAGAAGCCTGACTGAACCAGCAATATCAGTACATTAACAGCTAGAGCATGTCCAAGGTTAGAAGCTCTGAGGCAAATAATCTACCTCCTTCCTCCCCAGTCTGTCCATCATACAAAAAGGCGCAAGTCAGAGTACTCTTCACTTGCCTAGATGATTGCAGCTCCAAAAGCACACAAGAAACTTGACACCATCTAGGACAAAGCAGCCTTTTTTAAATGACACTGTCAATTATTTCAACACTCAATCCCATGACACTGACACATACTGCAACAGCGTGCATTTCAGGAACCAAGTCTCCTCCAACTGTCTCTATCATCAAGAAGGACAAAGGCAGCAGATAGCTGGGAACAGCACTATTTGCAAGTTCCCTTCCAATTCATGCAACACCCCAACTTGGAAATATATAGCCATTCTTTCACAGTCACTAGTTCAAAATCCTGAAACTCCCTTCCTAACTGCACCATGGGTATTCCTATACCTCAAGGATTGCAGCAGTTCAAGGCAACAGGGATGCAAGGCATTTAGGATGGGCAACAAATATGAGGCACTGCATTTTGGAAAGGCAAATCAGGGCAGGACTTACACACTTAATGGTAAGGTCCTGGGGAATGTTGCTGAACAAGGAGACCTTGAATTGCAGGTTCATAGTTCCTTGAAAGCAAAGTCGCAGGTAGACAGGATAGTGAAGAAGGAATTTATTATGCTCGCCTTTATTAGTCAGTGCATTGAGTGTAGGAGTTGGAAGGTCATCTTGCACCTATACAGGACTTCGGTTAGACCACTTTTGGAATACCACGTGCAGTTCTTATCTCTGTGTTATAGGATGGATATTGTGAAATTTGAAAGGGTTCAGAGAAGATCTACAAGGATGTTGTCAGGGTTGGAAGGTTTGAGCTACAGAGAGAGGCTGAATAGGCTGAGGCTATTTTCCCTGCAGCATGAGAGGCTGAAGCGTAACCTTAGAGATTTATAAAATCATGAGGGGCCTGATTAGGTAAATAGACAAATTTTTTTTTGGGGGTGGGGGAGCCGAAAGCCAGAGGGTATAGGTTTAAGGTGAGAAGGGAAAGAATTAAAATGGGACCTAAGTGGCAACTTTTTCAGTCAGAGGGTGGTGTGTGTATGGAATGAGCTGCCAGAGGAAGTGGTGGAGGCTGGTACAATTGCAACATTTAAAAGGCATCTGGGTCGGTAAATGAACAGGAAGGGTTTAGAGGGATGTGGGTCAAAGCTGGCAAATGGGACTAGATTTATTTAGGATATCTCGTTGGCGTGGACAAGTTGGACCGAATCGGTCTGTTTCCAAGCTGTATGACTCTATGACTCTAAATGCTGCTAGTGATACCCACATCACATGAGTAAGTAACTAAACCCAATTTCCCGTGTGGGTTTCAGAATGACTGTCTTCATCTGTACAGTTACTTACACAAAAGAAAACATAATACAAATCCCATTTACCCACAATTCAATAAAAAAAATTGGCTCTTAGTCCAAACACTTTAACTTTAAAATTCTCATCTTTTTTGCTTTACAGTCCTTCAATATCTATTAGATCCTCCAGCCTTGTGAGAATGTTGTGGTACTCCTATTCAAGTCACTTGCGCATTCCCAGTTTTCTTTGCTCCAACATTGACAGTGCCGTCAGTACCCAGGTCCTCAATTTTGCAATTCCCTGCATAAATGACCCTCTCCCTCAACCTCTATCTGCTCAATTACATCATGAGGGGATATACTTCTAACCAAGCTTTTGGTCTTCCATCCTAATATCTCCTTACACAACTGTGTCAAATTGTGGCTGATAACTCTCCTCTGAAGCACCATGTTGGTTAATTCATTTTATCTTAATATGCCTGGAACCCACCCCTTTTTCCTTCTTTAAAAGAATTAAATGACCGTCATGCCTCCAACTGCACCCCATCTGCCATATCCATTGCTTAGATGTCTAGTCCGTGCCCAAAAAATTGGACATGCAATGCCATCAAATTTCTAGGGTCTGTTGTTTCACATTTTGTTCATGCTGACAAGAATAATGGCAGGAATAATGGGGAACTTCTCAAAAACGCTTGACTATATATTGGCACAGTAAAGGAAAATGCACAGAGAGGAAGATCCAAACAGACTACCATTTGATGTTTCAACTGCTCCAAATTCAACTTGGATACTCAATGTAAACAGAAGGACAAACTAAAAAGAAGATACATTGCCGGAGGTAGTTGAGATTTCATAGGCAAAGCACTGTAGAGATTGTTCGCCAGTGTGGACCTGTTGGGATGGATGATTTGTTACTGTGCTGTTAGTTCCTAAAAAAATCAAATGCCCCTCTCTGCCACCCAGCATCTAATTATGTAACTTTCCCTAATACAAGAAGTAAAAGGTATAATACAGTGAGCACAGCAGATCAGTTGACTTCACAGTTTAAATTACATTTCCTGGTTTCCTTGTTTCCATTTAAGCTCTAATGCTGTCAAGTTCTATCTGTTCTTGATACGACAATTTGCTTGTATCCCTCGTTTGGGTGTTCGTAATGCATGCACACGAGGAAAACCACTTTGATGAAAAGCTTTTTCCTTTGTAGCAGATTGCTCCTTAAATCCTGCTGCTGAAACCTCATTTCTTGCACAGATTTTGCCCTCTGGCTGTGATAAGTAAAATTGAGGGCCATCTGTATCT
This sequence comes from Rhincodon typus, assembly GCF_021869965.1. Lineage (NCBI taxonomy): Eukaryota > Metazoa > Chordata > Chondrichthyes > Orectolobiformes > Rhincodontidae > Rhincodon > Rhincodon typus. The sequence continues at coordinate 34,537,671 of NC_063334.1, forward strand.
GGAGCCCTACATTTCAAACTTAAAGCCCCATGTATGTTCTCTAAAAACGATGCTGATTTTAATTGGTATAATTCTTGCTGATGTATCTAACTAACATTTAATTTACTGCTCCCAGTATGACTAGATTAAACTCCTTTTTACATACCTAAGACAAGGATCGATAGATAATTGCAATAAACCACGTTTTTGTGATAAGTGGGGAGGCAGTAATATGATTGAGCTTGGATCTTGAAGAGAACATCATCAGAAATCTATCCCTGCCTGTATAAATTATACTGAATATCATAAGTACAGACATGTGTCCAGAATTGGCTATCTAGTAAATTAAAGTTGCCCAGTTTAATCAGCCATGCCTATATGAATCTTAAGGTACAGATCAATGTCATGATCACAATATTGTCTTCCTTTTGAATGGTCTCTATTATTTTTCACAGCCCCAAAAAAATCAAGACAGACAATGCAATATACAAATATGAACTCAATGCAATAAATTCAATTCCTTTTTTTTGCACATTCTTTCTTGCACAAATGGTTTGATACCTTTTTTCAAATGTATTCTACACTTGTTTTTAGTTAATTTAGATGTACCTCTTTTCAAATTTTACCCTGTGCACTACTCTGCATTATTCCTCACTGTAAATATTTTATACCCCGATTTTCCAATACCAGGTATCTGCTCCAAGGATACAGCAGTATCATGGGCTCATTTGCTTTCTGGGGCTTTCCCCACAGAGTAGTGAACTTATGGTATGTATCAGTAGGTGATGATTCTCTGCAGGTTTTCAACAGAATCTAAACTGATTCTCAAACAGAGTAAAGATAGAAATACTCAGTATCTGATCTTCTGGTGATGTGTTAGAGTTCCCTCAGGTCATCAGGGTTGCTGTGACACATGCAGTTTACATGTAGGTTGCAATCAGGAACAATGGATACTGATTGTAATGGCTCAAAGTATTAGCCTAAAAATTGCTGGTTAACCAAAGTAAAATAGGAAGAAAGAAACATATGAAGTCTGCTCTATTGAAAAGTCAGTGGTCAGATTATGACCTAATTATTCGGAAGATTAATGTTGAATTAATCAATCTTCATGTTTGTGTCTTTCTGAAGGAATGTGTGCTTCATTAAGTGTTGTAACAACATTAATATCACAGGATGCCTGAAAGGCTGCAATTCTGTTAAAAACAGATCAGGATGAATGTTTGGAGCAGTAATTACTGTTTTGTAAGCTGTTGTTTGTTTTGGAACTTTGGAAAGAAAAGATCAGAACAACAGCACTTTAAAAAAGGTGGAAGAGCAACAAAGCAGAGACCATGTAGGAGGTGAAAACGGAGAAGTAAATCTGCACAACTGTGTGACCCAGCAGAGAACCTGTACTGCCGACTGCCTCTGTTGCAGAGTCCAAAACTAGAGGGCATAGGTTTAAGGTGAGAGGGGCAAAATTTAAAAGGGACCTAAGGGGGAACTTTTTCACACACAGAGTGGGATGCGTGTATGGAGTGAGCTGCCAGAAGAAGTGGTGGAGGCTGGTACAATTACGACATTCAAAAAGGCAGCCAGATGGATATATGAATAGGAATGGTTTAGAGGGATATAGGCCAAATGTTGGCAAATGGGACTAGCTTAATTTAGGATATCTGAGCGGCATGGGCCAGCTGGACAGAAGGGTCTGTTTCTGTGTTGTATAGCTCTCTGACTCTATGTGGACTATTTGTCAGCTTGAGCAAGCTAAGCCTCAGTTCAAAGTTAATTAAAACAGAGGTAAAAGTCTCTTTCCAGAAAAAAAAATTCAACAACAGTAGATGATACATTTGTGATAACTGCCGTTGCTAAAACTGATCAAATTGCTGGAGTTTGGACAGTGTTAAAGTTTGAACATACAGAGTCTAACTTATTTCGAACTGAAGGTTATAAGAAAGCCTGCCTGTGAAAAATAGTTAGCTAGCTCAGAAGGGTTCAACCAATTAGCAACTGGAGGTTGAGACAGAGCATGCTGATCACCTGGTTCTGTCTGATCCTTGACAGGTCCAGGGAAACTGGGTTACTTGTGACTGCAGACGTTGCATGGGCAAGATTGGGATGCTTTGTTTTTGCAGTATTTTTGCAGTGTATTTTGCTTTCCAAAGAACATTTGGTATATCCATCACCTTGTCGGAACTGCCTTGGGTTAGCAATTTCCACAGTAGACCCGGGGTGGCACAGTGGCTCAATGGTTAGCACTGCTGCCTCATGGCGCCGGGGTCCTGGATTTGATTCCAGCCTGGGTCGACTGTCTGTGTGGGTTCCCTCTGCATGCTAAGTTGCCCATAGTGTCCAGACATGAGCAGGCTAGGTGATTTAGCTATGGGAAATGCAGGGTGACAGAGATAGGGTAATGAAGTGAATCTGGATGATAGTCTTTGGAGACTCAATGGGCCGAATAGCCTGCTTCCACACTGTAGCAATTCTATGATTCTTCTATTTCAGACCCAATGGACCAGAGAATGTAGGAATAAAAGCTCACAGCTCTAACATCCTTTCCATCATATGGATGACTAAGAATCCAACACATTCCTACCACCTACTTCAAATCAGCATGTCTTAGAAGGATTGACAGATTATGAACCCGAGGCATAATTCTCCACCCGTAATGCAATCAACAAACACATAGAATTGGACTCCATATACAAACCCATACAGATCAAAACTGGAAATTATACTACTCACCATAACGGACCAAACAGTATAAATTTCAAGTGGAGTAGAATAACACCACTTCACTGGAGGCTCCACTGATGATGTCACCTAGCATGGTGACAAAATGTCTGAACGAGAACAAGCCAGCTTAGCGAGCAAGTCAACAACCTCACTAAAAAAAATTACATCTGGAAAGATACATTCCTTTTGAAATCATCATGTTAGCAATGCTTCATATGATAACCTTGAAGGGCCTAGGCCCGAAACGTTGACTCTCCTACTCCTCTGATGCTGCCTGACCTGCTGTGATGCTCCAACTCCACATTGTATTGATATTTGAGCATATTTCGTAACATTTATCATGGATGAAAATGGATAATGTCTTTTAGCTTCGCAAGTCATGAAAATTAAAATGGTTAGCAGTACTTTATCTGCTGAAGTACTAGCAATTGGTCAGTGAATGCAAGATTCCATTTGTCAAATGTATTGAACAAGATTCTGTAAAAAGGCAAAGGTTGTCTAACGGAAGGTTGTATTGACATTCATTCACTGTGAGATGATCTCAATTCTAAGAAAGGTGTGACTGAAAAAAAATTATAGTCTGACATGTTGGCTGTTGACATTGGCTTTAAACAAATGCTGAGTGAAAGCAAATCTCTAAGTTAAATGAGTGGATAAAAGTTTAATTGTTTTACAAAACTAAATGCTAATAGAAAGAAATTGTTGAGTCCTTTTGCAACTGCAAAGACTAATGATGTTTTGTTTTATTTTATTTGTAATTTTGATCATTTAAAGATAAGGGAATCTTGTTTGTACATTAATTATGCTTAATTGTATGTAATTGGTGGGCAACAACTGAAAATTTAGTTAAGACTTGTGAATTGACATAAACGGATTATTTAATTGGAAGATATGTGCTTGTAGTACATGACTGAAAATAAATATAAATGGTTGCAAAAACTTGCTCCAGTTCTGTCCTTCACTGTATTTTTCTGGAATAAATCAAAGGATGCCAACTTATTCCCCTGGTAGCACATTGCCTTGCCTCATGTCCTGCTCTCCTCCTCATACAGAGAAATGAGGATCATCCCTTTCTCCTAATGAGCCCTACAAAGATGCAATGGCACAGATAAATACTATATTCCTTTAGCAATCTGGTCTTTGTTGATTCGAATGATAGTTTGTTCTGCATGTTGTTCCATGAAGTCATCTCCAATGGCAATACCCTCCTCGAGAGATTTGAATATCCATTTAGAGCCATTGAGATATACAGCACAGAAACAGACTCTTTGGTCCAACTCGTCCATGCCGACCAGATATCATAAATAATTCTAGACCCACTTGCCTAAATATGGCCCATATCCCTCCAAACCTTTCCGATTCATCTACCCATCAAAATGTGTTTTAAGTTATGTCACTGTTTCCATACACGCACCACCCTCTGCGTGAAAAAGTTGCCCCTTAGGTTCCTTTTAAATCTTTTCCCTCTCATCTTAAACCTATGCCCAGTAGTTTTAGACTCCCCCATCCCAGGGAAAAGACCTTATCTTTATACCCTATCCATGCCCCTCACGATTTTATTAACCTGTATAATATCACCCCTCAGCCTCTGAGACTCCAGGGAAAATAGCCCCAGTCGATTCGGCCTCTCCCTTTAGCTCCAACCCTGGCAACATCCTTATAAATCTTTTCTGAACCCTTTCAAGTTTCATAACATCCTTCCTATAGCAGGGAGGCCAGAATTATGCAAGAAAGGCCATAGCTAGCATAATGGCAATTATGCTACATATAGGAACCTAAAATTACAAATGGACTCTATCATATGAAAATGAAAGAAACAATAAATAAAAAGAATGTTATTTGATCTATTGACCTTGTACCCACAATTTGCAATTCAACTGACTCTATTCAACTTGCCAAAATGTGAGGGATGATAAATTTCAAAGATGAAAAAAACTGAATTTTCTTTCCTGAAGCAAAAGTGAATGTGCAGAATCCCAGACTTTTGCTCGAACATTTTACTCCTTTAACCTTGACCTGTTCTAATGACATAATAGTTTCAACCACACAAATGTTAGCTTATTCAACAGAAATTTTGTTAATACTTTAATTCACTTGAATTCCTAATAATGTAACCAGGAGTGCAAATGGAATGGTTTCTACTTACCTAAATGTGTGCAGCCCCAACTACACTCAATTTGCTTGACTAGCACCTCATCTACTGCCTTCAACATTAACACCCTTTAAAATACCATCAGTATGTACCAATTGCAAGGTACACTTCAAACACTCAGTAAGGCTCTGGAAGCAGCATCTTACAAACACATGACCTCCAAAGCCTAGAAGAAAAAAGCAATCAGATATGTTGGTCTCCAAGCCACATACCGTTCTGACTTAGAAGTACACAGTCATTCCTTCACTGTCACTGGGTCAAAATCCTGGACTGTAGCAGTTCAAGATGACAGCTCACAACCACTTTCTAAAGAAAATAAGGGTTGGACAATAAACATTGGCCTAGTCAGTGAGCGAAGCCTATATTTCTTCAATGAAGAAAATCATATCTGATGGAGTTAGTTACTATGACATTAATAGCCTGCAGTGGGATTGAAAGGTTTCTCGTGCGAGTGGGAAATAAACCTTCCAATCTGCAGTTTCATTCAAGTTCGTTAAGTGTTTAATTAACTTCCATTGCTGTCTGAGTGTCCCACCTTGAAGTTCTGCTCTTCCCTCCAATGGGATTTCTATCTTAATGTTTTCAGTTACAATCCCAAATGATGACATGACACAGAGCAGTCAGATCCCAGATTGACACCTGGCTTGATGAGTTATATTTTGTTTTACTATAGTTTTAAGAAAATGGTCTGTCACTGAAACACAAGCATGGAGCACTCCAGAATTTGTTTTAACAGTGAAACAGAAGTTTATTAATGAATAAAAAGGATAAAATAAAATAAAACAAGTTATTTATAATGCAAATTCAAAGATTTTTTGAACACACAACTAAAGTATAATCCTATTAATCCTAAAACACTCTTTTGTAAATTGAAAAATAAACAAACAGATTTTGTATAGTACCCAAAACACACTTACAATACTCACATCAGTCCCCGACTCTCACTCCTCAGTAGTTTTAAACCACTTGTGACTTCAGTGTTTAGACTGGAACTGAAGATAGCTTCTTCCACGAGACATAATATACTTGCTCCTAAACATATTCAACTTAAAGTGACCTCTCCAGTGTCTAATCCCAACACTTCTGCTCTAGGACTAAGTTTAACTCTCTACTCTAAATGTAACCTGATTTACAATGACCTTCCCTTCTCAGAATCACTGGTCTAGAGAGCTATCTTCATCTAAGGACTCGATCAAGTCTGATCAAAGCTCAAATTGAAAATGAACACAAAATTCTCCCTCTCAAACTGAATGATTCCCTTCATCTTAAAAAAAAGTGTTGTTCCAGAAATGTCTAATCAATTTTGATGTCCCATTATTTACTTTATAGGGTCACAAAGCAGCCCAAGACAAACAACAATCCACTAATTCTAAAGTTCAGCCCCAAATACATGTTTGTTTTCAATAAACTAATTGTTTATTTGTTACATCTTAAATAGCTGGCTGAATTGTTTTTGAAAGGAGATTATAAACAATATGATATCACTTGATTAATAATCATTATTAAATTGGAACTATCTTGTGGTCAATGGGAGTGAGAGACAAGGAAAGTAATCAGTTCGCCCTCCTAACTGGATTGTAACAATTGTCTCTTCATTGGGTTAAACCCTGCAACTATGTCTGCCTCCTGCTGCTGTCTCTGATTATCTTTTCCTGCATGACAGAAGGGAGTTCATTACCAAGTGAGACGTGATAGCTTTAGGGAATGTAGCTGTTATAACTGAATAGCTGGAAGTGTGTGTAAACTGGGGGATGAGTGAGAGTGGTTTACAGCAGTGCTGTGGTGGGGGAAGGTAGAGCTTTGAGTGTTAGATGTAAGTCATGACTGAGAGATAGTTGGCAGGTCAATGATGCCAGGGTGACAGAGGCAGAAAGTGAATTAAGCCATCCTACAGGTTAATAGTGTTATCTTCAGAAGGATATGAAATTCACTGTCTTTGACCACATGGGAGATACCTAAATAATGCATCTAGGTCCTCAATGCTAGGCCTCTGGCATCGAATGCAATGGCTATCTGGTCCCAATACCTTTGCAAAGTTTGTCTAGAGGATCACCTAGCCTCCTGTGGATTGATGATATCTCTTGCACTGAGGCCACCAGTGCAGTGAAAGAAAATCTCATTGCTCACTCATTGCTTCTTGTGTCATTCTTCATCTTTCCCAGATCAGACCAAAACTCTAGTCATTATGCACCTCAACTTTAAAGAGTTGCAGGCTTACTTAAGAGTTTAACATGAATTAAAGAAAGATGTTGCATCCCCCAATCAGCTGGGCAGCCGCTCAACAATATACTTAATGCCAAATGCAAGCTCGTATGATTTAAATTTAGCAAAGAGCTCAATGTTTATTTTTATCTAACAGCTCAATGTTTAAGTGTTACTTATATTGGAAACACCAGGTGAAGGATAATCATATGTCATAAACATCACCCCTTCAGCCCCAGCTATTTTGGGCTCAAGTCCATTTTTGCAGCCAGTATGTTAAAAACCTAACACCATGTTCCGAAGAATGTCATCAGTGTTCACGCCATTGTCCTGGCTTTGCAGAACACCTACGCTCGGTTCGCAACAAACAACTGCACCTCCCAGTCGCGAACCATTTCAACTCCCCCTCCCATTCCTCAGACGACATGTCCATCCTGGGCCTCCTGCAGTGCCACAACGATGCCACCCGAAGGTTGCAGGAACAGCAACTCATATTCCGCTTGGGAACCCTGCAGCCCAATGGTATCAATGTGGATTTCGCAAGTTTTAAAATCTCCCCTCCCCCCACCGCATCCCAAAACCAGTCCAGCTCGTCCCTGCCTCCCTAACCTGTTCTTCCTCCCACCTATCCCCTCCTCCCACCTCAAGCCGCACCTCCATCTCCTACCGACCAACCTCATCCCGCCCCCTTGACCTGTCCGTCCTCCCTGGACTGACCTATCCCCTTCCTAACTCCCTACCTACACTCACCTTTCCTGGCCCCATCCCCGCCTCTTCGACCTGTTTGTTTCCTCTCCACCTATCCTCTCCTCTATCCCTCTTCTATCCGCCTCCCACTCTCTCCCTATTTATTTCAAAACCCCCTTCCCCTCCCCCTTTTCTGATGAAGGGTCTAGGCCCGAAACGTCAGCCTCTCTGCTCCTATGATGCTGCTTGGCCTGCTGTGTTCATCCAGCCTTGCACCTTGTTGTCTCGGATTCTCCAGCATCTGCAGTTCCTACTATCTCTGATAGGATTTATCATCTGTTGGTTAATAATGACACTGCACTTTGAGGGAGGTTAGTGTATGAAAATTAGCTTCCACATTTCTGAAATTGCAAAGCAACTATACTTCACAAGACTTCTTGCCCTCTCCCCTCCCCTGGTAAAGCTCTTTGAAACATCTTGAGATCCTGATAGGCGCAATAAAATGCATATTCTTTCTTGATTAATATCCATAATAGAAGCTACAAAAACCTCAAGTTAGAATAATGGAAACACAATTTTCTTGTGATTTTTGGCTTTAAACTGATATTTGAAAATCCAGACAGATAAAGATGTCAACCTCAGTAAGACTGTCTTTTGAACGCTGAACTATATGATCCCTGACCAGACTGCCAACTTTATGTTTATAAGTGGGCTAGGAAACCACTAATCATTTTTAAACAAAAAAAAACTGAGAGAGATCACAGGGAGTAAAAGAATTGATCTCCACACTCACTCCTGTTTTTTCTCCACAAACAGCCTGATTTACCAAGTTAGTAATTGCCTTCAGGTTTCTCTGAATTCTAATCTTCCTTACCTACACAAAGCAAATAATGCTTGTGGGCTTCTTTTACCCCAATCCCTGCTACACTCTTATGAATGGGTCACAGCCCTCTTCCAAACCGCCACAGATTCCTGGACTTTTCCAGGATTATAACCTCAATACTTGGTTGCTTCTATTGCGCCCGAGATCTCCTAATGATTCTTAACTGAAGGATCTATCAAACAACTCATGGGGCATACAATTTACACATAGCCAGTCACTTCAGCCACCTTCATAGCAGCAAATGTTCTGGACAGAGCTCATTCCTCAATACTTCACTCAAACCATTTTACTATTTCCAACTGATTTGAATCCTTGAACTGCTTTGTAGTTAACATTTAATGATTTAGGATGCCTTATTGAAAGCCTTGCAAAAAACTCTGCCCTATTGCTAGGTAAATTTGATAGTCCAACATAAGTTGCATTCAAGTTCCCTGAATGTTACAGTTTTCACACCTTTTTGGTTTATACAATACAAATTAAGACTAAAATGATCACACTGAATAAGCACTTTATACAATGCCACCATTTTCAATTGTGCCCCAGGTTAAAAACAAGATTTTCCATTTTGCATTGTCACACCACTTTTGATGACTATTTTGTTAATTATTTTACACTTCATCAGGTACATTCTGGGCAATTCAGCTCTATGTTTGCAGCAAAATTTCCAATGGTTTCCTCAGTGAGATAATTAGTTGCTTTTTGTTTTAGATGTAATTTTCCTCTGTAAGGAGCTGACATATAGCAGCATGAAAGGTGGGTTATATCGGGTGACAAATGAAATTGTTTGAACATCATTAATAGTACACTGGGCGAGGGCCTTAATCCACACCGACCTGCAGACTTGCATTGACTTGGCTGACAGCTGTTTGAATATAACTGCTGCTCACCCTCCACCCCAAGGCCTTGGGCTAAGAAACAGAGAAATGAGCCAAAATTTCTTAGCCTGATCATGATCCAGTGACCCTTGCTGAAAACTGTGCACCTGGAGCCATTAAGCAGGAGCATGAACAGACTGGGTTGCAATCCATTGTTTGTCAGTCGAGTACGTGATGCACAGTCACTTGGGAGAGGTAACCTTTTAATCCTCTTTTGTATAACAATGTATTTTTTTTTTACTCTGTAAGGTTTGTATCTAGGAATTTTTATCTAAGATGGCACCACTAAAAGGCAGCCATTGTAAAAACTTTCACTGTACTCCTGTACTGGAGTACAAGTGACAATAAAGGACATTCTATTCTATTCTATTCTATTCAGAAGGCTGTTGGCTCTTACCTCTGGCAAACTCATAAGGAGGTCTATCACATCCACAAGAGAAGAAGAGACAAGAGAGAAAATGGATCAGAAAAAATACTCTCTTTGCCTTTGGGCATTGAGAGGAAGACATGGCTTGCATGCAATTGCAATAATGTTGCTTCAATCTTTTATAATAGTTAAATATGTATGATCCCTACCCCTGCTCCAGCTAATGTGAAAGAGATGAAATTCAGGTAACACATTAACCAGTGGAATTCCACATGAATCAGTGCTCAAATATTCCCAATCCTAATCCATGAATTGGAAGAAGAGACTGATTGCACTGTACTCAAGATGGCTGACAAGGCACAGGTAGGTAGGAAAACAAATTGTGAAAAGGGCACCTCAAAGCAATATAGATCAACTTAAGCGGAGTCCAGGATTTGAAGGAAATAATTCTACAGATCTTTATTTCATTATATAAACTGACCAGAATTCTTTAGCTCTGTTATAGTCTGAGAATTAAAGAATATTTGTTATAAATTCAATGAGAATGCAAAGATGGGATTTTTATTATCAGCTAATTAGCACCGTGTCCAGATTAAAGCTGTTCTACTGAAGGCCAATGTAGATGATGTCTTATCTATCCATATGAGTTCCCCTTATTGCCCATGTTTTGAGCATCAGGGAATTGTTCACTGAACTCGTTTTGTTTTAGGGAGTTAGTGATACACGTGACATTATTGTGTACAGCTCTTTACTACCCTCTGTGTAACACACTGTGAATGACAAGTCTACTGATTAAGTTTTACCAGCATAAAGTTACCCGAGTTCGAGTTCAAGATCAAGATGAATTGTTGACAGAAGACTTATTTAAAAAGTGTTACTCAAGACCTACCACCACAACTATCACCCCTTATCCAGTAACTGCAATAGCTTCTCAAAGCTTTGGATGATTAGCCTATACCCATATGTATGTAATCAAACAACTCCCAGGATGCTGTTCAGAATTATCCTGATGTGAACTTTCAATGTTATACTTTGTAGAAATTTGTGAATTGAGACAGTGTTCAAATCAAAGCTGAGTATTTTCCATCAAATCCTCCTTTTATTAGCACCAGCTCATTCATTCTTAATCCTCTCAAAAGATTCAAAGATAATAACAAAGATCAAAAAAAGCTTCCAAACATTTTGAAAATATAGACTCGTGTGGGTGTAATACATTTTGTTATAGTTGCAATGTTGGAGTAATCCATCTTTTCTGCATATTACCAAGACATATGACCAAGACAATGTTATTATTCCTTAAGTCACTATATTTCTTGACATATTTGCTGAATTTCTTTAGTGATTTTTTAAAAAGCTGTAAACCTAAACTCATCCCTTTAGCAACTTATATACCTCAAGTAGATCTCCTCTCATCCTTCTAAACTTTAGCAATTTTAGGACTAAACTGCTCAATTGCTCCTCATAAGACAAGCCTTTCATCTCTGGAATTAATTAGTAAACCCTGTCTAAACTGCCTCTAATGAAATTGCATCATTCCTCAAGTAAGGGAACTAAAACCAAAAGAGGTGGTCGCACTGTAGCTCAGTAGTTAACATTGCTGCCCCACAGCACCAAGAACCTGAGTTCAATTCCACCCTCAGACAATTGTCTGTGTGGAGTTTGCACATTCTCCCCGTGTGTGTGTGGGTTTCCTCCAGGTGCTCCGGTTTCCTCCCATAGTCCAAAGATGTGCAGGCCAGGTGCATTGGCAATGCTAAAATTGCCCATAGTGTTCAGGGATGTGTAGATTAGGCAGGTTATAGGGGAATGGGTCTGGGTGGGATGCTGTGAGGGTCAGTGTGGACTTGTTGGGCTGAAGAACCTGTTTCCATACTGTAGGGATTCTATGATCTATGAAAACTGTATGCAGTACTCCTCATGGCCTCAGCAATGCCTTGTACAACTGCAACAATACTTCCCTACTTTTATAGTCCATTGCTTCAGCAATAAATGCCAAAATTCCATTGGTCTTTATTACCTGTTATACTTACGTATTAACTTTGTGACTCATGCACAAGGGTACCCATGTTCCTTTCACCAAAGCATTTTGAAGTTTCTCTCCACTTAGACAATAAGTTGCCTTTTTCACTTCTGACCAATAACCTCACACATATCCACATTAAACTCCATTATCCAAATTTTGGTCCATTCACCTAACCTATCCATGTCCATTTGTAAATTTCTTATTTCTTCATTGCATTGATATTTACTTCCTGTACAAATTGGCTGTAGGACATTCTATCTCTGCATCCAAGTCATTAAAAAGTTTGTAAATAATTGAGGCCTGAGGATGAAATCCTGTCACCTCAATGGTTCACCTTGCCAACCAGTAAAGTTCCCATTTATCCTGACTGTTTTCTGTCAGTCAGCCAATAGTCTGTCCAAGCTAATATATAACCCCTACCCAGCACGATCTTACAGGTACAATCACACAGTCACAATACCAAAAACTTGCACATACTGATTTTATGCTTACTGATGTTACTGTACATTACACACATACCTGACTGACTATACTGATTTCTTTAAACAGTGTGAGAAGATGAGGCAGGTACCTTTACATCAGAATGTCACGTGTGAGATGTTGTGTTATAGTCTTAAGGGTAAAGGCCTGTCTTTTTAGAATCTGTGCCATAATACAACAATTCCATTGAACATGGATCATATGAAGATCTGAAAAACTTTAAGACATCATTTGTAGTAAGCTTTAAGGACATCATAGTACTATGATAGAAAAGCAGTCCACTTCCCATCTAAGCTACTCAGTTTAAAAGATATAGGTCATATATTGTTGGGGACAATTTCTCATGCTCCTAACCATAACCGAATGCAATAAAACTGGATTTTAAACCCTTTCTTCTGAACCTATTTTATTTGATATTGTTACCTTGTCACTATGCACCATCAAGTGGGTCAGGAGTCAGCCAATTGCCTTGAATTGAGAAAATTGTGGTTGCAATAGAGACTTGATTGCAGTTCAGCAAACTATTAACTGATTAGAAGCAATTGTATTTGCTGCTTGTAACAAAACTCAACACTAACATTAAACTCCCAACTAATTTACCCAGTGTGACCTTAGTTAGATCCAGTAATTTTCCTCTAAATATCTTAAATGGCCCTATTTACATTGACTCAATTCAATTGCTGCATTCTCACTTGCACAATTTGTGTATTAAAAATTATATCGAGTTGCTTGTCATTTATGCACAGATTTTAGTGATTTAATTTCCACAGAGGAAGAATTAAGTGTGCTGGCAATGGCTGTGTTCACGAATAAATTATAGGCTAACATGAGTAAAGCTACCCGACAAACTACCATCCATTCTGAACTTAGTGGTGATCAGTCTTAAAAATTGCACAGCCCCATTCCATATGTTCTGTGAACAAGAGCATGTCGTGTCATACTGGGCCATATAATTCTGAGGAGAGCCAAGGTTTCACCAATAATTATTGGTATTTTGGATTATCTGAGCTAAGGTAGGACTCAGGGCTGGTGTTGGGGGAGGGTGCGGCTGTTGGCAAGATGGAAGGAGTTTATAATATCTCACATTGTTCTGGACCATGCAGGAACTAGTTGAGAAGGAAAAAACGTTTCTTGATAGATTCCCAACACCATGGCCCACATTAAACCCTGTAAGGTATGTTCATGACAACTTGATGGTGATATTTTACATACTGCACAATGAACCTGGACAAAACACCATAGTATCATGCAGAACACTGCCGTTGAACATTGTAGTGATAATAAGTCAGAATAGGTGGACTGATTGGCCTCATTCTGAGCTGTATCACTACATTGTCCTTTGTCACTCGAAGGAACGCCAACAGATCTTGACCTATTTTCTATCAGTTCATGTGTCAAATGACTTGGGCTTTAAAACATTGAGGAGAAACCCCAAGGCACAGGTGCAGAAGTGACATTTAATTTTGCATCGGATTGGATTTAAATAACCTACAATTTTCAGGAAACATTTTAACTAGAATGTCATGTGATGATAAAGATCACAAGCTAATTGTCTTTTTGAGGACGAGCTCTCGGCAAGAAGCCTTATTCGCCAGTCACATACAGGATGATGGACGATCACGCCAGCTCACCAATTCCCAATCTGCCAGCCAGCACAGGGATGTGATCAGAAACCAGAAAAATAAGAGGTCCTTGACAAGATATTTAGTTAGTGTTACAAAAATAAACTGTTCTTCGAAAGAATGAAGGGAATTTGCTAATTTACATTCAAATGGGTCACATAAACTATAATTAAACACGGGCCTGTTAAGTGCGACTGAAAACCCTGTGGGAACTGACTTTGTTGGGATAAGATTTTATGATTTAATCAGTAAACAAACAGCAGTTTCTGCCCCTTTCCAGTCTGTCTTGTTTTCTACAGTATTGCATTCAAATATGTACTTCCACATGAAAGGGATTAACTGATGCACTGGTAAAAAGATCATATCTTGCTTTTGGAAACATTAAGATTAATGGAAACAAATCATTGAAATTATTGCAGACAGTGGTGCATGATAAAGAAATGTCACCAGCTTGAGAAAATAGGTCAGATTACTGGCCACGGAAATTTTCACTTGTGAATTAGACAAAGAAGTACATAAAGGAGCAGATTTTCCACTGGCCAGACAGTCGTTATTACAGAGTAGATGGGAGTTGCTCTGGAATTCCCAGTATGGTAGATTCCAAAAGGAATTGCCCCGGAAATTGAATTTTCCTCTAGACAATATCTATACTGATGGAACCCTCTGATAGTCTCCCTGAAAATCAGTCTTTGAATAGTTCAATGAAACTAAGTGAAATACTTATTCAGGAAAGGTTAGACTAGTAAATATGTAGTGAAACTTAAATAGACCCCATACTTATTTCATACACCCCAACTACACCATCCGTGAACCACTTACACCCCCCACCCCAGACCTTGACTTGACAACCCCAGTGACTAACAACTCTGCCTATGACCCGAATCCCACAAACCTGACACCAATCCTCCTACCACACCAGATTCCCTCAGCTCACCCTGACCGACTTTAAACATATCACCCTCCACCCACCGCAGTAGGCATTGGACAAACAGATTGACCATCAACCAGTTAACCCTTCCAACATGCTTATGCCATGCAGTAAGAGTGGGAGGAAATCTGCGAACAACCATGGTTGATGCAGACAGGCATCCTCAAACTATAGCCTCCAGAGACAGGGTGGCAACCTGTTCCTGGAAAAGAGAGAATAATCAAAACAACTGTAAGCATGTGCTTTACTGACCTCATGTGTCCCTTGCCAGGAGAAGCAACAGAGATAGACAGGTCAAGAAAACAAACAGGACACTTACTGAGAATTCCAAATAAATAATGTTCCAAGATGTACATGAAGTACTCTAAGACAGCCAACAATCTCTGTGGACAGCCTTCCAAGTTCAAGGCTCTTAATTAAATAAAACACCACAGTATTATTGAAAATCTCCAGAATCTGCATCTTTCCATGAGATGGGGTCACTGATGTTTCCCATTGGAGCCCTGATCACTTCTGCCCCCAAATTCACAAAGTCAGCATAAGGTGACAGCAGGTTTTGTGACATATACAGATTTCATGAAATGGAAAGCGTATCATCCATAATTCAGAACAATTTCTGGGACTGAAGGTCTTCTCACCTCTGTCTCAGACATAGAGGGGTGTTTTTATTTTTGTGCTGTTTTAAAATTGTGGATTGCCAAGAGAAGGAATTTTTTTTTTAGAAAAGTGTTTTAAAGGATTGCTGCATATTTTGAAAAGCAAGTGACATGACCACCATGACAGCTATGATTGGCAACAAGTAGTTTTGGTCTATGGACTCGTGGCCAATTATCAATGACAAAAGCCCTTTACCTGCCAACGACCTTGTGATCAGTTCTGAGAAAACTGAACAGCTTGGAGTTGCGAACCCAATACAGAAATAATTTGATCTCCAACAGCTCAGGAGCTCTCTCTCTTTCCTGTCTTCAATCAAAGCTACTTCAAACCTGAAGAAATCTAGTTGATTGTTCCTTTAGCAGTTATTGCAAGCTGTGACTGTTAATTGATAAGTCAGAGAATTTTTCGAAATGAACCAGCCCCCTTGTGTCTCTTGCGAACTAGTAGAATTATCTGGAGAAAGATGACTGAAAAGAAACATTTCAAACAGGAGAAGGATCTTCTCTGCAACCCGTAATTAGGAACCACTGACCTGGCTTCCCAGGATTTCTCCATCCATAATCTATTTCTCCCTGTCCGTCTGTATTTGCGTGCATGTAGGGGAGCTTATAAGAACATTAGGGTTTTAATTTGTAGGTTTTTTTGTGATGATTTATAACAGTTTACCAATAGCTAGAGTCTAATTTCATGTAATAAATAGTGATTCTTGTTAAATACAGAAAACTGATCCATAATTTCTAAGAACCTGGGTCGGAAAATCAGGTAAATTAGCAATGTTTGTGTACTTACTTTAACATCTTTATCTTTCGGGGCAATTCTGGAAGTAGCATGGTTTGATTTTCAGTGCACTGCCTCAGTGGGTCATGGCAATGTTCAGCGTGTAGAGAATGGCCATTTTGAAATAAGAATCTGTGCAAATAAAGGATTCCAGTTCCAAGGTTAAGAGATTAACTATCCTTACAAATAACCTTTTAACACAAAGATTCACAGGGCAATAACATGCTGGAACAGATTTCCGCCAGTATTCCCTGCTCCTGATTCCATCCGAGTATTTCGGATTGTGGAAGATCATCTCATCCTAATTTTGTCATTGTGTCCTTGCTATGCATAACACATATCTAATTGGTCAGTGATTTGAGCAGAGCTTCAGGTGTCTTGCCAATGACGATACTTTTAGAACAGTAGGCTGAAATTAAAGTCTTCATCTTGAGGCTACTAGCATTTGGAAGTAGTCTGTCCTGTACAAGATAACGGTACTGAAGATGATTATGGTCATGTTACAATGGCTCCAACCATTCGATTGAAATCGCATTTTGTCTTCACCCACAGACCATGAGCTCTGTTCTAGCTTTGGGAGGGATCAGACATCTCAGTACCAGCTCTCCAAGGGCTTAGTTAATACTCCTGACCAAATGCAGTGATTATTACTGTTATCATTTGTTCTGGACACAGAATGCTAGAATCCTGGGATGGTTATGATATGGAGAGAGGCCAATAGACCCATTTTTTCCATGATAATCATCTGTAAAAGCAACGCAAATAATCCTACTCCTAAACAGCCTTCAATATTACCACCCCACTCCTTCAGATAATTGTCCAAGTTCCTTTTTGAAAGCTACAATTGAATTAGTTTCAAATTATACTCCCAGGCAGTGCATTTGGGCTTCTGTCCATGCACTGCATTTTTCTCGTGCCAGCTTTTGATCCTTTGTTATTCGCTTTAAATCAATGACTTCTCACTGGTATAAGACACTGATGAGGCCACATTGGAGTATTATGTGCAGTTCTGGTCATCACATTACATGAAGAATGTAACTGCTGTGGGGATAGTGCAGAGAACATTGACTGGAATGTTACCAGAGCCGATGAACTGTAGCCATGGAGGAGAGATTGGAGAAGATGGGATTTAAATCCTTGGAAGAGAGACTGAGGGGTGACTTATTTGGGTATTCAAAGTTGTGAGGTGCAAAGATAGAGTAGACAGAGGAACCTGTTTCCCTTGACAGAGTTCAAAAACCAGGGGCCATACATGCAAGCTAAGTGGCAGAACAATTAGAGGAGATGTGACAAAAAGCTATTGGTTTTATGCAGAGGGTGGTGGGTGTCTGGAATTTGCTGCTTGAGTCAATGATGGAGGTAGACACTATAAACTCTTTTAAGAATATCTGGATCTGCATCTTAAGTGCTATAAGATGCAGGAGATGGGATTAGAAAGGGCATCTGGGTGTCTTTGGGTCAGCCTGGACGAGATGGGGCAAGTGACCCTTTCTGTGCTGTATCATTTCTATGGTTCTGTTGGTCTTGTTTGTTCTACCATTAGGAAATGTTTCTCAGTATCTACACTGTCTGAGCCCTCTCACGTATTTAAACATCTGACAAATCTCCCCTCAACCTTCAAATAAAACCAAAGTACTGTGCAGACTGGAGATTAGAGATAAGTTCTGAAGAACAGTCACATTTGACTCAAATCTATTTGTTTCTTTCTCTCTGAATGCTGCCATACCAGAGTCTCTCCAATACTTTATATTGATTTCTTCTCGCAAATTTCTCATTTGTTATGACAGCAACACTGCTTCTTCAATCTTACCATGTAACTGAAGTCCCTCATCCCCGTAACCATGCTTTTAAGACATTTCTGTGCCTTCTCTGATACCTTCACACTCTTCCTGTAGTGGCATACCCAGAATTGTAGACACTCCACTTGAGGCTTATACACTTGAACCTTATACAAGGTTCACTATAATTTCCTTGATTTCTACTCATTGCCTCTATTTATAAAACACAATCTAAAACACAGAAGTGTTCTGAGAAAGGGTAATTTGACTCAAAGCATTAACTTTGATTTCTCTCCATAGATGCTGCCAGACCTGTTGAGCTTTTCCAGAAATTTCTATTTTTGAGGTCAGATAAAGGAAGTTATGAGGAAATTAGCATTATAACTATGTCCAGAGCTGACAAAGTGATATGCAACAGTTTTGATATCTTTCGTCACTAAACTTCTCAACTAAAATCTTGAACAAAGCTGAATCGAAAAAGGGTGGATTATTCACTAGTAGTCAAATTGGTATGTGATTGACTTCGCCCTCATACTTTATTTTAATGGCTAATAGTGAGGCAGGGAAAGAGAAAAACTGATAATGGGAATAATGAGTAGGTGAAATGGGTTGTCTGTGCTGAACACAGCCCTTTTCATTATAGGGCTTGAGGTGTGGGGTGGGTAAAGGACATGAAAGTGTGTTCAGGCCCTAAAGTGATTGAACTGGATATAGAGTCTTGAAGGCTGTAGGATCCCAAGTGGAAGATGAGTTGCTATTCTTCCAGCTTCTGCTCTGCCTCGCTAGAGCACTGTAGCAGGCCTGAGACAGAGATGTAGGGTATATTGAAATGGCAGGCAAATGGAAGCTCGGAGTCATTTTTACGGACAGAACATTGGTATTCAGTAAGGTGGTAACTAGGTCTGCATTTCATCTCTCCAGTGTAGAGCAGACTACATTGAACAGTGAACACAGTTGACTAGATTGAGTGAATTGCAGATAAATCACTGCTTCACCTGGAAGTTGTGTCTAGATATTGAGGAGGGAGGCAGTAAATGGGCAAATGTTGCACCTTCTGTGATTGTATGGAACGGTGCTATGGTGTATGAGGTGGTATTGGGAGTGGAGGAATGGACTAGGGTGTCCTGGAGGGAATGGTCCCTGCAAAATGCTGACAAGAGAGTGAAAGGGAGTACGTGGCATCCCACTGGAGGTGGCAGAAATGATGATTTATGATCCTTTGGATGTGGATCCTGGTGGGTGGCAAGTGATGACCGGGGGATAGTATCAGTGTTTCAGGCAGGAACAGAAGGGGTGAGGGCAGATGTGTGGGAAATGGGTCAGACAATGGATGATGGCCCTGTTAACCATAGTAGTAAGGAATCCTTGATTCAGGAGAAAGACGGACATTTCTGAGGCCCCATCAGAACATATGTGATAGAAACGAAGAAACTGGAAGATCAGAATAGAGCCTTTACCAGAAGCAGGGTATGAGGACATATGGTCCAGATAACAGTGGGAGTTGGTGAGTTTGTTGTGGATGTCAGTGGACAGACCATTCCCAGAAATTGAAGCAGAGGAAAGGGAGGAATCAGAGATGGATCAAGTGAGGGAGAAAGCCGAATGGAAATTCGAGGCAAAATTAATAAATTTTTCCAGTTTCAAAAGAGAGGGAAACAGCACAATGATGTAATCGATGTACTGGAGAAGAGTTGTGGAGAGGGATCCAAGTAGAATTGGAACAAAGAATGTTTCACGTAATTCTCAAAGAGATAGGTATAACATGGCCCATGCAGGTACCCGTGGCCACATCTTGGATCTGAAGAGAGAGAGAGGATCGATGCTGGGTCCACTGCTTTTCTTCACTTTTATAAATGATTTGGATGTGCACGTAGGAGGTATGGTTAGAAGGTTTGCAAATGACACCAAAATTGGTGGTGTAGTGGATAGTAAAGAAGGTTACCTCAGAGTACAACGGGATCTTGATTGAATGGGCCAATGGGCCAAGGAATGGCAGATGGAATTTAATTTAGATAATTGTGAGGTACTGCAGTTTGGAAAGGCAAATCAGGGCTGGACTTATACATTTAATGGTAAGGTCCTGGGAGTGTTGCTGAACAAAGAGACCTTGGGATGCAGGTTCATAGTTCCTTGAAAGTGGAGTCACAGGTAGATGGGATAGTGAAGAAGGTATTTGGTATGCTTGCCTTAATTGATCAGTGCATTGAGTATAGGAGCTGGGAGGTCATGTTACAGTGGTACAGGACATTGGTCAGGCCACTTTTGGAATACTGTGAGCAATTCTGTTCTCCCTGCTATAGGAAGGACGCTGTGAAACTTCGGATTCAGAAAAGATTTACAAGCATGTTGCCAGCATTGGAGGGTTTGAGGTTGAGGTATAGGAAGAAGTTGAATAGGCTTGGGGCTATTTTCCCTGGAGTGTCAGAGGCTGAGGAGTGACCTTATAGAAGTTTAAAAAGTCATGAGGGGCATGGATAGGGTAAATAGACAAGGTCTTTTCCCCAGGGCGGGAAGTCCAAAACTAGACGGCATAGGATTAAGGTGAAAGAGGAAGTATTTAAAAGTGACCTAAAGGGCAACTTTTCCATGCAGAGGGTGATACATACATGGAACAAGCTGCCAGAGGAAGTGGTGGAGGCTGGTACAATTGCCACATTTAAAAGGCATCTGGATGGGTATTTGAACCGGAAGCGTTTAGAGGGATGTGGGCCAAATGCTGGCAAATGGGACTAGATTAATTTCGGGTATCTGGTCGGCATGGACTAATTGGACCAAAAGGTCTATTTCCGTGCTGTACACCTCTATGACGCTATTAAAGAGGAAATTGTCCAAAGTGAGGACGTAGTCAGCCAGGTGGAGGAGGATGTTAGTGGATGTGTTGATTCAGGCCTTCCTTCAGATCAAAGCAGAGAGCTCTAAGACCTGTCTGAAGGGGAGTGTGGATGTGTAGAGAGACTGCACATCCAAGGTGAACAGGAGGTGGCTGGTGCCTCCAAGCTGAAGTTTTTGAAACTGACATAAAGCATCAGAAGAATCACAGATGTAAGTGGGAAGGCACTGAACAAGGGAAGAACAAGAATTGAGTCAAGGTAGGAAGAAATAAGATCTGTGGGGTTGGAACAAGCAGAAACAATGGGTCTGCCCAGGTAGTCCTGTTGGAGAATTTTGGGAAAAAGGTAGAAGAGGGCTCTACGGGGTTGGGGCATTATGAGCTTGGAAGCTGTGAGGGGACAATCCCCTGATCAGATGAGATCAGTGAGCATTGTGGACACCATAGCCAGATGTTCGAAGCAGGGTCATGGTCTGGGGGAGACAAGGAGGTGTCTGAGAGCTGGCAATCTGCCTCCACAATGTAAAGGTCAGTATGCCAGATAACAATAGCACCCTTGTCAGCAGGCTTGTTTACAAGTTTGGTTACAGGATGGGACTCTTTTATCTAGAAAAAGGAGGATGAGGTCTTTAAGACAGTGAAGGAGCTGGATTAATAGATTCAGAAAGTATTCCCACTCTTAGGAAAATTCAAAAACAAGAAGTTATAAATATCTCAGTCACTGCTGAATCTAATTATCTATTTACGATGAAGTCATTCACTCAGTGATATGTGGGACTTGTTAGCATATCGTATAACTGAGGTGAATAGCACAGATGCATTTAAGGGGAACTAGATAAGTACATTAGGGACAAAGGGAACAAAGGGAATAGATTATGCTGAAAAAGTTGCATAAAGTCACCTGGGAGGCTTATGCAAAAAAGGAACAGCAACGGTGAAAAAAGTAGCTGCAGTACACTCTCTCTCTATGTCTCTTCTGATTAAGTTTTTCCAAAGTCACTTTCTAAAAAAAATTCTACACTTCAATATTTGGACTACAGTTACCAACCATAAAAAATCTCACCTAAACTCTCTTCAAAACTTTAGGTCAAACTGGAATTTTATCCAAACTACACCTTGCTATGATAACGGGGATGGGAAGACTGTTGTATTGAGGAGAGATTGGTTTCACTGAGCCTATATTCACCAGAACAATGAGATTGGATCTGATTGAAACATGTGAAGTTCTAAGTGGGATGGACAGACTCAATACAGGGAAGATGTTTCGCCCGGTTGGGGAGTCGAGAATCAGGGGTCACCATCTCAGGATACAGGTGGACCATTCAGGATTAAGATGAGGAAACATTTCTTCACTCAGAGGATAGTGAACCTGTGGGAATTCATTATCATAGCAGGCTGTGAAGGCCAAGTCAGTGTACATTTAAGAAAGAGATTGATTTTTTTGTTTTAGATACTAATGGCATCAAGGGATCTGGGGAGAAAGCAGGAATATGGCATTGAGATAGACCATCAAGCATGATTAAACTAAATGGCAGAGCAGGCTCTAAAGGCCAAATGGCCTACTTCTAGTTCTTAGTTTCTATGTTTCTATTTTCCATCCATCTACAGCTGTCAGTGATTTAATTTTGCCTACAAAAATCTCAATTTGAGAGGATTCATCAAACCTCATCTTTTGTTTCACAGACCATTGGACAATAAAAGGTTTTCCTTTTGTTTTAAAATACCATCTTGACAGAGTTTGTGGTCCACCTACGTCTTGTGCATGTCTGGGATTTGTTCAAATTCCAGGTTATACCTTAGTTGTTAAGCAGTTTTTCCAATTGTTTTATGAACATGTTTTCTGAAGCAGTTTTTCCAATTGTTTTATGAACATGTTTTCTTAAGCAGCTTTTCCAATTGTTTTATGAATATGTTTTCTTAAGCAGCTTTTTAATTGTTTTATGAATATGTTTTCTTAAGCAGCTTTTCTAATTGTCTTATGAATATGTTTTCTTCATCATAAATGGATTATTTTTGATTTTGTTAAGGAAGCCCTGTTGACATTTCTTCTATTCCAAATAGTAGTACACAAGGCAAATCAGTTGGGATTTCAGTGATTGCATTAACACAATTATACCAATGATGTGACTACTGGAGTAGTGAAGCTTGATTATCAGCATAATCTTCCAGTCATTGTGGTAATAGCATTTTTTCTTCTCCCCTTTTTCCAACTTGTGCAATTATGGCCTGTCAGGCCACATCTAAGATATACAAAACAGGTAAATGGAGTTTTGAACAATGTTGTAGAGTTATTTGTCCAGTCACAGGCTGTTTGTTGCCTATTGGCTCATAGAAAGGGACGAAACTGCTTGTGATAGGATGAGCTCAACAGTATGACAAGGTAAGAAGAAGAAACCAGTTTTGAGTTTCCAAGGCATTGCAAAGGGGTGGCAAGGGCTGGATGAAATGTGGAACTTGGGAGAGGACAAAGCTGTTACCGTGCCATTCTTATTCCCTCCCCAGAAATCCACACACTGAGCCAGAAGGAGAGGAATATCCTAATCAACAGGCAACCTAATTCCAAATCTAACTCTCACATGAATTCTGAGGCTTGCTTGAAGTGTGCACTCCAGAGGTGAGTCAATATGAAAGTGTATTTAGCCCAACTCTTTAGTCAGCCCCAATCCCTTTCCCTTCCCTGCTGACCAGCACTTGGGACCTACTGTCTCTTTCTAACTCTGCCTCCTAATGAAAAAGGCAAAAAAAAGGTTTCATTTTCTGCTAAGCTATTCAACACTTTTTGATGGCCAATTTTATTAATTGCTCATTTAGTTTAATTATCCATTAATTGGAATTTTTTTTTGCTGAAATTGACATTTACAGCTGTACCAAAACTTTTGTGAAAAGATTGGACAACTTGCATTTAGCAGTGCAGAGCAGAGAAACACAATACTAAAGATCTATCTTCAGTAACATGTATATCCAAGTGTAACTGAAGTGTTTACAGTACAAAAGAGAATCTTAGTCTCGAATACGGACAAACTAGGAATGCTAGAGACTAAGGACAGTGACAACCTAATAAAAACAGAGCAACTCCTCAAAGAGTGCAACTCAAAACACAAAGAGCCAAGAGCTTGAAATCCACGAAGGAACCAACAGCCCACTGTATGGCAGTGTGCTCCAAGAATGTTAATAATGATATTCTCAAAGCAGCACATGTCTTCTGTTGGCTTATAAGGACCTTGTAAAACCAAGGCTTCTTTTAGTGATAATGTTTGCTTGTACTAGGAAGACTTTTGAACCGACTTGCATTAATATCACACTTTACACAAATTCTCAACTTCCCAAAATTGGAAGAGTAAGTCTTATACAATTCCTCCAAACAAAAATAACCAACTTTACTGAATGAACTCCAAGAATCAACTTTCACTTGAACATGTATTATAATTAATTTAATATTAAACGAATTAACAGGCAAATGATAGTTCTGAAGTGATTAACTTGGGAAAGTGCGCTACTCCAGTTCCAGGTTGTCACAAAAGTTAAAGATTTAATCACATTTCTCAATGCCCTCAGTTTTTTGTCTGTTGAACTCTGGTTAACAAAAAAGAATATTGATCAGGTTTCTGTACTTAACAAAAAAACCTATTTATTACAAATAAATCAGCCCTAACCACAAGCAAACAAAATAAGACTGATCAACTTTTAGCTCTCCAACTTAATCCCTGCAAATGCATGCAGGTAAACATGGAAGCCCTATCAGATAGATGTTATGGATAGAGAAAAAGTAATAGGGGAACACAGCTCAATAGCACCAATCAACAGAATTCAATGTGGTATTTTTTGCCTTTTTCCAAGACCTTCTAACATCTGATCATCTTTTTAAATCCGCTAAATCATTCACTGCAGACAGACCAATTGGCAAACCAATTGTTCAGTCCTGCAGTCACCTTTTCGGCAAATGGTGACCGAGAGTATCTATCAATCAGTCCTGTTACTTCTCTGCAAGAAGAAAAGGATTAATCTTTTTAGAGCCTGAAGACTTTCTGCTGCGATATTGTTCAGATAGAGGCTGTCCACTTGCCCAGGAGCCAGAGAGTTGTCAAACTGAGCAGTCTTGACTCATACAAAATCAATCAAAAGACTATTTCTGGGCAAAGTTGCCTTGAACACACACCCATGTTGCTAATGAATCCAACAACCTCCCATCATGGCTTGAACAAGGCAATCATGTAAATACGGTTCCAGTAATTTGTGTTATGACTACAATATATCTTTCCATAATATCTTTGGTATAAAGCAGTATCCTTTTCACGTCTTGGTCTACAACTTAGACTAAAAATATGTTATTTACATTTCAAAAAAAAAGGTATTTTTCACTTTAATTAGTCAATGAAATCCAAAGATGTATCTTGCACAAATCAAGTCACCATAGTCTTACCAGACCATAGGGCTGCTCTCTCATTAGACAGACGACTGGCGGTGATTTAACCTGAGGGCCACCACACATCAGGTGAGGGAAGAGTTTGAAAAAGAGAGTCCTACATGGTAACTTCAGCTGGTGTGGGGATTGAACCCACACTGTTAGTATCACTCTGCTTACCATCCATCCAGCCAACTGAGCTAAACCAACTCCCATCTTGCATAACTGCAAGCACACACATCATTCTGTGCAAATATATGGCATGAAGTAGCTCTGCAGTTCACCAATATGATGCTCTTTATTTACACAGTAATTCATTAGTCATATCCAACAACACCATTCACTTCCAAGTGTCATGTATATGATGATCATCAGCAAGGCACACTTCTGCAAATGCGGTCTCCCTCGTCTTGTTTTGACAGACCTGGTCATGTAGCTTTTCAAAGTTTTTCATTTGAGCCACAGTAATATCTCCATTCTGGATTTGGCCATTTCCAGGGAAAACACCTAGCCCTTTAGCATTTCCAAGTGATTTAAAAAGCCTTATATGTTTTAAAAGCATTTCAGCCAGCATGCACAATATTTTCAAGAACTCTCCTTTTCCACCAAATGAAAAAAAAATGAGAGATTTGCATCTAACTGAATTGGGTGTTGCTCTCCCTGCTTTCTGACGTGTCTTCATTTGTGTACTGTTTTTCCACAGCTATCATCATTATAGTTCTCCTACCAGCCATATTGTATTTGCTTCTCAAATTCCTTCCTGATGACACTATTTCCAGGTCAAAGGTCACCAGGTCATATAGACTATATTTCTTATTATCAAAAGAGCATTAAAACCAATGCAAATTATTTAAAGTCCTTTCCAAACATACTTAAAAGTAATTACAGGTTCCACTAATTTTTGAAATAAATTATGACATTTTCCTAATTGCACAACATCTAGGTCAAAGATTGTCACAAGACTATATGACCACTTGAGCCTGCTCTGCATTTTAAACAAGATCAAGGCTGAACTTTCTTCACTTCCCCTTCTCTTACCCATCCCCAAAATCCTTGATTTCCATTCAGTTAAAAAAAGAGAAATCTCCATCTACTCAGCAATTGAATATTCAGACTACTGCAGCAGAGAATTTTAACGTGAAAAACTGTCAGTGTGAAGCAATTTCTCAAATTAATTATAATTGTGTAATTCTTTACCTCAGGGAGCTGCTGAGTCTGAGTCATTAAAAGCATCTAAGGCTGAGATAGACAGATTTTTAATCATTAAGGAAATCAAAGGGTTATGGGGTAAAGGGAGGAAAGTAGTTAAGGATTATCAAGTTAGGCATGACCTCATTGAATGTCAGAGTTAACACGATGCACCAAATGGCTGACTTCTGCTCCTATGTCTTATGGACCAAATTCAGCACTAAATGTCCAATTCCCTAAACTAAGAATATGGCCCCCTTTTTCCTGGATCATTGTCTTTGTCTTAGACCAACAGTCACTTGATTTATGACCCCAAAGATTATGTATTTGATACCTGACACTTCAGGTTCCCTGAAGCCTTCTGATGAAACATAAGACAGTAAGCATAAATAATTCCCTCCAAGAACAGACTTTACTAGGCAAGCTTTTAATCTTTAGTTGCCAATTGTTCAAAAATTGTCTGTAGAAAAAAGCTTTATTTTGTTAGATTTGGCTATCACAAATTAGTAGAACGCCCTTTTCTAAATTGAGGCCTGTGACAGTATTTCTGTTGCACAAACATCTGAAGTTCATACTACTGGAGATGGAACTAAACTTTGTGACAGTTGATTTTCTGAAATGAAGGCAATGATTAGAGGTCTCCTCTGACAAGTTCAGAAACTTGTCAAAGGATCTCTAAATGTGAGTTTTGAAGTAGTGTCAGATGTAGTCAAACCATCTCATGCTGGTGCATCTGTAACCTGATGAAATCCCTGCTGAATATTTTCTATCAAGTTTTATTATTGTCTGTGGCAACAAAAGATGTTTAAACAAGCCTTAGAGAAGGCTGCAAAATAAAAAAAAAAGCCCAGAAGTAAAAATGGCAGAGTTCCCAACTATAAAGAAAGCATGCACAGGACAAAACGTAAGAAGAATTGTTCTAGAAAGGCAACCAAAGAAAATCTCTCAACAGGGCATTTAGTCATCTTCAAATAATCTGCTTTAGCCAAAAAAAAATGAAAGGACTGTGGATGTTGTAAATCGGGAGCAAAAACAGCAGTTGCTGGAAAAGCTCAGCAGGTCTGGCAGCCTCTTTGAAAAAAAAACAGTTACCATTTCGGGTCCACTCTGAGGAAGGTTCACCGGACCTAAAACGTTAACGCTGATTTCTCTTCACAGATGCTGCCAGACCTGCTGAGCTTTTCCAGCAACTTCTATTTTCGAGTCTGCTTTAGCTGTCCAAACCAGAGATTCCCTCAACATCCATATTGTAATATCAGCGGCACATCACTGGTTGCCATCTCTCCAGGATTGTCTTAGCATCTTGAGGAATTAAACATTAATCTTCTCCAAAACTGAAGAAAAAGAAAAGGTGTGGTGGAACAATAAATGATTGTTTTGCTACTTCTTTGGAACACTTTCTTTTCATTACTGGAAAATCGTTGGAGGCGGTTTACAAAGGGTGATCGATGGACAGTCAAAATTTGGCTAACCAGGTGACAAAAATTGTCTATTTACAAATTGCCATGGGAACTTGATGCATAATGAGGGTGCGAGTGTCAGATAACTAATGGGAAAGGCTTGAGGTGGGACAATTGGAAGTAGCAGGGTCATGGGACAATACTTCCAAGAACTATATGCAACTGTAAATGAGATAACAAGGTGTAGAGCTGGATGAACACAGCAGGCCAAGCAGCATCACAGGAGCAGGAAGGCTGACGTTTTGGGCCTAGACCCTTCTTCAGAAATGGGGGAGGGGAAGGGGGTTCTGAAATAAATAGGGAGAGAGGGGGAGGCGCATAGAAGATGGATAGAGGAGAAGATAGGTGGAGAGGAGACAGACAGGTCAAAGAGGCGGGGATGGAGCCAGTAAAGTTGAGTGTAGGTGGGGAGTTGAGGAGGAGATAGGTCAGTCCAGGGAGGATGGACAGGTCAAGGGGCCAGGATGAGGTTAGTATAATGTCACATGTGTCCAACCAGAACTAGTAGCTGTAAGGAGACTTTTCAATTGCAAATTATTACTTTTGTTTAGAAGTAGAATCTAGACTCTCGGTTTTATGAGATGTTGCCTGGTAGGAGACAGCCACTTTTTCACCCTGATTCATGATGTCCTGACATTTCGATTCATCATTTTAGAAGGGAAACTGAGCCTCAGTTTTGACTTATCATGTATATGTGGCTCCTCTGTAGAATCCCTTAATGAGGTGACAAACCACCCATTTACAGTCGCAGAGACAGTAGGAACTGCAGATGCTGGAGAATCTGAGATAACAATCTGAGATAACAGTGCATTATATCCATGGCATAGAGACTGGTTATTCAGCCCACATTCTCCATTTCTGATTTTATGCTTCTCATCTCACTCTAACATATTCTTCTATCCCTTTCCATCCTGAGCTTCCCCGTAAAAGCCTCTATGCTATTCTTCTCAACTATTCCTTCTGGTAGCAAAATGCACATTTTAACTCACAAATGAAATAGAGTTAGCAACTAATGTATATTTACGGTCACTAGCTTTGATCACTCCTGCAAGTGAAAACATCTCTGTATCTTGCTCTTTCAAACCTGTATTGTACAGGCTTTGGGAACCTGGAGGAACCTTGCAATGATGTCACAGAACTGCTCCCCACCAGATTAACACATGTAGACAAGTATACAGAGTACACCAACTAGAATTAAGTGAGCTTGTGAAATAATCTTCCAATAACATAACTATTTCTAGAATCTATGTCAGATTACCATTTTTAGTAACATTTAGTCTCAATATATAATAAACAGTGTCATAAACTCACCCAAGCCTGAAGACAGTTCTTAACCTTTCCTTCTCCTCAACCAGTCTGTCTGTTTTGACCCCAAATTCTTGGATAAGGCATAAAACTACATTGCAAAGATAGTGGCAACAACAAGATCCACTACAAGAAAACCATCCACCAGTGAAGATCAAGAAAATTGTTTGAGGGGATGAACTTTCTTTGTACAATTTGAAAGCCAGAAGAGATAGAAATGAACAGCTGCTGTAAAGGAAAAACATCTGAATAGAAAAATCCTGCAGAGAAACCACCAAAAACAACTGTAGATCAATAAAAGCCTTTTATGCAGCATGGACTGGTTGGATCGAAGGGTCTGTTTCCATGCTGTATGCCTTTATGGCTCTATAGTTAGTGATAAGGGAAACAAACATTCAAGAGAAAGGAAAGAGCAATGAAATCAGCCAAGAGAATAAATCGGGATTGAGCACTTGCAATGAGGGACCAATCACTAGAGCAGAATCAATCCCTCAGAGGCAAAAGCTGGAAAACCAAGGCTGGGAAGCAAAGCTAAAACTTCTGGCAGACATTTAGCAGATTTACTATCAAAGTTAATAACAAGTTAAGACAATTCTTTAGAAAAAAGACTTAAAAAGTGAACCAATTGAAACAAAATTGGGAATACAAATGGCTTCTTGCAATTCCAAGCTTCAGAGTACTGACGATTAGTTACATCTTTACTATCTTGATGCTTTACTGACAAATGCATGTTTTATTCAGTGACTAAGAAGTTTTATCATTTTCAGTTGCCAGAACATGTTAGAGACTAAGTAAAGAGCTTTATCTGATTAATAAGCATCAAATTAAGTGTGAAAATACCTCTGATTAGGAGTGGGGGTGGGGGGGAGGTGGGATGCGGGGAGATCAAAACAAGCATTGCCACATTAGCCAAATCTGATATATTCAAAAAAGTCATTGAATCATATTGATTGGAGCCATTTTGAGGAAGTTTCCACCCACAGATCTTATTGAAATCTTTCAGCCATCTTGGTGAAGGAAAAT
Organism: Rhincodon typus; assembly: GCF_021869965.1. Classification (NCBI taxonomy): domain Eukaryota; kingdom Metazoa; phylum Chordata; class Chondrichthyes; order Orectolobiformes; family Rhincodontidae; genus Rhincodon; species Rhincodon typus. The sequence goes on from NC_063334.1 coordinate 34,568,004, forward strand.
CTAATGTTACATTAAAAATAGCATTTCAATGAAGACTTCATTCATTTTCAGTTTTAATACAACAGCAACAAAAGAAGAATAATCGAGGAGATCAAGTCCCTAGTAAAAATCAAGAAAATAATCAACATCATGTTCCTATCAACAATCAGCTGATATAACAAAATTCATTGGTACTGATCTTTCCAATTGAAAAATTCAGACAAACAATCAGATTTAGCTGATAGATCATCAAATTGGAAAATGTGGAGACTACAAATCCTAAAATGGTGAAGAACTTCAACATTGGACACCAAATTAAATGGAGAACAGATTAATGCAATATTATATGGTAAGTACATTAGTCACCAGGTCAATGAGAAACCAGTTACGTGAGACAATCTCATAATAGCTTTCGATCAATATTTCACTTTCAACAACAAATAACATTGATGAAATCACACTTCAATACTCCCAGGCCAGACTGTAGATGGTTCAAATAGGTCATTAATGAAGATATAAACTATGCATATTTGTAACAAAAACTCATTTGCAACAGAATTGTCACTGGTTATTTACTCTTACACCAACGTGTTCATTATCAGATAAAAGGTCAGTTCCCAAAGGTGTGCAGCAATCTATCGAACACACCATGCCTCAAACCAAATAGTTGGCAAGCCAACATATGCATTCATGTTTGGAATAGAAGCTTGAAGCTTGACGAGATCAATACAGCAGTGAAAATATTTCATTTTATGAGGGACAACAGCCTATGGACAAATAACATGTCCTTTCTATTGGCAAAATAATACTAATCCACATGCTACTGACAGGGAAGGTACATCTACCCAATGTCCCCATAGATTCCTGCAATTACATCAACCCAAGACCCTTCTGCAACTGCTTCTTGTTCAGGGCAATTGTCCAGTCACCAGACTGATTAAATGCTGATCTCTCACAAGTCAGTTGACAAAAAAGAATCCATCAACTTTACCTCAAGTGTTTTCTTTTGATCTTATTATTGACTTTCTTTATTCCCCAATCAACATAGATGAACCAGATCAATGATTTAGGGAGGAGTGACAGGCACAGAGGAAAGAAAATATATAATAAATGTTGTTAAAAGTAATTAAGGCAATTCGTTTAACAATGTTAATTAGTGCTAGTGACTGGGGAGAAAGAAATTGGGGAGGAATGTTGTGTAAGGCCTTTAAAAACCCTGAAGCAACCTTGCAATGAGGTCACAGGCATAAATAGCTCTGTGAGTGGAATTAAAACTGTGTGAAACAGAAAGACAGGTTTATATGCACAGCAGCATATGGAATAGACCAACTTGATTTAAGTGATAGTTATAGAGTAGTCTTTCAAGAAACTAACAGTAAGATTAGAGCCTGGTAATCTCCGATTACCATGTATCATACTTCTTAGTCTTAATATGGAATAAAAAGCGTGTTAATAAAGAAGCCTAAAGCTGAATACAGTTCTTAACCTTGCCTTCTTTTCTGATTTCTCTGCATTGAATCTGAACTTTTGGATAGGGGCATAAAACCATATGACAAAAGAAAACCCTTTCATAAATCATCTGATGGCCGCTATTATGTCACTCCATAATCTTCTCCTTTCTATATTATAGAAAAGTCTATTCAGTTCCTCATTTTCTGATAAACATTGTCTCTCAGTTCTCATATTACTTCAGTGATCTCTTTTGTACCTTCTCCAGTATTCCTATATTGTTTTCATGACCTACAGATCTGCCCTGTTTACAGTCTAACCAAGGTTCTAAACAAATTTAATCACTTTCCTCTTTATAGATTCTTTCTGTCTCGAACTGAACCAGTGCATTGTTTTTTAAAAAATGATAATATGGCATCAAGGCTACATTACTTTGACTGGTTTATCCATATCTCTAGATCCTTCTCTCCATCAACCCAAATTATTTTCTAACAGGTACATGGCCTTTTCTTTCTTCCTACTGAAATGTGATACATCACATACAATTATTTTGCAGTTCATTTGCCAGTATAGTCAAGAGGTGTTCACATGAGGTCCCTTTCCGTTTGCTCCACTCCTTACTCCGATAGCTGGCCCCTCAAACAGCGATACTCACAAAATTCCATGATGGATTGGAAATCAAATAATTTCTTCACTGCCTGATTGATTCTTGATTGTTACCATCAAGAAAAGATTTCCATTCCCTGTCTGATATTTTTCTAATTAAAAAGCAGAAAAGTCCAAAAACAATTTAAATAAAGCACATTTTTAACACCCTGGTAATTTTTCACATGGGTTGATCACAACTGTGTTCTTCAGACTAGTTGTGTATTCCTGGAGACTCCAGGGCAACATTGGAGAGATTGACAATCCAAGTTCTCTTTGAGAACTTCATCCTCCAGATGACAGACACTGTGCCAAAGACTGTAACATCAAACTCATAATGAGATGTGATTTTAACAATTAAAATGGTATGATTGTGAAATGTTGCCTCTACTAGTATTTTAATATTCATACAGTCCAATCAATAATTCAAGCATACATCCTCATTATTCTACATTTGGTGATGGAAGTTAGATAAATCAAGATAATAACCCATGTAATTAACATGTTTCAGCTTTATAAAGTTAATTTAATTATTGATAAAGGCAAAACTAGACTGGCACAAAGGAACAATCAATCAGCTGAGATGCACGTATCAAGGAAAATAAGTTCTGCAAAGTAATACCTGCCGTTTTTTTAAATTTAGGTATGCTTATTTGTGGACTTGGTTGTGAATTTACTAGTTAAATGCTTCCCCCTGAAGCCTCACACTAACTTGGGAAACATTGCTTCTCACCAACACATACCACGGATTGACAAACTGGACATCATGTGCTAATTGGTGGGATCACTCGCAAATTGGCTGTATTCTTCACCCAAATTTCAGTTGTTCATTTGGCATGGGACTCCTAAGAGGCACAAATAAAGTGTTGAAGAAATAAAAGCTTTCCTTTACTGCACACAACAGTGACTTTTTACTGCTTGGACTGGTTGTCCAGGGTTCAGCTGCCTTTTTGACCACATTAATTCACAGGTTTTCAGATTGAAAAATGTGCTTCAATAAATGAGGATCCTTGCTCCACAAGTGGAATATGAAGATTAGCTCAAATTTTGACTGTGGCCATCCACTTACTGAGATTGGACAGCATCACAGCCATTCACACTATCAGCTGAAGCTGGTTTTTAACCTAGACATTGAACTAGAAAGTACTTCCTGAGCTATGTAAATAAAAAAAAAGCACATTGCCAGAAGTTGGAGGGAGAGATGGGATCCATCAAGATTTTGCAATCAGTTGACAGACTTAATATCTACGTCGTAGACAGAAACGAATACAGAGTTCTGAGTCCCGCAGATTCAGGGTTCTCAGCAAAGATGATTTCAAGTAGTTGATCTGCTGAGTATTCATTCAACATACTCAGGATAAAAAGTAAAAGAACAATGTGTCAGCTTGTGCATCTGAAGCTCCAGATCCATTTTGTTCATCATCTACTTTCATTGTGATTACACGTTACTAGAATAATGAGACTGAGATCCTAGATTTCACAACAAGATCTCTCACAAGAGGCAAATAAGCAAGGGAACCCGAGGAATCTGGACCACAGTTAAGAGAGTATCACCTTCAACGGTATTTTGTGGTCATGCAGTGACATTGTGGATCCTCAAAATGGAAATGCCAATTAGTAGTCACATCAAGATTAAATGATATTATTTCTAGACTTTTTTGCCAGACAGTGTTGTAATTTTGATCAAATGCTAAAGCTAATAGTTGCTGTAAATCTATAGCATATTTCTCATTTCTGTTCACTTAGCCATGTGGTATTTAATCAATTTATCAGATGATTTAACACACAAAGCAAAGTTTCTATATCTCTAGAAAGATCATGATGGAACGAAGGATAATGGGTAAGCTAAGGAGTAGGTCATAAGGATTTTTCTATCCAGTTTCTGGGCTTACTGCAAAGCACCTAATCATTGGCCAGGTTAAAAAAAAAGTTAACATTGTGGGATGGTGACCACTGATAAACAAACATTTGGAGGCATCAGAGCCGTCAATGTGGTGGAGAATACACACTTCAGAAATACCTCCGAGTGTGACAATGGTTAGTGCAATGCACCTCCATGATATCGCTATGGGCAGTGGTCTCTACCATCCTTCCAACCACCTACATGAGACCAACTTTGCTTTGTTGCTGGAGCTTTCTTGCCTTCTGTGAAATTGCATTTCTGCACACAATTAAGGACTAATTGCCCTTTTGAGTACCTCCATTGGCAACCCATGCAGACAGGGAGGCACTGCTGCAGCCCTACCTCCATGGGTTGGGAAGATACGTTTAATTCGGAAGTATACTCTGATCCATGTGATCGCTCACTAATTGCTACTTAATAATTCACAAGCCGCACTATAACTCAAATGAATGCACATGTTAATGCTGATTAGAAATATTTATTTTCACATGCAAGTTTAAGAATTTAGTTAAAAATTGGGGCCTTTCAATGAAAATAAATCACTAAAATACCAGCCCCCTGCTAGGAGATGTGCTTCTCATGTACACAGTCAGACCAATACAGACCAATCTAATCACAATGAATACAGTTTCGAGGATACTGCCACAGTCACAGTCACACTGCCTGATAGCTCAGCAGGTATAAAGTCATAACAAATCAGGGATTATGTACAGAATAATAAATGGTTTTGAATAATGTTATAGGGCCAAAGCATGAACAAGGGATTTTAGACAAGATTCTTTCTGAGGATGAAAAGTTCAAGTGGATTCTAAATGTCTTTCAAATCTTAACAGTATGTTACTACCTTAAATATATTGCTATAAGATATTTCAATACGTTGTAAGAGTACTTTTTTCTAAAAATAATAGCACTAAAGTTCTCCATTTAAATTTTCCTTTTGGGCAGTCATGTCTTTACACACACACTATTAGCAGTTCAGGTCAAATGGCCTTTACCAAAATTGGATGAATTTAGAAATTTAACAGTTTCAGTGTGGAGTCATGAGTAGGCAAAAGAATTAAAGAGAAAATCTTGGCCAGAGTGGAGAGCAGGACAGATTAAATGACAAAAGGAGCATAGCGCAAGGCAGAAAAAAAAAGTACTAATGAGACAAGAAACTACAAAAAAATGCATCCAAAATTATGGGTTCAAGACAGACTGGGCAAAGAGAAAACAGGATCAAGAATTGTCTTCAGCCTTGGCTTCCTTTGGAAGACTTTATAATACATAAAGATTAAATATTACAATACATGGTATTCAGATGTATACCAGGCTCTAACTGTATTGTAATATTGTTGAAAGACTATTCCATAAACAGTACTGTTTAATTCCCCCTCATGTTTTTCTGTACATTTCTCCCATTCACATAGCTAGACTTCAGGCTTCCGCCAAGCTCTCCATGCTGTTTTATTCCTTTCTTTCCCCCTTCAACTCTGCCCAATGTCCTAATTATGCCCAGTGAGGAGCAACTCCATAAATCACCACAATTTTGCTCCAGGGTCCTAAAGGGCTTATACAAAAGCTAAGAGATTGCAAAGTGCCTCATTGAAAATTGGGGCACTGTCCCTCCAGCTTGTGTTGTGGTGAACTAGAACAGTACAGGAGGTAGAAGTCAGAGTGAGAGGACAGAGAAAATGGCAGGCAACCAAAAACTTAGGGATCACAGATGAAATGCTTTGCTATATATGTCAATACCTAATCTACATTTGGTCTCCTCTCTACATCATATGCTGCAAAGGCAGTGTGCTGAGTCAATACCACACTTAAACCCCACCCCATTCCTCTCTCTCTCTCTGTCTCTGTCCCCCTTCCAGAGATCGAGCCCCTTAAACCCATAGGACTTGAGATATCTGCCTTCTTACCCCTTCCCTGGCCATCATTAAGAGCCCCAACATTGCTTACAGGAGAAATATTGATTTACTTCTACTAGTACAGTGTGCTTATCTAAAAAAGCAAAATAACGTTCAACTATATGAAAAAGAAGTAAAATTATTCCTCTGCAATAAATTTTCTAGTTGATCCCATTGGAGCCCGGGTAAATTATATTAACAGTATGATAGACTCCTATTAAAAGGGCTTGGTAGAATGATGTTCAGGATGGTTGCAAATAGTAGCATTAAGATAAGTTAGAAAGCATCAAGAAAACAAATTAGAAGCCTTTCTAAAGTAAAGAAACAAATAACTTGAATACAGGCATTACCCTTTACATTCCACAACATCGTGAAGCAGTCTAAACCCCTCCTCCCTTGGAACATCAGCACTGGATCGCACTGAGCATGAAGGGTGACCCTAAATTGCATGCTTCGATCAGGTTAGCTTCCATGGAATGCAAAAGTTGCTGGGAGCTTGCATAGTATACTTAGATGAGATTGATTTAAATTCAATTCAGTTCTGATTCTCTGGGATTCCATCAAGAGGGAGTGCACATTAGCAGCTTTAAAGATGACTTAAATAAATTTCTCAGCCAGGGAAACTAATATTGCAGGCCAAATAATGATCCATTTAATAAATGTGTACATAACTACATATATATCTGAGAATTTGGATTTTTAAAATTGAGGCAGGTGGTTTGGTATCAGATCCATAAAAAGTCATTTCTCTTTAAACAAAGGAGGCCAGAAAATAATTTGCAAAAAATCAGGTTAAGCACATCACTTCCAGAGGATACGACTTGACACGAGAGCCTGTTAGAATAATACCACGAGGTAGAAGCTCATTAGATAGTTCTCATTCCAATGAGAAATTTGCTTTAATTAAAAATCAGAATTCAGCATTTAGAATTAAGGTCCAAATGAAAAGGTAGCTGGGAAGATTATGTGGCCAAAAGATGTTTGTGACCTTGATATTACAACGCAAATACACATACGAACGTGTACGCCAACTTATCAAAAGAAGAGAGAGTATGCAACCTTTTTTCAAAAAACTCAATGCTTGTGAGCTTGTCCCTGTAGATCATCAATTAAGCTTTAGGGCAAAAGAGAAATCAATTGGATTTTGTTAACATTTGTAAGAGGAAAAGAAATATTATCTAATCTGGTTTCGATCACTTAGAGAAAATCTAAGAACATGGAGAAAATCATGCCTTTTGGAAGAAGTTCAAAATAGCATGCCACTAAATCTTAAAATGTATTTACATGAGCATTAAGTATCAAAAGTCATAGCAGTTGCAGACATCCATGATATTTCATAGAGGTAGTTACACGTGGGAAATGGTACATGGAAATCCAGAAGGAAATTGAGCAATAGAAAATCTGTGGATGTAAAACATATTGTTTTTAGAGAACAAATGGAAGGACATCAAAATCATCATAGAATCCCTACAGTGTGGAAACAGGCCATTTGCCCCATCGAGTCCACACTGACCCTCCGGACAACATCACACCCAGACTTACCCCTGCAACCTTGCGTTTCCATGGCTAATCCACCTAGCCTGCACATCCCTGGACACAATGGGCAACTTAGCACAAACAATCCACCTAACCTAGACATCTTTGTACTGTGGGAGAAAACCAGAGCACTTGGAGGAAATCCATGCAGACAAAGACAGTCACCCGAGGGTAGAATCAAACCCAGGCCCTGGTACTGCAAGGCAGTAGTGCTAACCACTGAGCCACTGTGCCGCCTTTTTAATAAAAGGAGAAAGCTTAGAGCTTATAAATGGTAACAAAAAAAACTTCAATTGTAATAAGACTAGACTTACTAAAGCTAATTGCTTTAATGGGAGACCTATTACAGAAGCAAAAATAGTCAAGAATTACTCAGAAATGTGTTAATGTTTAAGGAAATGGGTGTTAAAATTAACTGCAGTGCAAATGGAGCATGTTCCTTCAGAACCTACAGAATTGGAGAGATGACTCAGAACAGTGAAGAGAACTCTTCCTCAATTATTGACAGAAAATCAGAGCACTGAAGGTTATGAATATTTTATTTCAAAAAGAAAGCCATAATTCCACATGCTTCCAAAGGCGGTGAACTGATAAAGGTATTGAGAGACATAGAAGCAAGTCGGCAACTGATGCTAGCTGCCACAATTCACCTTCTGGGAGGGAGGGGTTGGTATCCTACTGAAGGTCAAAAAAAATGCATTGGATGTATATATGGAAATTACAAACTAGTCCCATTATACGGATTTGGATTAAAGAGCAACTTAGTAAATTGAAAAACTGTAGCTCGACTCATGCAACAAATCCCTCAGCAGGAATTGATATCATCTTAGAGAACGATGTGGCACATTAGCTTCACCAAGGCTGTTAAAACAAAAAAATCAAAACATCCCAAATTGATTCTTGATTCTGCTGGAACTAAATCTCGTGCTTAAAATTAGAAAGGAAGAGGAGGGCTCTATGACATAAGGAAAGTATCTTAAAACAAAATCAGAAATTGCTGGAAAAACACTGCAGGTCTGACAGAATCTGTGGAGACAAAGCAGAGTTAATGTATCAGGTCCAGTGCCCCTTCTTCAGAACTGATGTTGGCTAGGAAAAGATAGGTACATGTGCTGGAGAAGGGGTGGGAGATGTGTGGGGAAGAGGGCAGAGGAGGAGGAATAAATGATAGGTGGTGATGGAGCCCACAGTTGGGTAAACAAAGGAATGAGTAAAGGTCAGCCTGGGAGAATGAATAGTTGCTAATGGGGACCATTAGTGTCTGACAATGCGTTGTTTGTAGTAGGAACCCGTGTAATCTCAAGGTCTGATATGTGAGGGTTAGGTGAAGGACATGAAAGAAGGCCCTCAAGCCCTAAAAGTATTGAACTCGATATTGAGTCCTGAAGGATACAGGTTCCCCAAGTGAAAAATGAGATGCTATTCTTCCAGCTCCCACTGAGTTTCACTGGAACACTGTAACAAGCCTGAGGCAGAGATGTTAGCCAGGGAACATGGTGGTGTGCTGAAGTGGCAGGCAACAGGAAGCTCAGGATTATTTTTGCTGACAGAATGTAGGTTCTGCAAAGCAGTCACCCAACCTGCATTTCACCTACCCAATGTAGAGCATACCACATTGTGAGCAGCAATCACAGTAGACTGCACTGAGTGAAGTGCAGGCAAATCGCTGTTTCACGTGGAAAGTACATCCGGGGCCATGGATGGAGGAAATAAATGAATAAGTGTAACACTTTTGAAATTGCAAGGGAAGGTGCCGTGGGGCTGTGGGGACATTTTGGGAGTGGAGGAGGAATGGACCAAGGTGTCCTGGGGGAACGGCTCCTGCAGAAGGCTGCCAAAGGAGGGGAGGGGACTATTTTCAAAAACGTCAAGAGAAGGTACAAAGGAAAAGAGAATGAGCTTGCTGTGTTATGCCCATCTTCTTAAATAGAAGTGTAACAAGCAGATCCTGAATTGAGCTATATCAAGCAGCCTATTCAGAAATGGAGGTACCAATACAGAGTGCTTATTTTTGAAAGACAGTAGTACTGAGAAAATTGAGAATACCTTAAGTACCAGCCAAAGAGAATTGGTCAGTAGTCCATCAAGTAATGGTTCCATTTGAGAAAAATAATTTGAATTGCTCACAAATTTTCAATGGCAGGTCACTTGAGTCTTCAGAAAAAAACAGGCTAAACAAATCTATCTTTTTTTTATTTAGCGAGCATTACATAAAAACATGATTATATTTTGCCTGATGTGCCATATGTCAGTCTAGGCCCGAAACGTCAGCCTCTCTGCTCCTATGATGCTGCTTGGCCTGCTGTGTTCATCCAGCCCTGCACCTTGTTGTCTCTCTTCTTCACTGAAAAAAATGTTAACTCTGCTTTCCCTCTACAGATGCTGCCAGACATGTTGCATTTCTCCAGCTATTTGTTTCTGTTTCACTTCTACCCTATAGAAGTATAGGGTTTTTCAGGTCAGAAGAGCTGTTTTATCGTAGCGGCAGGGTGATATGAGTAGTTATGGATAGGATTTTAAGAGTGTCCAGGTTGAGAGAGTATATAGAATTCACTTGGCTGGCAGAATTGAAAGGAGTTCGGGCATCAGAACTAGAAAGAAGTCTTGAAACTGTGATCCATAAAGGAAATTTCAACAGAGCTAATTAATTAAGAAATTAAAGAGTTAATATAAGAGTATCTGAAAAGTACATTACTGGAAAGGTTGGATCAATGGTTTTGCTGGTTATACTAAATTATTTACAAATTGACTACATCGTACAGCTTTGCTTTTTTAAAAAAAAAAATGTGTAATAAACTTAAGTTTCTATGTTACAGAAAATTGGCAGCCTTGTGTGAATAACTTCAGTGACTAAACATCATAGTAACCAACTGCAAAACAAAAAAGATCTATCAAGCCACATTTCCCTGGAATCTAACCTGTTTAGTGTTGCCAGCAGCTTAGATCATAATATTATAGCCCTTGCAATGTGTGCTGACATTCAGAAACCCTCAGATGTTTCATTAGTGTTAGTGACATGTCCACTAAAATTTCAAGATATTTCTGCTGCTCCAATACCTCAGGTACATTTAGAACATAAACACATCAACACTGTCTTTAAACATAACCTGACATTTTGTTGTATTAAATTTTATCTGCCATCTCTTCACTTCCTTATTGACTCTGTCAAGATGATTTTATAGTTGTACAAATGATTATTCATTACTTGACACCATTTTGAATTCTGAAATGTAGACAATCAAATCCTTTAGATCCTTCATTTAAAAAAAATGCAAAACAATGGCAAATCACTCAATTTTGTGGCCTTCCACTCTTAACTGGTAGGCTACAAGATTACCATGCAAAAGTACCACTACAGTACCCAATGTTATGAGATCTGTTTTTAAGTCATGCGAGACAAATTCTAACAAAAAGCATCCAACTCTGACTATGTGAAATATGAACATCAAGTCTCTTTTAATAACCCTTTTGAAAATGTGGTCATAATACATTTGCCAAAGAAATAAAATAACATAATCTTTTGAGCTGCTTTTCACAGGAAAAGCGCACAAAAGGAGTACATGACCTTCAGCAGTACTTCTACAAAAATGAAGTCAGAAGTCACATGACATTTCATTTCAAATAAACCCGTTGGACTATAACTATAAACTAGTGTTCTGACTTCTGACTTTGTCCACCCTAGTCCAACAACAGCATCTCCAAATCATTTCAAAAATGAAAACATTTCTCAGCCATCTTTCTTGTCAATGTTGTTACTTATTGTATATATCTCAATGCAGACATGATCCTAGCTTTGTAGTTTGAAACAGATTAATGTACAGATCTTTAACATATTTCTGTAATCGCTGAATGTCTGCTTGCAGCTAAGCTTCAACCGGGTTCTGTTCACTTATCCCTGGGTCGTGACCCATGCTCTACATAAGAAACAGAGTGATCACAACTAAACACTCTCAAATAAACACAGGACAGTCAAAACTTTGAACACTATATGCCCAGGACTAGGGTTACTCACCAATCAGCTCTCTCTCTTGCAAGGTCTTCACCTTCTCTTCCAATTACCTTTTCTCCTCCCAGAAGTTCCATAACTACAGCCAGTGTGCCATGACCAGTCATTAATATCTACTTTACTGAAAAGTTGGCAAAGGTCATGCTGCTAGGATCCATGATTTGTCAGTCAACTACATACTGAAGATCTAACACCCAAATTTAATTGAGCTTCATACCTATATGTTCCAGAATAGGGATAAATCTTGCGCTGATTCTATGCAATTACATCTCCCCTGTAATTTTAGACCTGTTCAGTCAATATTCATTTTTAACTTACACTCCCAATTTTGACATTCCTTCCCTATTACTTGGGAGACTACTATTTCACTGTGGTGGATAAAAGCTAGAGCAAATTTTCCATCTTCAAAAAGCTCTAGCCATCTTTTGTTTGTACCTTACATTCTTCTACCTGAGCAGACAGTTGCCACTTTGCTTTAAAATCTCAATGAAAAGACAATACCTCCAACAATAGACTAGTTCAGTACTGAATGAAACTACCAGCTTTGAGTATGCAATCAAATTTTGAAATAGAGCGTGGAGTGACAATCTTTGACTCAGAAGTCAGGAAGAGAGTCGATAATACTGTTTGTGTGCATACGCAAGATCTGACGACTCCAGATTGCTGAATCAGCTTTTCTACCACTAAATCCTGACAACACCTTAAGGCACTCCATCATATTAACCCTTTCAAAACCTTGCACCTTTGTGAAGAAAAATCAGGTTCTATATTAAGCAAACTTCAAGTTTAGTTGAAGGTTTCTGAACAAAAGTTTTACCCATTTTCTCTGGCTGACACATTCAGTTTTATTGTCATCTAGTGATGATAATTTGGCAATAGTGTGGACTGGTAGATACTAACTCAGCCACAAATCACACATAGTTGCTGTTTTAAATGTCTATTGGAAGCTAAATGATATTTTTGCAAAATGGAGGAACCAGATAGTGACAGATACTGATATGGCTCACCTTACTCCAATAATTAAAGAGCTTGCATTTATGTGATGCCTTTAACCCATTACAGATATGTAACAAGAATGTCTCCCCACACTGCTACCACATTGCATTCACACACAGTCATAACTGCACCTATAGATTACAGAACCATCAGTCCAAAACACTACCCTTTAGGCTGCTCCACTTTCCACTGGGTGAAACTATAAATAATAAACATGTTATCAACTTCCTACTGAAAGCCTGCTGGGTAACATTTTCAAGTTAGAGATTAGTAGGACTGTTTGTGCTCCAGTTAAGAACAGAGCTCATGTGCAGCTTTCACTTTTTCTTGCAGAGATGGTGGTGTATTGGTAATTTCACTGGACTGGCAATCCAGAATGTTGGGAAATCTTCAGGGGATTTGGGTTCAAATCCCACTGTAGAGGATGGCGAAATTTGAATTCAATAAAAATCTGGAAAAGGATGGCCTAATGGCAAATATGTAACCACTGCTACATGTTGTAAAAAAAAGCCCATCGAGTTTACTGATGTCCTCCAGGAAGGTTATCTTCCATCCTTGCCTGGTTTGGCCTATATGTGAATCCAGATCCAGAACAATGTGGCTGACTCTTACCTGCCCATTGAGCAATTAGAAATGGGTAACAAATACTTGGCTAGCCAATGATGTCCAAATCTCACAAAATAATGAAAAATACTCAAAATAGAGACACATAAAATCAACAGAATCGGTATTCAATGAAGAATCCAATTGTAAGCAAAGCCAAAAAAAACAGTTTGCACGTTTTTGATGTTAATGGTTGCCATTCCCCCCTTCAATAATGCCTTCCAGTGTCCCAAATATCCCTGTCAATAAACAAAGCTTATCGTTAAAATAAATTGGAAAACTGCCAACCAGCAACAGGTACAATGTTTAGTGGGCTTCCAACAGTGATAGCTCAGCAGTGCAGCGGCGGCAATGTGTAAGGAGATTGATTGGATAAAACAACTACTGGGACTACTGAACAGACGTTACTTCCTGGGCATCCTTTAACATGGCTAAAATGCTGCCTGTGATTTTGATGTCTTATTTAGTTCTGGCAGGTAAACTACAGGGTGTAAATCATGCAGCAAGACTGGTCCAGCAGGAATGGTTGAGGGTGTAATGGGAGAGGACAAAGATTACGGTAGAGTGCAATGTTCCTAAGAGCAGCCGGGGTCCATATTACATTTGAGGGTTTTTGTTGCTCAGGATCCCGAAAGATTAATTCAACCTTTACCGTTGGTGAGCCTACGGATCTTTTGATAGTGAACCTACATGACCACTGACTAGCCTCAGCCTTAAAATGGATTTCGGGGTTTGGGTTATGTCAATAGATTTCGTTTCCATGTTTAAAGGGGCCTACTATTTGAGCTAGGCAGCCATTTTGGACATTCAGTGGTGGGCTCCTTTCAAAATGGAGATTGCCAACTTTGTTGTTAATGGGACAACTGACTGCCAGTTTTGAAACCATCTTTTTGAAATTGATAGCATTGTACTTTCACTGATGTACATAAATGTGCAAATTGTAATTCCAATGGCTCTCACTCACCGACTGATTGCAATAGTGAACTGTGATGCTGAAATGCACATTAAGCAAGTGTTACTCCATGAAACCGTGCCATACAGTTGACATTCAAATCTGAATTCTCATTTCATGTTTAAGCTACAACACCAACAAGAGGAAAAGGAGGAAACAAGAAAAAATATGAAAAATACAGAATTAAAATTAGAAAGTGGCAGAGATACACAGCAGCATTAAAAGAGTCAATGAGTTAGTGTTTCAAATCCACCTTCATTATCAGTAGACAGCTAACGAAATAGGAATAGGTGGTGAGCACTTTGAGATTGTGTACTACACTCTGTGGTTTCAAACTGTTGCACAAAATCATGATCCCAGTTTGCCTGGTGACTTCATAGAAACATAGAAGGTAGGAGCAGGAGGAGGCCATTCAGCCCTTTGAGCCTGCTCTGCCATTCATCACGGTCATGGCTGATTGTCCAACTCCATAGCTTAATCCTGCTTTCTTCCCACAACCTTTGATCCCATTCACCCCAAGTGTTATATCTAGCTGCCACTTAATACATTCAATGTTTTGGTATTATCTATTTCCTGTGGTAATGAATTCCACAGGCTCATTGCTTTGGGAGAAGAAATGTCTCCTAATCTCCGTCCTAAATGATCTACCCATCAGACTGTGACACACCATCAGAACATCCTTCCTGCATCTACCCTGTTGGAGTACTAGAAATTTGGGTAGAGGTGGCTGAATGCCTAGAGATCTGTGTGAACAGTCTCCTACTACTCTTTTAACTGGTGTAGGGATGAGAAGGAATGTCAAGCAATGACACCAAAAAAAAACAAATTGCTGAACTGTACTGAAGAACGGTTCTGAAGAAATGTCACTGGACTCAAAATGTCAACTCTGATTTCTCTCCATAGGGTGGCACGGTGGCTCAGTGGTTAGCACTGCTGCCTCACAGCACCAAGGACCTCGGTTTGATTCTGCCTTTGGGCGACTGTCTGTGCAAACTCCACACATTCTCCCTGTGTCTGTGTGGGTTTCGTTCGGGTACTCTGGTTTCCTCCCACAGTCCAAAGATGTGCAAGTTAGGTGGATTAGCCATGCTAAATTGTCTGTAATGTTCAGGGATGTGTAGATTGGTGGGATGCTCTGTGGGTCAGTGTGGACTTGTTGGGCCAAAGTGCCTGTTTCCACACTGCAGGGATTCTATGATTGTGTGCTGCCAGACTTGTTGAGATTTTCCAGCAATTTCTGTTTTTCGTTTTGTTTCCAATTACCGGCATCCACAATTCTTTTGGTTTTCTCTTTGTTTAATGCAATGGCAATGCAGGCAGCCACGTTATCTCTTTCATTCATGCCTACTGTCATTTTCCACACAAAAAGCTTTCCACCAATGTTACTCAAATGAATGGCGCAAGAATAGTCTGACCATAGTCTACCTTGATCCATTATGGTTCCAGAAAGTACAATTAAAATCAATTTATTTCTGTAGCAAGTGAGAGGCATAGTGATGTAAGATTGGTTTGCATTTGGTTTGCAGGTCTACAGACACCAACTGCCTAATCATTTTGAGGCTAGACATGGTGATATTTGAAAACACAGATGTCAAATGTTAAAGGCTGTCAAGGCTAAAATGGGCCTCTTCAATCAAAATACACCATGGAAATTCTACTGCAACAATCCCGTACTTCCACTGATTTGTGCTGCCATGGGGGTGAGTAATTTTTCAATTGTCATACCTGTTAATGTTGTACCTGTTGCTAAGGGTTTTATTTGTGGTCATCTGACCTTTATCAATGTTCTATCACACAATTGTGGACAACCATAAACCACAAAGAAACAAAAACAGAAATTGCTGGCAAAACCTCAGCAGGTCTGGCAGTATCAATAGAGAAAAATCAGAGTTAATGTTTTGGCTCCAGTGACCCTTCTTCAGAACTGGCTGTAGCTAGGAAACAGTTAGTATATATGCTGAAGATGTTGCGGGTGGGGGAGGGGGACGGTGTGGAGAGGGGTTAGAGGAGTAGGTGTGGGAAGGCTGTAAACAATAATGCAATGAGGAGCCCAGAGACGGGGAAGCTAAGAACAACCGCTGGATAGACAATGGGTAAAAGGTTCGCCTGGGAGAATGAATATTTGCTAATGGGGACCATTAGTAGATAACAATGAGTCATTTGTGGTGGTAGCCCATGTGATGGCAAGGCCTGGTGAGTGGAGGGGGTTGGAGTTAGGACATAGGAGAAGGTGCTCGAGCCCTAAAATTACTGAACTCAATGTTGCGTCTGGAAGGATGCACGACCCCCCAGCCCCAACGAGCAGATAAGCCCATCTCTGTCTCATATCTCCAGTACAAATGATGTGAATATAAACGTATTCAGAGATTTTTTTTAATTAAACTGAGGGAAACATAGCTGTACTTATCATTGTTGACAAGCGGAGAGAAATATACAAATTGGAAAGCATTGCTAGCATTCCACTCGGGACTCTGCAGCTCTTTGCGTCACACACTTCACCCTTCTTGGTGTTCCGATCAACTGAAAATGGGGCACTTTAATTTGTCATACTTGAGACCAAAGGGATTTGAACAGCTCACTAGTAAACAGGAGGCTGGTTGCATTCTCCTTTGAGGCTACTATTTCACACATGGATATTGTACCAACCAGTACCTATATTTACTCTGAAATTACACTTTAAAACTATTTATAATTGCTATGTTTGTCTGCATTCACCACATGAAGAATTAAGCAAAATCTTGACATTTTGTGGTGTAAACACATCAAACATCCTAATTAATCCAAAATGTCACATTATCTGCTTGCATTATAAAGTTCGGCATCTACCTTGCCCAGTAATGAAAAGAAACTTTGTAGAGTTCATTACTTAGAACACTCATTTGACTAATTAACTAACTGATTATGCTGGCACTACCACAGTCATCATTAATACATTTCAACAGAGTCAATATGAGCCAAGTTATAAAATGTGCATCATTATTCATCAAGGAGATGGCAGAAAGGGCATTATAGATACTTTGATAATTTCTCTGAGCTGTTAACTCATCCCAGTAGGAGTATGCTTTTCTTAACACTTTTACTGATAATGCAGAATTGTGTTATTATAGTTTCTCAGGCACTTATATCCTCTGCTGTCTCATCTAAAGACATTCTGTAGGTGTGGGACTACATTGCGTACATCAGCATTTTAGTTTGTAGAGGGACCAGGGTAGAAGATTGGGAGCAAGAGATAGAGTGATTGAAAAACTTCAAATATTGAAAGGATCTGTTAAGATAGTCAGAGGGCTTAATTTAGTGAAGGTGATGGGAGTCTCATTTGTTGGCTAGCAACCCAGTAAGAGCCTTGAAGGACAATGATTGCTTGCCACTACAACACACACTTGAGGCCAAAGATTGTGAATGGACCCAGTGCACAGATCAGTGATGACAGTATCAGGATTGCACTATGGCAGCAAAGGCAAAGGTCTCAGTGGGCTCCTTCCTCCCATGCAGATCCCTTTGATAAGGTACTAAATGCCTTTAAATAAGGCATTCTCTGCGTGGTTTGTTTGTTGTGTTTCTCAGAGAGTCCCCTTCCATTCCTGGGTAAAAGGCATTTATTGCCTAATTTGTGGCCTCTTTTGGCAGAGAGGTAAGAAGGCCATCATGGGGGTTCCACCATGGATTTAATCAAGCTGAAGGTGGGAAAGTAGCAAGTTTCCCATCTGCCACATTCCCTCCTAATTAACTGCTCCCCACTATCAAACTCAACGCAGAAAGGGCACATGGTTTCATCCTTTGAAACTTTTTCTGCTAATGGGGGAAAGTACGAACAAGGATAGCTCTCTCATAATCAGAGGTAGGCCATTCAGGAGTACTCTTTGCAAAAAGGGCAATGATAATGTGAAGTTCCATCATCCTAAAGTATAAGGTGCTCAGGCAATTGTGTTTGAGGACAGATTTTTGAAACATTAGTGTGTCAGGGGATAGCCAATTGAATGACAGCTGCAAAGCACACCAAGGAAATGATGGCCAAACTCCTCTTGCAATGTGACCAGGCTCCAATGACTACTACCATGCCTAGACTCCGGACTTTACAGTCAATTATTAAGGATGAGATTGTAGAGTAGTTGGAAGTGCATGGTAAAATAGGACAGAGTCAGCATGGCTTCAACACGCGGAGGTCATGCCTACATCTGTTAGAATTCTTTGAGGAGGTAATGAGCAAGTTAGACAAAGGAAGCCAGTGGAGATGATCTGTTTGGATTTCCAGATGGCCTTTGTCAAGGTGCCGCACAGGAGGTTGCTAAATAAGACAAGAGCCCATGAAGATAGGGCCAAGGTACTGACACGGATAGAGGATTGGCTGACTGGCACAAAGCAGAGAGTGGGGATAAAGGGGTATTTTTCAGGATGGCAGTCGGTGACTAATGGAGTTCCTCAGGGGTCAGTTTTGGGTTGACAACTATTCATGTTATACACAGTCAATTTGGACAAAAGAACTGTGGACATTGTTGCTAAGTTTGCAGATGACACAAAGATAGGCGGAGATGGTAATGTTGAGGAAGTGTGGAAACTGCAGAAGGGCTTGTTTAGGTTAGGAAAGTAGGCAAAGAAGTGGCAGTTGGAATACAATGTGGGAAAATGTGAGGTTATGCACTTTGGTCAGAAGAACAGAGGCATAGGCCATTTTCTAAGTGGAGAAAGGCTTCCAAAATCTGAGTTCAGAGGTTTAGGAGTCCGAGTTCAGGACTTTAAGGTTAACATACAGATTCAGTTGGCAGTTAGGAAGACAAATGCATTATTAGCATTTATTTTGAGAGGGTTGGAATACAAGCGCAGAGGTGTACTGCTGAGGCTGTTTAAGTTTCTGGTCAGACCACATTTGAAATATTGTGAGTTGTTTAAGTGCCTGCATCTAGGGCCTCAGAGGGGGTCCAGAGGAGGTTTACAATAATGATCCTGGGGATGAAGGATTGTCACGTAAGGAGTTGTCGAGGACTTGGCGTCTGTATTCAATGGAGTTTAGGAGGATACAAGGAGATCTTATTGAAACTTACAGAATATTAAGAGGCCTGGATACAGTAGATGTAGACAGATGTTTCCACAAGTCAGAGACATTAGGACCCATGTACACAGCCTCAGAGTTAAGGCACAACCCTTTAGAACTGAGAATGAGGAGGAATTTCTTCAGTCAAGTGGTAGTGAACCTGTGGAACTCATTGCTGCAGAAGTCTGTAGAGGCAAAGTCATTGAGTGTATTTAAGACTGAGATAGAGAGGTTCGTAATTAGTAAAGAGGTCAAAAGTTTTGAAGAAAAGGCAGGAGGATAGGAATGAAAAATGCATCAGCCATTATTGAATGGTGGAGCAGACTCAATGGGCTAAATGGCCCAATTCTGCTCCTTTCTCTTATGGTCATGCTCTCTGATTTAAATTTATGTGCATTTTAGCAGGATTTAGTAATTTCAAAATAAATAGTGGAAACCAAGCTGTTTTCAAACTATTCCAAAACTGTAAAGGTTCATATTATAATTCAGAGAAGATTGGAGATAAAACTTGGGGTTTTTCCAAATTATATAGGTTAGACACATCCATGAAGCTATTTGGCCATCTGCAAGATGACAGTAAACTACAATGTATCAGTTAACTAAGTGTGGGTTAATTATTATTGTTGATCTACGGTATTGCTGATCACACAAGTCAATATGATATAGATAGTGAGTAGTATCAACACTGAGACTGCCATGGGGCAAAAGGTTAATCACTAGATGCATCAGACAGTTGACTTAGCATGTCTTGAGGCTATTATAATTTAAAGCAATTTTGTAAAACTGGCAGCATGAAATCAATAACAACATGAAAGAATTTGTTTTATGCAGTGACTTATGGTGTGGAATTTGGTACCTGAAACAGGACAACAGAAGCAGATTCAATGCTAACTTTCAAAAAAATGTTGCATAGACTTGGTGCCCTAGCTTTCCCACTGAGGTACGAATCAGGATTTGGGGATTTCTCAATATCGCATTTTTGCCTTCTGCCTGTTAATGTCCATCCCTGCTAGTTCCATAGAAGGCTGATCGTGACAGGATAGAGTTAGGGTCATTGGTTTCTACAGTAGGCCAGAGGTAAGAAAGAAGGTTGGGAGGATGCCGAGGTTGGCAGGTTAGAAAACTCTGTTCACTGAGATGTTGGACTTACATCCACTTGAAGCCCTTCCATACCATCTCATATCCCCCAGATCATCTCTTATCCACAAACCCACTCCATATCTTCATGACCCCTTCTCACCCTGATGATAATCCCCATGTCCACCAACTATGTGCCCATGAGTACTCACCCAGTATTCACAACGGAGAGAAATTGAGTCTGATAACAACCTTGAGAAGTCTTTGAGATGTTCATAAATTGTCAAGATAAACAAACATTCATTCAAATATCTCTTCAAAAAATCCTCTTAGTAAGTCAATGTTGCCAAACAAAACAAAAGGTTTCTAGCCACGTTGACAGCTGTATAAATAATCCCTGCTGAGTTTAAACCATGAGCGGGGTTTAGAGCTCAGTCAATCATGAAAAAATTCTATCGTGCAACTGTGTCAACAAAGTCTCCAGAGCTGAATACGTAAGTCTTTGAACCATTCGAACAGATGCCATTTGTTTGAAAGGTTCAAGAGACTGAGATCTCAAATAAATGATAAAAATGAAGGGCCCACTGACATACAAGAAATTAAATTTCAATGCTTTCAATGCAAAAGACCACTTTATCCACCAGGTAATGCATCTTAAAAGTGCAGAAAGCTGATCATCTTAATGATCACTTAACTTTGAGGAAAAAACAGTCCTATCATTATTTTAAAAAACATACTTCATATCATACAGCATCTAACACTAACAAAAACACTTTTAAAGCTGTCTGTCAAACGGTTCCAAAGCAGGCTTCCCTGTATTGATGACCACTCTGCTCTATCGTGAAAATTGTGGGAGTTCTAAAATTACCAACCCCACAATAGATTCAAGGCCTTTAGGTAAGGAGTCCCGACATGCACCATTATCCCACATTCTTGAAAACAGCCAAGGGCATTGACTGGGGTCAAGGATCAGGTTCTCTGTCTCTTTCTCCATCAGGCTTACACAGGTTTGCCCTGCCTTAGGAGCCCAAAATCCATGGAATGGGCCAGGTTCGCAGGACAATAAGTAAAAGACAGGGATGAACATGTGAAGGGCTGAATGGCCTCCTTCTATGCTGAATCATTTCATAATTCTAAGTAGATTCAGCAGTCCATATATCACCCCTTCTACACTATCACTCACATAAAATTAGTCTGTGTTACTTAGCCTATGTTTTATATATAATGTCATGTTAAATTTAATAAAGAAAAAAAGCCCCTAGATTTTTCTTCACTAAGTGTCTAAAACTTAGTAAGGTATGAAGTTTTCAATCCAACCATTGCTGCAGAGACAACGAATATGAAGTGAAAATCTCCCATGTTATTGTTATCTTTCTCTCCATTATCCTGGCAAGCTTATTCAAAATGAACTGCAATTTCCATTTCAGACACGTTTAAGGTTGATGTCTCAGCAGCTGCTCTGTAGAATAATGAATCATTATCGTAAAAAAAGCTCTTACATGTAATTATAAGCCAGTATTGTTTAAATGTCACCCATCGTTTGGGCTTTCTTACCAAGGCATCAACCAAATGCACTGCTCAGGTACAGGTGCATTGCTGAGTTTAGATTTGGCAATCATACTCAGCAATCCTGGTTTTATTTTTCTGCCAAGAACTTCTTTGCTGCTCAATTTTGCATGGCCATAATCTCTCTCCACATTAATACTTTCCTTTGGTTAATCTTCTAACTGTGCTACTAATACAGGCAGGGTTGCAACAATAGGTTCTTTATTACACTGTAAGGGGGTGAATTTAATCCAGATTCTTAATATTAACCCTCTAACAAGCTTACTCATGTTCGGTTTGGGAGAAAGGCACATTCAAATATTGTTCTTGTCTTTCTCATGTTTTGTTTTGCTAACAAGTGCAACTAAAAAAGCAAATAGCTGTCACGTGGGAACTTAATACAAATGAGTTTATGCATCTCTACAATTTGGATTTAGTATCAAGTCAATAACTGTCAAAGCACTGTAAACTGTTTTTCTTAAAATGCAGACCTTCCCAGTTCTATGAATGTTAGAAATATATGCATGTAATCAATGCCAGCATAACTAATTGATGCTTCACAGTTTAAATTCAACCTTGGAAGTAATTTCACACTGCAGGTAGAAACTTGGATCATTCCCAGAAAAAGTTAATTTTAGAACAACAATTAAAAGTATCTTCCTGGTCGTTGCAAAAAGACAGCAAGAACATCCAATAATTAATAACCAGAAAGCATACACATACCTCAAAGCAATTACTGACATGAAATCTCTCAAAATATATAAAGTCTTTTTATAGAATCACAGAAACGTTACAGTACAAAAGGAGGCCACATGGTCCTATCATATCTGCACCAGTTTTGCAGTTTAAAAACTCAACAAACACCATTTCTCCCCATAACCCTTTATATTCTTTTCTTTTCAGATAACAGTCTATTCCCCTTTGAATGCTTTAATTATACCTGCTTCACTCCACACTCTTAGCAGTGTCTTTAATAACTCAGTGTGACCTTAATAACTCACTGCAAGGGAGAAAGTCTTTTCCCATGTTCCTTTTTGTTCGTTTTGACAATTACTTAAAATCTTCAGCTTTAATGTTCTTGGTTCTTTTGTGGGTGTGAACAGTTTATTTCTCTACTATGCTATCCAGACGCAAGATTTTGACAACTTCCATTAAGCCTCCTCTCAAAAATTTCCTTCTTCAAGGGAAATAACTCCAATTTCTCTAATCCATTTTCATAACAGAGGTTCCTGATCCCTGGAACCATTCTTGTGAATCTTTCCTGAAATTTCTCCAATACATTCATTTACTCCAAAACGTGTTTTGCTGGAACTGTACACAATACTTCAACTGATGCTGAATGAGTTCCATTCACAGGTTTGGCATCACCTTTGTGGTCTTATATTCTAGAACGCTAGTTCACTGTACTCTAACTGCTCTATGAACCTGTTCTGTTACCTTCAACGACTTGTACACATTTACCTCTAGGTTCCTCTGCTACTACGCCACCTTTAGAATTGTACCTTTATTTTATATTGTCTTTCCATTGTAACTTGGTTATTATGTTAGAAAGAGAATCCTATTGT
Source organism: Rhincodon typus (assembly GCF_021869965.1). Lineage (NCBI taxonomy): Eukaryota > Metazoa > Chordata > Chondrichthyes > Orectolobiformes > Rhincodontidae > Rhincodon > Rhincodon typus. The sequence goes on from NC_063334.1 coordinate 34,591,178, forward strand.
TCCCAGAGTTGTCACAATTCTGAAAATTTGATTAAGCATCAAATTACCCAATTTTAACCAACTGCCTAATTCACTTAAAAGAGTACGCACAGCAGGTTTTTTTTAAATATTTTGATTATAATTATTTCTTAACAATGGCAAGAAAGTAACATGAATTGCTAACTTATAACACAAAGTTAAACCATACTGCTTGTTAAAATTCCCATACACATACAAACAAACTTACAAAGAAACAAGGAAAAAATGCAGGTATAGGGGGGAAGAAAGAGTAAGAGCACCAGTCCAGGCCATAGGAGTTAAGTTGTTATCATTTGGTTCCTTCCACTTCTTTCCAATTTTTTGCTGATGAGGTGAGGTCATTTGCACACCATTGCTGTCTTTCATCCATTGATTGAGAAGTTGCCTCTTTGAGTATGTTTGAAGATGGTTTCCCCCTGTTTTGCTTTCAACAAGCAAATTGCAAAGAGAGCAGCTTACAGGAAATGATGAGAAAACAGCTGTTAGGAGACTTATTTGTTACTTCTCCACACAAGGTGTACATGGGAGCAGGGAGGGAGAGAGATTGGGATGCCTTCTGTTTGCTAGATAGATGCATCTGTTCGAATGTCCATATCAAGGGCTGGAACCACTTGCCCCAGAACCAGTTAAGTGGCGGTTACCATGCTGATCCTTCCTGAGCCCCCAAAATCCGGACCATTGAAAAACTAATCAAAGTAATGCTAAACTGCCCTGAACACATATGGAGCCAAGGGGTTGAGCATCTTCCCGCACTGCTCATTTTTAAAATTACAACTACAAATTACGTCAACTCACTTTTTAAGTCCAAAGTCCAAAAACGTTTGTTTTTACATCTCCATATTCTTCTTAAAATGGGTCACTTCGTATTTTGCCACATTGAACTTCATCTGCCCCTTGTGTACCTAGACTAACCTGCAAAACATCGTTTTGAAGTTCTGTACTATCCTTGTCATAGTTCACAACGCATCCTTTTTTTTTATCATCTCCAAGTTTTGTCCTCTACACCAATGTCCCAGTTCATCATATATTTGAAGCAGGGCAAAGAGTGCCAAAAAATGATCCGTGGGTGCTCCTCTCCAAAAATTCCCTCTGGCCCATCCTTTACGCAATACTCTTTTTCCCCACACTATTCTCACTCAGCTAATTTTGCATCCATGCTGCCTCCTTCCCTTTTATTTCATGAACTATAGTTTTGTCCAAAGATCTTTTACGTGCTCCGTATCAAATGCCTTTGGAAGTCCATGCAAATCACAACAGCATTGCTCTCAACTCTCGATTACCTCTTCAAAAACTCCAGCTAGCTAAACATGATTTTCCCTTCATCAAATCCATGCTGGCTCAGATGAATTAAACTACGTTTGTCAATGTGTCTATTCATTTTGTCCTAAATCATTGATTGTAAAGGTTTCTCTGCCACTAAAATTAAACTGACTGGCTTGTAGCTGTTTGGCTTAATTTAGACTGCAACATTTGCAGTTCTCTAGACCTTTGGCACTGTCCCTAAATGCAAAGACAATTTAAAATAAATGGTTAATGCCTTCAACATTTCCACCCTCACTTCCCTCAGTATCTCTGGAAGCATTTCATCTAGTTCTGATATCTGATCCATTTAGTATAAGCATCATACGTGCTTCTCAATTTTGAACTCTTCTAGTCCATTAATTGCCTCTTTCATTATGGCCTGGAGAACATCTGCCTTGGTAAAGACAGATGAAAATACCTCAGCTATGTCCCCTGTCTCATGGTGTAAATCATATCACCCTTGTACTGTTTATATGCTGATAGAAGACCTTAGAATTCCCTGTTTGTTAACTGCCAGTCTCTTTTCATATTTCATCTTTGCAGTTCATATTTTTTTTTGACATCTGCACTAAAATTTCTATATTTGGTCTGGTTCTCCATCTGACATCTCTCTCAAGTACACCCTCTCTTCATCTTAATCTCTGTCACTTTTGACACTCAGAGGTTTAGATTTGTTTGCCTTGCCTCTCTCTTTTGAGGGAATATACCATGATAGTTTGGCCATAACCTATTCTTGGAAATGCTGTTGTTCACCTATCATTTTTCTGTCAACCTTTGGTTCCAAATCATTTGATCCAGAACAATTTTTACTCCATCAAAGTTTGCTTTACCTCAGCTAAGAATTATCAACCTGAATTATACTTTGTCTTTTTACACAGCAGATCTAAAGCTCTTCATACAATGATATTATTATCCCTTGATTCACTTAGACCACCTCATTCCCAAGAACTAGGTCTAGAAATGTAAAGAACTTCCAAATGCTTTGGTGCAGAGCATTCTGGATGTCCTCATGCATGAATTGCAGAAACCTAGTATACAGGTACAGCAGGTAACGGATGAAGGCTAATGGAATTTTGGCATTTATTACCAAAGGAACTGAATATAAGAGTAGGGAAGAGTTGCTGCAACTTTACAAGGCATTGAAACCAGACCTGAAGTGCTGCATACAATTTTGGTCCACTTGTGGGATGCAGTTGCTTTGGAGGCTCACTAGATCAATTCCAAAAATGAGGGATTTGTCTTATGAAGAGAGAGCGAGAGACTTATACTCTCTAAATCTTAGAAGACTGAAATCAAATTGAGGTATGAACAATGCTGAAAGGGATTGACAAAGTGAACGTAGAGGAGATGTTTCCTCTTGTGATGCAATCTGGAATGAGAGGTCACAGCTTTAGGATGAGGAGTAGCAGATTTAAAACAGATGAGAAGGAATTACTTCTCTCATAGGGTTGTGAATCTATGGAATTGACTACCCTAGAATGTGGTTAATGCTGGGACACTGAATAAATTTAAGGATTTTTAAACTAGTAACAGGTTGAAGGATTATGCAGGGTGGGTGCTGATGCCAAGATGAGATCTGTCATGATGATTTCAATGGTGGAGTAGGCTCAAGGGGCTGAATTGCCTACTCCTGCTCCTTGTTCTTATGTACGTATGTCTAGCACTGCTTCCTTTCTCTTTCAACTTGGAAGTTTCTGCTGTAGGCAACTTTTCCCCACACACTCAAGGAATTCTTGCCCCTTTTGGCCTTTACCACTATCATAGTTCATGTACAGGTAAGTAAAGCCCCCATTATAAATACCATAATTCTTGCACCTCATATTCTTCATTGCTTAAGAAACCCTAATTACTTGTATGAATTCAGTCATTAAAGTCCACTCGGTCTAGGTCTGCCACATTTCCTTACGCTAGTATAGTTGGCCAGAAGACAACAATCCAGTTTATCTTGAATCAGAGATAGCAGGAACTGCAGATGCTGGAGAATCCGAGACAAGGTGCAGAGCTGGATGAACACAGCAGGCCAACCCAGTTTATTTTTTTGTTTTTGTGCTGTGTAGTTATAATCGGAAATATATAGAAGTAATCAAATGGAAGCAATGCATTCACCTCAACCAGTCTATGATGCTGTTCTCCCTACACACAGCAATAGTATCAATTGAATTTACCCACTCTATTCCTAGATCCCTTCAATCTGTGTTCGCCCCACCCACATTGACAAAAAAAAGCACTTGAGTATCCGATGTTTTGGCAAACATTATGTAAATTCAAAGCAGTCATTTTCTTCGATAGATTCAATCTAAAAGTTTAGTGTTGGCATAGATTCTGTCTCAACTGACAATTCAGCAAATAACTTACATAGTTTCATAACCATGTAAAGAAACATCGTATGCATTTTACTCAAAATGTTTTATACTTAATAAACTCTATCGATAAACCCTACCTGTCTAACCTTTGACTGTCTGAATAACTTTAAATATTCTCTCATCTAACCGTTAATCTGTATTGGTTTAAACAGAAGAACCCCAACTTTTCAGGTCCTTGTATCTGTATTCCTTCATACCACACAGCCTTCTAATAACTAATGTACTGTCTCAACTCCGTATGTGGCATCCAACACTGCACATAGTAAGCTATTCTGAAGAAGTTTTTATGAAGATACTATACAAATCCAATATCACCTCCTGCTCTCTACATCCTATGGCTCTTAGAAGACCCTATAATCCCACGTACTATTATTACAGCCTCATCAATTTATAGTATGTTTCAAAATCTGGCAATTATGTTCTAACAACTCCGTCTGTTCTTATGCAACACAGAACATAATTCCATTCAGATAAGAATCACTGTGTCTTAATTGATGGAATTGTATTAACTTAGATTTAATGACATTAATTCCTTCAAGCATATCTCTACCTTGGCAATATACACTTGCAACTTTGCTATTCAAAAGACAGTTAACTCAACTTCCTTTTTAATAGTCGCTATAAAATGTTGACACTACTCCTTCCACATCAGGTGCATAGCAAAGTTATCAATTCACAGTGAACTAAGTTGGGCCCAGAACCAAACCCTGTTTGAGACCACCACGGATTTTTAACTTCACCCAAAAAAACAAAAGGTCTTTACTCCTACTCCATGTTTCCTCCCTTATAACCAATTATCAGACCAAGTATCTACATTCCGCCTTAGTTTCAGTTATTTTTATTCAAACCTTACTTGTGATAGATTCCTGTTTGTACATCTGCCTTATTTCTATATTTATAGCATCTGTTACCTCCTTGAAGAATTCCATTACCTTTGTCATGCTCAACCAGTCCTTTACCAATCCACACTGGCTATTTCTATCTATTTTCTCCTTACCTAGAAATAATGGGATGTTAAATTAAAAATTTAATGGAGATAGATGTTCCTTACCACTTATTAAGGTAGCTGACCTATAAAATTGTCCAGATTCTAAAAATGAATAATACATTGGCTACACTGCAATCCCCTAGCAGTCTTCCACACGCAAGAGTTTTGAAATTCAATAGATAAACATTGCAGATGCTTGAAACAGGAAAACAGAAAATGCTGGAATTATTCAGGAAGTCAGACAGTATCCGTGAAGAGAAGGGACTGTATTAATGGACTGCGATTAATGCACGGTAGGGGTGGGGATAGTTGGAAGAAAGAAGATGGAATGAGAACAGGGTCCCAGACCCCTGCATAGAAGTTAAGGTGAACTGCCTCAACTTAACCACCAGAACCTGTACCCCAATCTGCAGAGGTTAACCAAGAAATGTCTAGACGAGTCTAAAGAGCAATGGTCACTGCCGAAACTACAACTGGTCCTGAAGATGACACTCAACAACAGGCCCCAACCTGTAAGGTAAGATGGGGTCTTTCCAAGGCTACGCTGACAGGCCCAAGTGAGGAGCCAGAGGTATGCTGGAAGCTGAGCTGGAAGGTAGGGAAGACTTGAGGTGGAACTTTCAATGGACAAAGGGATTCTGTAAAGGGGGCAATCACTTCCTTAACTAGCCACTGATTAATGAAATCCACTGGGCTACAAATTTGAAGAGGGCCTTTCCTGCCACAGGTAAAATCCCAGTGGCAGCAGAAGGAGCAGTAAATGACCACTGGTTGACCATTTAAGGGCCTCAATTGACCCATGACCACTTGGCCTCCTGACACCATCTTGATGTTGGGAGAGGGTGGGTTGGAAATAGTAGCATCCATGGCACCACACCCAATTTTATGGTCCATCCTCCGCTGCCAGTTCACCCCTGGTGGGGCTGAAATATCCCACATCTCAGCTCATTCTGATGAAAATTCAGCAACCTGAAATGTCGATTCAGTCTTTTGTTCTTAACAGATACTATCTGGTCTGCTAAGTTTCTGTTATTATCCCAGAAATACAATACCTGAAGCCAGTTCACTTTCTTGCCTTAGTATACTTGGATTTATCCCATCAAGACATGGAGTTTTGCCTTTCATTTACCTTACTAAAATTCTTCAAATATCATTCACCATGGTTTAAATTACTTCATAATTCACCTCCTATATTCTTCACCTTACTGACCAATGTGAACCCTTCACTAAATACCTCCTTTCTTTCACCACTGTCTACAAGTTGACAATCCCTTTCTTCTTAGGGGTTACCACTTTAATCTATTGTTTTTGTCAATGACACTTCCAAAATATTTTGCTATAAATTTAATTCAACATCATGCCTTTATATTTTGTTAGTGGAAGCAGCAAATCACTAGAAAAGTCACAACTTAGATGGGAAAACAATGGAACGCATTTAATATAGAATATGACCAAGTTGTTGCTCAAATACCTATTCATCACCTTCACGCATTGCTAATATGGAACAGAAAACTGTTTCATGAGTAGGAAAACAATAATAATATAACAATAAACAAATAGGTCACATATCTTTGTTACTATTGGAGTTGCAGTCACATCAATGACAATGTATGACCAGTGTATTCAACTTGTCCCCTTATATTAGGCATGGCAGAAATTTATCCTCATTTCAATTTCTCTAAACTATGATTAGTGACAAAAGGAAGCTCTTTGAGCAAGATAAATACATCACATTTAGTCCACAGGACTCTCATTCATAAATTCCTTCAAGAACTAAACTGAAGTTTGTCAGTTTAGTTTAGCAAATAGATATTTTTCCTCAAAAGCAAGTCTCAGTTCTCCCATCCAATTTACAGGTGTGAATCACATCTGTATAGTGATTCCTGTGGATTACCAAAGGCATTGCATAGATTGTGAGAATTTGAAGAAATGACTGAAAACTAGTCTAGACATTCTGAAGCAGATTGGTGCTTGAGGCTGTATTTTTGCTTTCAATTTGCTGCTCCTATATTTATGACTGGCAATATAAACACAAAGTATCTTTTCTTCCAAACAATCTATTTTCAAACTTCTATGATGGCACACTTCTCTTCAAAATGTATGAGGTGAAACTTGATTGACTATGTCTCAGGATTCACACGGTATTTCCCATGGTGATCAAATGGTTAGGATTCAGCATTCTTACCATCACAGCCTGAGTTGGCTTTCCAGTCAGGGAAGTATATTACAGGGATTGGTTAACTCTGTTGGCCGCACAGCTGATTTGCAATGCAGAGAGGTGCCAACAGCATGGCTTCAATTCTTGCACTGGCTGCAGGTCACTTTGAAGGATTCTCTTTCTCAACCTCACCCCTCACTTGAGGGGTGATGAACCTCAGGCTAAACCACCATCAGTCATCTCTCTCTGATGAGAGAGCAGCCCAATGGTCTAGTAAGACTATGGTGACTTTACCTTATAGGATGTTTAAATTTATGACATGTGAAACTGAAGGAATTTTGACATGGTGGCAAAACTCCATTGTTGCCAGGTTTAGCATGACAATAGCTTCAAGAAGAAATCAACTATATCACTTCATAATAAATGAAGCATTGGACTGTTATAGCTAACTCGGAGCAACCTGTAAAGATGATGCCTTTTTTATTTTTGTGCTTTTACTAACTGTGGACTGAAATGACAAAAAAACTATCTCAAAATCCAGGGATTTAAAAAGATGGCCACATTCATTGAAAGTAAGTAATTTGAGACCCATTGCAAACTCTGCAGCTACAGGTTGCAGCAATATGCAGTTAAACTGGAGCTGAGAGGTTGTCTACAAATCAAGCTGACTGGATTGTGAACTACGGACTAATAATCAATTACAAAAGCCCTCTGCCTGCCAACATGATTGGCTGAAAGTTAACTGAACAGTTTAGGCTGTGAGCAAGACAGAGAGATGCTAATCAGGCCAGAAAAGAAATCAGCAAGTCTGCAGTAGCCACAACAACTTTCCGTTTTCCACAGTAAGGCATTTTAAACTTGAAGAAAACCAGTTTCTCTTGCCTTCAGCAGATGTTGAAAATTGTGACTTCCACTTGGATAAGTCAAACAGCCTCTTGCAAACCAGAGGAATTGTTCAGAGAAAAGGAAGGTCAAAGTGAAACATTCAGATCAAGAATCAACCAACAGATTTTGCAACAAAGATTATGAACAGTGTTCCCAGTGCCCAAGTATTTTCTCCCCTTATTTACATTTGCATGACGTATGTATGTGTGTCTAGAGGGTTATGAGGGATTTACAATTGACTTAATTTAATTGTAGCTGGAATCTAATGGCCTGTAATAATGTGATTTCTTGTTAAGTATAGAAACCTGGTCCATGCTTTTTTTTCAACCTAAGTTTGAAAACAAATTTGTTTGGGAATTTTTACATATTTCTTTTAAAAACCTTGATATTGTGACAACTCCAGAATGGCAGGGGGTGATTTCCATTGCACTACACCAGTGAGTTGTGCCAACCAAAGACATATATTTTTGTTCTATCTAATTAATTGAAACAGGCAGTAAAAGCAGATTTGGATCACATCCTATGTAATGACAAAGCTAACGGAAATGAAAATTATGGACATGAAGAAATAACATTTTGACTCCTTGCTTAACTAGGGAAAGACTGTCCTGTAGAATTTCCTTTCTATGCTATGCCCTCTTAATGGGCATGTCCTGTTAGCACCTGGAGTGGAAATTTTCACACCAATTTCATAAATTGGAACCAGAAATAATGTTGTGTAAGAAAAATAGCTTAAAAGAAATTCAGCTCATTTATATTTTCATTCATATACTCACTTTGAAGCTAAAGTGAGGGAAAATTCAGTTTTAATTGGAATGGGAAGGCAGGAGGCCATATTACAATTTTTGTTCAATTATTAACACATTAAATCAAGTCTGACATGCCACCAGTATTTGTAAACAGCTGACTCAAAATGTTAAAGTTGCACATTTCAATTCTTCAGCCAGGAATAGTGGTTTTCCCAGGATACCAACATAATCCTTACACCATCATCTTCTTCTACTCTGGGCAAGTAAATTGAACTTATTTGAATTTTCTGCTTCTGAAATAATAATAGGCAGTGAATTCTCAGCTGGAAATAAACAACTTTGAATATAATACAAATAATTTAGCAGCATTAAGATTTGCAATAACTCTGAACATAATCTTTCCATAACCACCAGCCAACTCCTGGACGTCAGCTACAATCCAGTAGTAATCGAACAACCCAGAGGCTTGGAGAAAATAACTCAGAGAACAAGAGCTCAAATCCCAATATGACAGGTGGAGAACTTGATTTGAGTTTAAGAGATCTGGAAATAGTAAAATACAAGTTGCTATTGTGAAACTTTAGGACTGTCATATGAGCTTAACTGGTTCATAAATGCCTTCTTACCCATCCAGCGCATGTGTCACACCAGTCCCAAAATAAATTAGTTGACTCTTAACACTCATCTGAAGTAGTCTAGTAAGCCAAACAGTTGCATCAACTCTACATAAGGAGTGAATTGAAACCACTGACAGCAGTGATTCTGGAAGTTTTACTACTAATTTTCCAAAGCAGCCAGGAATAAGTAGTAATGCCTAACCTGAAGAAGTTACCCTCCTCCCTCCGGAAGCCTCTCTGCTCCTATGATGCTGCTTGGCCTGCTGTGTTCATCCAGCCCTGCACCTTGTTGTCTCGGATTCTCCAGCATCTGCAGTTCCTACTATCTCCAATATCAACATTGCTAGTTTCTGCCCGAGTCCTAAGAAAGAATAAAAGAGAGACCAGAACATTCCCAATTCCATGGGCAAACTCAACAATTGCCTACCTAAATACTGACTTTCTTCAGTACCCAAATTGGTACAATCCATTACTCCCAAATCACGTTGAAACCTTCTATAGCAGTCTTCTTTGCCTCTTACCACTTCATCAATGCTCTCAAGATGTGGCATTGCCCTATTGCTATAAAATTTCCCCAAGATTTTTGTTAGCACATTAGTACATGCCAGCATCTTCAAAATGTATTTTATCAATTCAATGAAACCCCCAAAATACTTAGATTAATTAATTAAAATTAACCAAATTCTACAAAAGCATAATGTACAGATGGGAAAAGTGTTGAATATTGTTCATGTTACATATGTCAATGACAAATTGATTGTAGAGTCATAGAGTTGTGCAGCATGGAAGCAGACCCTTCGGTCCAACTCATCCCTGACCAGATATCCTAAATTAATCTAGTCCCATTTGGCCCATATCCCTCTAAACCCTTCCTAATCATGTACCCATCCAGACGCCTTTTAAATGTTGTAATTATACTGTCCTCCATCACTTTCTCAGGCAGCTCATTCCATACATGTATCACCTTCTGCACGAAAACATGTCCTCTTAGGTCCCTTTTAAATCTATTCGCTCTCACCTTAAACCTATGCCCCTCTAGTTTGGGACTCCCCTATCCTGGGAAAAGACCTTGTCTATTCACCCTATCCATGAAACCTATGCCCCTCTAGTCTTGGACTCCCCTATCCTGGGAAAAGACCTTGTCTATTCACCCTATCCATGCCCCTCATGATTTTATAAATTTCTATAAGATCACCCCTAAGCCTCTGAAGCTCTCTCAAAATTAACAATGTATAATTTTCTTTATGACTTGTTTCATTAAATGTGATAAAACTCTTACTGGATAAGGGGAGCAGAGAGATTTCGACTGTCCAGTGAGCGCCTCCACTAAAGGACATAGTTCTCTGTGTAAATTTAAGAATTCTGATCATTTCTGCCAGAGTATCTAACCTTATACTCTAAACTAAATTATACTTAACTGCTTCAGCTCTATGGCATGACTCTCAACTGGTTGCAGGGACTGATAAATCATTGTCTTACATATATTGTCCTCTATCTATATGTACCCTTATAACTATCAATCCTATGAAATCACCAATGTGAATTAAAGGTCCAGGGATAACATTATTACCAATATTCTTCCCACTTTGGGCAGAAAAAGATATTTCTAAATAGATTCCTTCACTTATGCTTGCTCATTTTATAATCTTTACAGTATGAATGTTTGAAGCTCAACCTATTTATATCCATTATCATTAGAAAACATGAATTGCATCTTATCTCAGGCTTCCTTATTTAGTTCTCTGGATTTGTCTTTCTAATTTAAAACCCTCAGTCACTGAGACACCTTTGTCATTCTTCTATGAAGATTTCACTGTGTATAAGCATCATTCAAACTGAGTTATAACAATAGCGTTTGCAAATCTGTTTATAATCTATTTTGACTAATATTCAAAACCCCTTGAAATGCCTCATGAAATATAATTAACCTCATTCATAACATCTTCATGATGTACACAAATTTTATGCTTCACACTGTGCACGACTTTTCACTTATCCATATTAAAATCAATCTACCACAAGCCTGTCCACCTAGTTGTCAAAATATCTAGACCACTATCAGTCTCTGAAATATATTGACTAGGCACATATTGTGGTGCTAATTTGCATCAACTACTCATTCCTGAGAGAGACAGCTCTCTTGCAACAGCAAACACAAATATCTACTGCAACAATTTCCATTTCTACAGTGTTAGCAATCACTAATTTAGAAAATTTCTTGACATGTACTTACTGAACATTCTGACACAGCTCTCTCATAGGCACTTCTGACAATATTGTACTAACTCTAACTCACTGGTCTAAGATTTGTCAATACGGCTGCAATAAGCTTTTTTTTTCTAGAGACGTTAGCCATTCATGCAATTAAGCTGCTGTGCTACCATTTGAAGAAGGAATATCGAGGAGAGCTCAAGTGTTAATCTTGTACGCTAAGTCACCTTCATAGTTTCTGGTTTCATTCTTATAAAGTTGGCCTTCATCAAATATTCACAAGTGCAGACTGAAGATTACAATCAATTGTTCTTTTTCCTGCACAGGAATCCAGATATGGAAATATTATCATCAATAGCCATGCACAAATAGATATGTTCTGAAAACTAATAAATGTATTCATTGTGGACTTCAGATAAGGAAATTAAACTCACTCTTTACAATAGCAAAATACTGTCAATGCAGAAAATCAAAGATCAGAAATGCTGAAGATTCTCAGCAGTTCTGGCAGACAGAAATAGAATCAAAACCTGCCCCTCCTTCTCTTTTGTCATTCACTCTAACATAGACGTTACTTTCTTTTTCACCCATTCTCTCTTCTATCACCTTCCCAAAACCTACTGCATTCTAACTTTTCCTAGTTCTGATGAAAGGTCACAGCTGAAGTGTTAACTCCCACTTCCGTAAAGATGCTTTCAGAACTGATGAAATATTTCCAGGAATGTGTTATCCCTTTCTAAAATATCAGAATTACACTGCTGACCTCCACATCCTCATTCAAATTCCTTACACCTGAAGACTTATCTTCATCATTTCAGTCTTTTACACCCAAGTTGTTGGTGTTTCAGGTTTTGATAGCTACATTACAAAAGAAGTGACTCCACTGTTCTAATTTTATAAGCAAATAGAAATGCATGGCTGAATTAAAAAATACATTTTCAATACTTTCCACAAAGAATAGGAGGATAAGAGCTTTAACATGTTAAAATGAGCAAAGCACTTTATTACCAATTATGTACACTAGTACTCTACAGTAGGAAACTCTAATATAGGCATCCAATTTGGGCACTGCAAGGTCCCATTAAAGCATTGTGAAATGACCACAGGTCCCCTTACAATTATATTGAAGGACCATTATTGGACAGGACCCAAAAGAACTCACTGTCTCTTTGAAATAGTGTCATGGGATCTATCACATCTATCCAAGAGGACTTGGTTTAATGTCTCACCTGAAAAGTCAACACCTCAGATGTTGCTGCACTGAAGTAGTTTTCTGGGTTCAGTATTTCTCATATATGGAGTAGACCTTAGACCCACAGGTGTCTGACTCCAAGATGCCACCAAGTGAACAAAGGCGAGGCGAATTCGTGAGCAATATATTTTCATTTCATATCCCAAAGATGATATCTTCCAAAAGATTTGATTTGAGCTATATTTTGAAAGGTGTTCATGATGTGGAGGTACTAGTGTTGGACTAGGGTGGACAAAGTCAAAAGTCACACAAGAAAAGGTGATAATCCAACAGGTTTATTTGAAATCACAAGCTTTCAGACAGTTGCTCCTTTGTCAGGTGAAGTGGAAGGAAGCACACAGGCACAGAATATACAGGCGGAGAGATAATAGCAAGATAATTCCAGGTAATTAAGAGTGTTAACAGCTAAGTACAAATAGTGTGAGTGGAGTGTCAACAGGCTGAATAATAAGTCTTTGCATGTGATCAAAAGTATCAAACAGGGGGAGTAAAATGTCAACAACTGAATAACAAGTGAAGGGATGATCTATGAACTGAATAATTAAGGCAGAAAGATAATTACAAATAGTCAAAAATAAGACAGTGCTAGAGACAAATAAAATGGCTTAAAAGGTATTGTCAGTTATGTTTCCTTTGTTATTTTAAGAATACAAGAACAACCTAGATATTTCCTAATCAACCTGTTCAGAGATGTCATGGCACAAAATTGGTGAAAGTACAATGAGAGAACCTGGAGCAGGTGGGACTTGAACCTGGCTCTTCTGGTTCAGAAGTAGGAACATTATAACTACACTATAAGAGCCCGATCAGGAACAAGTTAGATTTTGTTTTGTTGAACTCAAATATCACCATCTGCTATGGGATCTCATGACTCCAAAGCATCAGGCTGGGGTTCTGAATTGCAAACCCAGTGACATTTCCATGACACCATGACCTCCCTTTTAAAAGGAAGCTTTAGATTTAAAAATAAACACTTGTTCTGAGATGTTATGACACACCTCTACAGCAGATGTGACTTGAACCCAGAACTTCTGATTCAGAGGTAGGGACACTACCACTGCATTGCAAGAGATCTAGAAACGACCTAATTAGTCCACATTTTCACTCTACTGCCTCCTTCAATATACAGCACCCACTGCAGGAGTCGAAACCACAATTTTGGCATTTAGGGTTGTATGCTTTCTCAACTAGGGTCCAGGAGCCACTTAGATACTTTCTAATCATCCTATTCGAGGATGTTATTGCACACCTCTGGAGAGGTAAGAATTGAATCCAGGTCTCTTGGTCCAGGGGTAGGGACACTACCACTGAGCCAGAAGACCCCTCAAGGAGGATCTTAAAAATTTAAGTGTTTATAACAAACAGCTGGAGGTGAAATTTGATGCCTAACTTTAGAATCATGATATTGCATGCCTTGTTCACACTATACTGTTCTCACCTTGTACTTTCATTAATTTTTCGTGCAAAAACATTTAAAAAAACTAAAATGCCCAAGAATACTTCAAAATAAAGCAAACACTGTTAGATGGCCTTGTTAAACAGAATACAGCCCAAGGTAACTTATGGTGAATGTAATGTTGATTATATCATAGCTGAGATGAAATTTGGGCTTTGTTGGAGAATGTGATGGCAAAGATGAATAAAGAAAACTTGGAGTTTTGTTTCATATCAGGGACAGTTGCACAAGCACACAGGTAACCACACGACATCATACATTTCTAAGTTAGGAATCTTCTTGTTCCAAATCATAAACTTTGTTGAGTTTAAATGGCTCCATTTTTGAGTAGTTACTTTGTTTAAACTCTAAACAGGTAAAAACCTGGGACCAGTGACATGCAGATGTTCTGAAACCCAATTTGGTCACAATTACCTATAACTGCTAGAGAATGGATGGAGAGTTTAAAATTGCTTGCTATTATTTACGCATAGCTGGTACAGCAACTATGGATGTTGAGCAGATACGCAATTTAAATGTAGAAACTGAAAAGTTTCAATCTGCATGGCACCACTCTAATGTTAGCTTTGCAAAATCACAGCTCATTGTCTCACCATTGAAATGTATTGAATGGCGTGAAGTGGTTGGATATGTGCAGTTGACGGAAACTAAACTCACTACCCATTTGAAGTCTAATGACACTTTAAATGATAGGAAATTGTCAACTAGTGCCAATTAACCTCTCACTTGAAATTAACTATTAAAAGAGAAGATTTATTATTTAAATCTCTAATAACAATTAATAACAGAAACAATTAAATATATTTTTCTTTACTTTCTATTTGCCTCTTTATTCAATCAACCTCATTTTCTTCTTCATTCCAATCCCACACCACCAGGTTTCCATTCCCGTACCCAATTTATCATCTAAGTTTCACTTCCCCCGCTGTCCTGTCATTGTTAATTTCTTGTCTTTAAATGAAATCAGTAAAAGGCACATATGGTTGCAAGCCTTGTTCACACTGTACTGTTCTCATCTTGTACTTTCACTAATTTCTCATGCAAAAACCTTTAAAAAAACTAAAATGCCCAAGCATACTTCAAAATAAAGCAAACACTGTTAGATGGCCTTGTTAAACAGAATACAGCCCAAGGTAACTTATAGTGAAAACTTTCTGGCTTGATCCATTTACTAGAGTGTAATGTTAATTACATGATAGCTGAGAGGAAATTTGGGCTTTATTAGAGAATATGAAGGTAAAGATGAATAAAGGAAACTTGGGCTTTGTTTCACTGAATTTCTGGCTCTGTTAGTTTGAAGATCTTTTCTAACAGAGATGAAACATAGCCCACGATAGGGGTGTGCAGCATGTTTGATGAATTTTTTTGTGCTTTCTTATAGATTTATTTTCCTTTAATTTTGCAATCTTTGGACTAATTGGGTCTGATTTCAACTCACTCATTGACACACAGTTAAAATTGGGTCCACTTTATCAGGCAGTTTATAGATTAACTAGAAGCCTTCTCACCTCTAAGGCAGATGCATGAGGCTTATGTCCTACACTTAGGTGAGTACAAAATCTAGGTTGACTCTGCAATGCAGAATTACAAGAGGGTTGCAGTGTCAGAGATGTAGGGTAAGAAAGTAAATGAAGATCCCACCTACCACATCAGGTGGCTGTATAAAGATCTCCTGACACTAGTTCAAAGGGCAAAGAGTTATTCCTGGCTCATATTTCCAATATCACAAAGGTTTATTGTCAGATCTTTGTTGTTTTAGAAGTATGCTGTGTGCAAACTGACTGCTTTTCCTGCACTATTTAGAGTGATGATACTTCAAAAGTACTTCATTGAGAGTAAAATGTTTTGCGGTACCTGGTAGTCATGAAAAACACTACATAAGTACAAGTCTTTTTAATGTATTAGTTTCATAAGCAGTTAGATGAAAGTGGTATCAAGAAGGTCAATACGAAGGCTGTGTGTTCTTTTTTAAATAAACTGCAGAGCATTTCATCAAAAGGCAATCTGACTTTCACCAAGAAACTGATTTCTGAACAATAAATCTAATTAGGTTTTTTTGAGACCTCATGCTCCAAGTAAATATTATTACTGCGTTGCAACTGGACAAGTCCCAATTTACTAGCAGTCTCCTTGGTGAATAAATTGAAGCTTTGAATTGCTACTCCACATATAGCCAAGGATATTGTCCAATCTAGTGAAGAAGGATTATTTTCCACAGTTTTCTAAATTTCATGTAATATTTCTGCAGATATAACATAAATAGCCATTTGTGCTGTTTCTCCGAGGGATTTTTACTTTGACCTTAGATTAAATTACAATAGACAATCTTCTGATGAAATTTCAGGCCAATTTATCAGATCAGAACAGGATGACAAGGTGTAGCACTAACATTTCTCTCCACCCAACCCCACCACTCCCACTCTCCCTCCCCAATTTACAATCAAGAGTTTGTCCTATATTACATTGCGAGTAAAGTGAAGAAAAAATGCCATAAATAGCTACTTGAGCTTTTATTTCCTGGATGCTAAGGATAACGTTACAAACTGTGCATAAAATAGACTACAAAAATTCTTAGGAATAATGCATAATTCCTTATAAATAATTCATCTTAATAATAAATGATAAAATCACAGAAGTGCAGGAGGCTACCATTTCAGTTGTCATGACTCTCTGATTGAACATTTTGATTTATTGGCAATGTGCTGCTTTTCCACATACCCTTGCACTTTAAATAGAAACAAACAAACTAATTACTTCAAATGCCTCAATTGACTCTGCCTTGGCCACACTTCCAAACAGCACATTCCATATTCTAACTACTTGCTGAGTGTCAAATAATTCTCAGCTTGTATTTGCTTCTTTTGCAAATCTTTTTCAAACTGCGTTTCTCCCCGTCTACTCTCTCTGGGCCACTCAATTTTGAAAATGTATCAAATTTTCTCTTTGCCTTCTCTCCAAGAAAAGCCACAGTCTGACCTTCTCTCATGTATCCTTATAATTAAACTTTCTCATCCCCTGAACCATTCTTACAAACAACGTTTGCACTCTCTCCAATTATTCACATAATATCTAAAGTATGACATCCAAACTTGTACACAAAAAGAAATCAACTAAGGCCTAACCATACTAACCTTAGGGACATGTAAAAGGCCAGTCAGCTCCTTGAGTCTTAGTTTGCCATTTAATGAGCTCACAGCTGGATCTAAAGCACAGCTCCATTTAACTGCCTTGATTCCATAGATTTTCACCAGACAAGACCATTAAAAATTATCAAATTAATCTTGCAATTCAGAATTAATGCCTAGACACACCACCTTTTGGAAGGGAGGAATTTATATTTCCAAAAATGTGTTTGAAGAAGTGCTTGCTTACATCAAACCCCCACTAGACATCAGAGCTCTAATTTTAAGTTCATGTCACCTTTGTTACAGTTTTATGTTTGTTTAACATAAACTTACAAATCCTACACCAGAACTGGTAAGCCAGATGTACATTCCATTTGTTTGACAATATATCACAGCATTATTCAGCAACTATACTCTAATACTATATGAAAAAATGTCTTCATCTCCATTATACTACAAATTGGTTGCTGGTCACATGCTCCACATTCTGGTTATTTTCTCATTAGCATGTCACCCTTAAAGGAACATGTCACAAAGGCTTTGCCAATGAGGAATCTTTCTCTGTATTCACCCTCGAAAATCCTTCAATCATTTTAAACACTTCAATTATGTCATTCATTAATTTTCTGTGCTTAAAGGAGTACAAACCTTAGGGAAACTAATCCTTCATAATTTAAACCATTATGATATTAACACGAGGGACTCAATAAAATCTACAATTTTCCTGCACCTATGTATAAAAGTAATCATACTTGATGATTGGAATTACAGTTTTTAAAATAAATTTTATTGTAGGAATTAACCAAATTATGCAAATATCTAATGTTTGGTTTAGGTTCTATCTGAAAAGCAGAAAAAAACATATGCGTTAAAATTTGTTGTAAATTTGTTGAAGTCAAATACAGTTCAAATGAAATGATCCACCAATGTTCACAGCTGTGAATGTGTTGTTGTAATAAATAAAAGCTACATATTGCTTTTGACGTTGAAGTCTCATTCTTCTTTTCAAATCCTGTCATGGCATTGCCCCTCCTTTTCTTAGTAGCTTTCTTCAGCTGTACAACCCTCCAACAATCAGAGGGCACTGGTTTAAAATGATTGAATAAAGAACCAGAAACAAGATGAGGAAGAACTTTCCTACATGGAGGGACTTGGATCTGGATTGTGTTGCATAAGCTTATAGAGCCAGAGTCATATAACACGGAAACTGATGCTTTGATCTGACTTATCCATGCCAACCAGGTTTACCAAACTAAACTAGTCCCACTTGCTGCGTTTGGTCCATATCCCACTAATCCTTTCATATTCATGTAATGATTCTGAAAGGATTAATGTTGGACACTGCATTAAACTCCACCCAATCTGTTGACGCCATGGGACAAGTAGTGAAAATGCAAAACAGCTTAGGAGTTTGTAGAGTGGAGACCAAATCCTCAGTATCCTCAATCTTGCTAGCAATGTCAAGGTTTTGAATAGAACGTGTACCTGACTGATTTCATGCAATAAGTTGTATTTTGACGAAGACAAGAGCCACTTCTCTTTGAGCCTTACTAATGCATTTGCTCAATTACTGTAAATCAAGTAGTTATCAGACCCTGGGGAAGAACGTGGAGCAGCAAACTGCCCCAAATGTAATCTTGCAGTATAAAAACCGAAAGAAATGCAAATGCTGTAAAGCAGAAACAAAAACAGAAATTGCTGGAAAAGCTCAGCAGGTCTGGCAGTATCTGTGGAGAGAAATCAAAGTTAACGTTTTGGGTCTAGTGATCCTTCCTCAGAAATTTCAGCAGTTAGCATTGCAGCACATGCCTGAGGGTTTGGTGAATCAAAGCTTTCTAAAGAGTGTTAGATAGTTATCTAAACAGAGAAAGAGAAAAATCAGGACTAAGGGGAAATGGCAGAGTAATGTCATCACTCAGTAGATCTTAAAAGAGAGATGGCACAGACCTATTGGGTCAAATGGTTTGTGACATGATACAGAAGGCATTCTTTGATTCTTTGAGATCTATGGTCTTTCAAATAGGGACTCTTGCACATTGCTGAAAATTTTCTCTCCACTATTGGCTATGCCTGCAGTTGTCTGGGCTAAGTACTGGAATTTTCTCTATAATCCTCACTAACGGTCTGCTTACGTCTCCTTAAACACTCACTGCTTTGACAAAGTTTTTTTGGATCTTTGTCAGTGGGAAGGACAAGGCTGGTAGGTGTAGGGAATGCTGGATGACGAGAGAACTTGAGGCTCTCGTCAAGAAAATGAAGGCATATGTCAGGTATAGACAGTAGGAATTGAGTGAATCCCGAGGGGAGTATATGGGCAGTAGGAGTATACATAAGAGTGAAATCAGGAGGATAAAAAGGGGTCATGAGATAGCTTTGGTAAATAGAGTTAAGGAGAATCCAAAGCAATTCTGTAAGTACATTAAGGGCAAAGAACAACGAGGGAAAGAATAGGGCCCCTTAAAGATAAACATGGCTGTCTACGTGTGGAACCAGGGTAGATGGGTGAGATACTAAATGAACATTTTGCATCAGTATTTAACTGCGGAGAGGGACATAGAAGCTGGGAAACATGGGGAAATAAATAGTTTCAGAGATAGGAGGAACTGCAGATGCTGGAGAATCTGAGATAACAAGGTGTAGAGCTGGATGAACACAGCAGGCCAAGCAGCATCACAGGAGCAGGAAGGCTGACGTTTGGGGCCTAGACCCTTCTTCAGAAATGGGGGAGGGGAAGGGGGATATGAAATAAATAGGGAGAGAGGGGGAGG